>NC_064923.1:408482810-408792631 GCF_023897955.1 Schistocerca gregaria
TCCCACAATGCTGAGGCAAGAAATGGCTTGGCATGGAATGGCTGCCTCAGCGCCCCATACAGACACTGCTGTGATTCGGCCTTGGACGGCAGCGTAGTTGCGTCATCGTTAGGGTCCCGGCAGTTGACTCAGTGGTCTGCGACACTGCTGACTCAGCACTGTTCGGTGTGAGCTGCAGGTGGACAGCTGTGGCTAAGATCGCAGCGACAACAAGCACCTGCAATCTGGAGTCCGAATCTGCGGCCCTCGCCTCGGGATGCCTCCAGCATGTGTTGGAAACCAGGACGACTGTCTGCGGTAGCAAGCCATGGAGTGTCCCACCACTGGCTGGCTACGGACCCCACGTCGGCCTTAGAGGGTTGAACCAGCCACCCGCCGTGGACTGGAACGCTGGAGCCCCGCCTGCTACTGCATGTAGCTGGTGGTGTGACATGGCCTGCCGCCCAGGGGAGCTGCCACACTTGAATGAATCTCGTTAGAAACCCGCACCTATTTATACGGGCCTGTGTGCCTCTGTTTTGCCATATGTGTGGATTTGCGTCACATACTCAGAACGCGCTAGGTTGGCCAGTGGGTTCCTTCTGCCTGTGATTTGTGACATGCAAAACTGCTATGCATACTCTATCAGCAATTTGATGCCCCTGTGGCCTCTATTCTACTTTGCAACTGTTGGTATGTGTAACTCACTGCAATCCTGCCTGCACCTGGTTGTAACTTGTGCTCAGAATATTGCACAAAACCAACTTTCCCTATCCTAAACGGTGGTGTCGTTTCAGTAAGTTGATTGATTGGTTGGTGCTTTAGGGCGCAAAACTGCTAAGGTCGTAAGTGCCTCTATCAGAATGTAAGAAAAATCAAGTACTAAATAAAAATGTAAGGCGAAAAAGGCAAAAACCCAAACAAGCGACTTTAAAAGGGGAGCACCTAAGGACAAGGACATCCCTAGGGAAAATTTCTCAAAACATCGTTGAGATGACGGAGGTGTTCATGAGGGTGATCAAATTTGCTTCGTCGACAGCTCGTTGTCGTGTGGTAGCGTTCTCGCTTCCCGCGCCCGGGTTCCCGGGTTCGATTCCCGGCGGGGTCAGGGATTTTCTCTGCCTCGTGATGACTGGGTGTTGTGTGCTGTCCTTAGGTTAGTTAGGTTCAAGTAGTTCTAAGTTCTAGGGGACTGATGACCATAGATGTTAAGTCCCATAGTGCTCAGAGCCATTTGAACCATTTTTTGAAATTTGCTTCGCTATGTCGCTGCGGAGAGTAAAAAGTGAGACACGATTGACAGCATGCATGTCATCCACTGAATCGTCTAACAAACAGTTAAAATATGGGCACTGGCTCAGACAACTGTGCACCAATAGCTGAGAGCAGTAGGGACAGAGTGGCTCAGGTTCGTCACTTAGTAAATGGCTGGGACTAAAACGAGAGTGCCCTATATGCAGCCTGGCTAGAATGACCTCCTCACGATGTGAGGGCTGAAAAGAAGTCGATGATGCTTTTGAGAGAGGTTTAATCTCCCAGAGTTTGTTCCCCTGGAGAGAAGACCATTGTGCACTCCTAAGTGATACTACATGCCGACGAACAGCGACAAGGGAACAGAATGACTACAAGCCGAGGGAAGAGAGCTGCAGACTTTGTGGCAGCATCAGCAGCCTGGTTCCCTGGCACACCAATGTGACCAGGAGCCCACAGGAACACCATGTTGGCTCCCCCCTCCCCTCCCACAGTAAGTGAGTGGAGGCTTTCTTGGATCCATTATACTAAACGGTGGACTAAGTACGGTACAAAAAGGCTCTGAAGAGCACTGATACGAGGGTCGGTCAAAAAGTAATGCCTCCCATTTTTTTTTCTACTTAAAAAAATTAAGTTAAGTGAAAAATTTGAATTTGGCGCCATTCCTCAAACCTTCTTCTGCAATCCACTGCAGTAGTAACTTTCTGTGTCAACAGGTGGCAGCACAGCAGAAGTTTGTAAGATGGCCGACATCGATGTTCGTTTGAGACAGCGTTGTGTGATTGAATTCTTGAATGCAGAAGGTGAAACGCCCATACGCATTCATGAAAGACTGAAGAAGGTGTATGGTGTTGTGACAGTGGATGTCAGCACTGTTAGACGATGGGTTCGTCGTTGTAAGGAAGCTGAAGGGCAAACACCGTTGACTGACGAAAAGCGGAGCGGCAGGCCGGTGAGTGCAGTGACTCCACACAACATTCAGCAAGTTGATGACATCATTCGTGGTGACCGTCGGGTGACTGCAGATGAAGTGTGTCGCATTATTTCTCTTAATAAAGGCAGTGTGATCACGATTATTAAACAATTGGGGTACTCAAAAGTTTGTGCACGGTGGGTTCCAAGAATATTAACCGATCAGAATAAAGAGGCAAGGAAAACAATAGCCTCCCAACACTTGCAGCGCTTCCGTTTGGAGGGAGATGAGTTTCTGAAAAAAATTGTGACCGGGGACGAAACATGGGTGCATTTTTTTGAACCCGAATCAAAGAGGCAGTCAATGGAGTGGCGTCACACAAGCTCGCCGAGGAAGAAAAAATTCAAAACTGTGCGATCGGCAGGGAAAGTTATGGCAACAGTTTTCTGGGATACAGAGGGTGTGATTCTGGTTGATTTTTTGGAGCAGGGATGCACAATAAATTCTGTTCAATATGTCACAACACTAAAAAAACTTAAAGCACGTCTTCAGCGAGTTCGCCCAACAAAATCAATGGCAGATGTTCTTCTTTTGCATGACAATGCAAGACCACACACCAGTCGTCACACCTCTGACGAGATTGTCAAAATTGGATGGGAAGTTTTGCCTCATCCCCCATACAGCCCTGACCTGGCACCATCAGACTTCCATCTGTTCGGGCCACTAAAAGAAGCTCATCGTGGGATTCATTTTGAAGATGAGGAGGCCATCAAAACATCCGTGCGTCAATGGCTTAGGAAGCAGAGCTGTGATTATTACCGTGCTGGGATACATGCCCTTGTTCAAAGATGGACCAAAACTGTAGAGATGGGCGGAGATTACATTGAAAAATGACAAAATGATCCTCAATGTTGTGGTTTTCAACCTATGTAATTGCATTTAAATTTCCTGACAATTAAACGTAGAAAAAAAAAATAGGAGGCATTACTTTTTGACTGACCCTCGTAGATTTGGAGCAGATGGCACAATTTGGAAGCCTGTGTCTCCGGTGTACTGTGTGGCCTGATAAAGGGCATAGAGCTCCACAGTAAAAATCGTGCACGGGTCCAGAGGCCGATATTGAGAAGGATCATCGCCAAGTACAAAGGCACACCTTAAGCCAGGGTCAGTCTTAGATCTTTTGGCGTAGACGAAGACACTGTCCTTGAGCATTGTGCGAAGTGTGAGAAACTCGCTATGATGCACCTGACCAGGAGTAGTGTCCTTAAGAAGTGAATGGAGCCCGAAATGAACAAGTACCTCTGCACTAAGCCAGGGCGTTGAAGATCACGCCCTCATGGGGAATGTGGCAGGGAGCATAAAGCAACGTTGTTGAAGCAGCAGACGAAAGCAAACATTTTGTGGCAACAGAGAAGAAAGGTGCAGCACACACTGACGGTCAAGGGAATCGTCAAAAAAGGGAGCATGAGTGACCAGGTATAGAAGACAGATGGCTTGCATAACGACTGAGGAAAACATCCTGTCAGTGGGACAGCAGTAAGTTAGCAGCTTCAGCATGCAGCAAGTATTGAAGGCACCAGTGACTAAACGTATCCCGCAATGGTGGATAGTGTTAACACAAATTAAGATAGAGGAATGTGCGGATCAATATACGATACATCCATAATCCAGTTTCGAATGGACAAGGGTCTGGTATAAACGTAGGAGGATGGCCCTATCCATTCCCCACGATTTACTGCGTACAACACGTGGAGTACTTGGGAGCGAGTACAACAAGCTGCCAGATAAGAGATGTGGGAAGGCCAACAGTGTTTCCTATCGAACGTGAGTCCCAAGAATTTCGTTGTGTCAGCAAACGGAAGAAGGAATGGGCCGAGACTTAGGGACAGGGGAAGAAACACCCGACACTGCCAGAAGTTCGTACAGACAGTTTTATCAGCGGAAGCGATTGATGATGCTCCATCAGTAAAGATGATGAAGACGTCACTGAAGACTCCGCTCAAGTAGACAGGTTCACTGAGAGCTGCAATAGATCGCAAAGTCATCAACGAAAAGAGAATCTGAGATGCCTGGCAGGAGACAATCCATAATACGGTTAATGGCTATGGCAAATAAGCGCAGAACCCTGAGGTACCCCATTCTCTTGAATAAAGTGTGGGACTGAGCCGAACCCACACGTACCTTAGAAACATGGTCTTTCAAAAATTCCCAGACAAAAAGGGGCAGGCAACCCAGGAAACCACACTCATATACAATATGGAGGATATCCGTTCTTCAACAGGTGTGAAACGACTTCTACAAATCAAAAAAGTTTGGAATTTCTGCAAAAAATTGTTCATAATATGAGTTGAAAAGGTGACAAGATGATCAACTACACAGTGGTGCCTACAGACTCCACATTGGGTGTTAGTGAGGAGATTTCGAGACTCGAGCTACCACACCAGTTTAGCATTAATCATACATTCCATCACATTGTAGACGCTACTGGTGAGGGAAATTGGGTGGTAACTGGAAGGAAAGTGTTTGTCCTTGACAGGCTTAGGTATGGAAATGACAATGGCCTCACACCAGCGACTGGGAAGTGTACCATCTGTCCAAATGCGTTTATATGTATGAAGAAGAAAGCTTAGGTTCTCAGGAGATAGGTGTTGCAACATCAGAATGTGAACGCCGTCCAGTCCTGGAATGAATGACTGGGGTGGCGAGAGTGCAAGGTTAAGCTCCCTCATAGTAAAAGCAGTATCGTTGCATTCACGATTCTGGAGGGAAAAAGATATCATCCTTGCCTCTGCTACCAGGTTCAGTGGAAGGAAGGCAGGAGTGGGTGGAACTCGAAATATCTGTAAAATATCGGCCCAAGGTGTTGGAGATATCAAGAGGGTCTACAAGACGTTGTTCGCTATGGTCAGACCAGGAACTGGGGAATGATCTGTGGTTCCTGAAAACCGATGGAGATTACCCGAAACTGTTAAAAGAACTTCGAAAAGAAAACCAACTTTTTTCGCTATTATTGAAAATGTTCAAATGGTTCAAATGGCTCTGAGCACTATGGGACTTAACATCTGTGGTCATCAGTCCCCTAGAACTTAGAGCTACTTAAACCTAACTAACCTAAGGACATCACACACATCCATGCCCGAGGCAGGATTCGAAACTGCGACCGTAGCAGTCCCGCGGTACCGGACTGAGCGCTTCAACCGCTATTGAAAATGTGGCGACATTGCACGCTTAGTTGTTTATAACGGTTACAAATTGCCATCGTGGGGGAGAGCTCTCTATGTGCGTCTCTGTGTCGTGTCATACTTCAGTCCACCAGGGGATGGGAACACATCACAGTGAGGAAGAGGTGCGATGTGTGGAACTTTCTGCGGCACTAAGGACAGCGTTTGTAAGGCATTCTACGTGATTAACAATGCAGGGGAAATGGTGTTCATTGAAAGTAGCCAATGAAAGGTAGAGATGTCAGTCAGTTTTGGAAAGCTGCCAGTTGTTTGGATGGGATAGGTGTTAGCAAAGGAATGACACAGGGGAAATGGTAACCTGAGTGTGTGTATGAGAGACTGGATCACTCGAGACGACGAGCAAGCTGAGCAGTACAGATCGAAAGGTCCATGTGGGAAAATTAGTGCGTGGAATCAGAAAGAAATGTGGGTGTACATCATGTGCAGCAGATTAGATTGAGCTGGTTGAAGATATCTATTAGGTGAGAGCTTCTTGGACAGGGATGTGGAGAGCTCCAAAGCGGGCGCTGGGCATTAAAGTCGCTGAGCAGCAGAAAGGTAGGAAGAATTTGAGCAATATGTTGCAAAATGTCTACCCCAGTGACAGTAGAAGACGAAAGTGAGTAAACATTGCAAAGAGAGAAGGTGAACCCAGGAAGGGAGTGGAGCTGGGTGCACAAGGAAATGGTGCGACTATAGAAGTCGTCTAGAATGGGCAACATGGCTCCCCTATGAGCCAGAGTCCCCGCCTCAGGGAGAAGGCCAAAACAGACTGAAGTGAAGTGTGGGAAGTCAAAGCTACAGTGAGAGTGTAATTTTGTTTCCTGGAGGCAGAAAACAAGTGGACAGTATGATCGCAAGAGGAGCTGTAATTCGCCCCTAATGGACTGATGCCACGAATCTGCCATTGGAGAATAACTATATCCGATGGTAGACAGGAGATGGGCCAAAGAGATGCTAGTCACCATGTTGGCTGCCGAATGCCAGAATTCGAACGTGCGCAACGACTAGGTTCAGAGGCTGGAGAACCCTGGTCCTTTAGTTAGTTCGACAGAGGTGTTGGTATTCGCCTTTGGTCGGCCAGCAGACTGGTTGTTGGCAGTGTGCTCTGATGAAACAGAGATCGGTCAGATGAGGGTATCACGTGGTGACATAATTGAAAATAAACGATGAGGTGGAGAAGGGGAAGATCATTTGTCTTTGTTTGATTGCTTAGGATCTTGGCGTTTGTCAGTTGCAGACCCAGACACTGGCTGTCTATATGTGTTCATAAAGTCATCATGGGAGTACTCCTTTTGGACTCTTGTGCGCCTGTTTGCGTGGCATACAATTTCGCTGGCACAGGCAAAGGTTTGTTGGTATGGTGTGCACTCGTAGCAGGTGAAGTTAAGGGTGTGACTTGGATCTGGAAAATTTCAGAAGTGTGGCACTAAATTGGAAGTCACAAGTCTGCATAACCACGTCCTTTGTAGGCCAGGGTGTAGCGAGAACTGTACTATAATTGCCAGAGGGTGGTGTACAAGGTTTACAGCTAGTCAGCATTTTCCAAGCAATGTGAGTAGGAACCTTTTCCTTCTCCCAAATCTCCTGAATGGCTCTCTGATTGAGGTACATTAGACAGTCCAGTCACGGCAGGAAGCAGCATGATGATCCTTGGTGTTGATACAGTGAGGAGAAGGAGGTGGAAACTCACCCTCTTGAGCGTCCCTGCTACAGGTTACGCATTTGCTGCATTTTTCACAAGATTCATGGGTGTGGTTGTAGTGCTGACATTTGTAGGAAAGGGTGGGATTCAGGATATATGGTCTGACAGTAATAGGTTTGTAGCCAGCCCTAAATTTTTGATGGAACTACCAGATGGTCAAAATTGAGGAACAGAGTGTGAGTTGTCACTAATTCTTTATTAATCCTTTTCATGATGCAATGAACTGCAGTCATTCCCAGGTCAGTGCACGGGCTGTTATTTCAACCTCTGTCAGGCCGTTAAGCAGCCGAGTGTATATGACACCATGGAAGGAATTCAGACTGCAGTGGGCCACAGCTGTACCAGGACAGCTGTCGAGAAGTGTTGCATTAAGCGGTTTCTATGCTTGAAAAGCACGAACTGTCTCCAAAAGCAAGACTTCACAGGATCGGCAATAGTATCTACACCCTTCTGAATAACAAATGGATTAACTGTCTTGAAATTGTGACCATCTTCCATGCTTGACACCACAAGATATCGTGGTGCAGCCAGGAGAGGCGTCGATTCTTTCATCTCGACCCATTTACGCTTTTGAGACGAAGAACTCATTGCGGAGAAATCCACCATGATTCCAAGCATCTCCGATGGCGTGCTCCTTCCTGCTGGGAGGCTCACTCACTTTAGGTGATGAACCCCACCTGGGCTCACACCTGCTGAACTCCAGACAGAGGGCCCAATCCGCATGGCGGAATATATAAGCTCAGGAAATCATTCCTCCCTGGGCCTGGTCTTTACCAGGAGGTACATACGAGCCCTACTTGTCGACCTGTGGCTGGGAATTACGCCTTACCCAGTCACCTTTCAAGCGTGAAACGCGTGGGTCGGCCTTCAAGAATGCACAGGGAGGAAGAAGAAGAAAAGATAAAGATAGACCTCAAACGCCAAAACGGAGGAAGAGTAAGAAACGGAAAGACAGGGAAAGGAAGATGGGTGGACAGGACGAATCCATACAGAGTTTTACCAAGAACTTTGGTTTCCCGAAGAAGGCGTACGACTCGGTCCCGGGAAAGGAATAGCAGGAGATAGACATGCAGCACAGAAAGGGAAGTAGCAGTGCACAGGCTTGGGCTCGGTGGTAGCCAAGCACGCATTCATCAAAAAGTGGTGAGCCTCCTGGGGAGGGGAAACATTCATAAGTGTTATAACTTTAGTGGTATCGGGTTCCCTGTGAAACTCCAGGAGATATATAAATCTGTGACACATAATATCAGATATCTGTTCATTTTTATTGCCTGGAGAAACGCAAGTCAGATGAGGAGAGCAAGCAGGATAAACATACGTATAATCGTTAGAGCCCTCCAATTCTCAAAATTTGGCGAACAACGTGAGATGCATAAGTACATGCTGCTAATTGCAGATGAGGGAAATAAGAAGAATGGCAATAATGCTTAAGTTTGTATCAACAGCATGTCCCACCTACTTTCTTCCCAAATGAGTAAACAGTCCTAAACAACATATTTGCTTAAGGTGTCTCAATGCCTTCTCGACAAGTGAGTATTCAAAGCATCTAGTGGACTGCGCTTCCAAGGACCCGGTACTTGTTATTTTGCCTAGTGAGGAAAACATATTCATGAAGTTTAAAAATGCGTACCGTCAGGAGTGATGCCCGTTTGTGGTGTATGCTGACACTGAAAGCCTCTTCGCCCCTGTGATCCACTACGAAGGTGACCCTACAGCCTCACATACTAAGAGGCGTGTTTTTTTAAGTAAGTACCGTTTTGAAATTAAAAAAAGGCGTGCTAAGATATCTCAATAATTTTATTTTTACATGAAAGGCTGTACCTTAATCTACATTTCTACATAATTTCCGTCAATATTGAGGCACTTGTCCTAACGTTGTACCAGTTTTTTAATACCCTCCTTATAGAAGTCTGCCGCCTGACTTGTTAACCACTGCACCACCACTGTTTTGACTTTGTCATCGTACTGAAGACGCTGACTGCCCAAGTGTTCCTTCAAGTGCAGGAACAGATGGTAGTCACTGGTCGCAAGATCGGGGCTGTACAGAGGGTGATCTAGAGTTTCCCATCGAAAAGATGTGATGAAATCTTTGGTCTGATTCGCCACATGCGGACGGGCATTGTCTTGCAGCAAAACGATGCCCTTGCTCAACTTCCATGGACTGTTGCTTTGATTCTGGTGTGACGTAGACCACCCATGTTTCAGCGCCCGTAACAATTTGGCTTAAGAAGCCATCACCGTCTTTGTGGTACCGCTCAACGAAAGTCAATGCACTGTCTAAACGTTTGGTTTTGTGCACATCCGTCAACATTTTCGGTACCCAACGTGCGCACAATTTTCGGTAATTCAAGTGCTCGGTCACAATGCCATACAAAACACTACGAGAAACATTAGGAAAGTCATCCTGCAAGGAGGAAATCGTAAAGCGTCTGTTTTCTCTCACCTTATTGTCCACTTCCTGCACCAAACTTTCATTAACGGCTGAAGGACGCCCACTTCGTTGTTCATCATGCACATTTGTGCGGCCATCTTTAAATGCTCTCACCCACTTTCTTACTATTCCATAACTCATATTGTTTTCTCCGTAAACTGCACAGATCTCACGATTAATATCGATCGCTTTTAGGCCTTTAGCACTAAAAAATCTTATAACAGCCCGTACTTCACAGTCGGCGGGACTCACGATTATCGGAGGAATTTTAAACACTCAGTACACAACGTAAACAAGGAAGAATCAGACTGAAATAGCGTCAGTGCGTAGATTAAGGTATAGGATCTCATGTAAAAATAAAATTATTGAGATATTTACTTACTTAAAAAACACGCCTCGTATCTTCACAGAAAAACACGTACTACATGCAGTGCGGCAGCATACCAAGTTGCATCGTCCTATGATTCGAGTGTTATCTGCTACAAATCTTATGTTAGGGGATAATCCTGAAGGTAAACTTCTCACTGAGTTTGAAAAACTTTCATGGAGGTTGATAAGCGTTCCCATGACCAAATCAAAGGCCTATGCTTCTAGGGCACTTAAAAAAAAACGAGAGAAACTACTCAACTACAGAAAGAGTATGTCTTGCTGTGATCTGGGCCATTTGCAAATTTCGACAGTATCTCTATGGAAGGACATTCACAGTTGTTATACACCATCATTCACTTTGTTTGTTGACAGGTCTTAAGGATCCAACAGGACGACTTGCCAGCTGGGCACTACGTCTTCAAGAGTATGACATTACCATAGTGTACAAAAGCGGAATAAAACACCAAGATGCCGACTGTCTCTCAAGAAACCCTGTGCCAGACCATCAAGACTTTGATGAAGACAGGATCTCTGCACTCCAGGATCTCTTTGCTGAGCAGAAGAAGGACGCCAAGATATCTCAAATTATGCTTGCCTTAAATCAGTCAGAGGATGTGAAAGGACAATTTAAGGTAGTTAATGGATTACTTTGCAAGAAAAACTGTGATCCGTTTGGAAAGATGTGGCTACGAGTGATTCCCAAACACATGCGCTTAGACGCTCTACAGAAATTCCATGACACTCCTGAGGCCGGACATTTAGGATGTATTAAGACATACTATAGGATTCGCAAGAAATTTTTCTGTCCAGGTTTGTTTAGGAGTGTCCGTCACTATGTGTCGCACTTTCGAGAGTGCCAGAGGAGAAAGGCAGTTCCGCAGAAACCACCTGGCTGACTCATACCAATTCCACCAGCCAAAATACTTTTCCAGCTTGTTGGGATTGACCTCCAGGGACGTTTTCCAACGTCTGCTAGTGGCAATAGATGGATTATTGTTTGCACTGATTATCTGACACGCTGTGCCATTACGAAAGCCGTGATAGCAGCTGAAGCATTCGAGGCAGCCTAATTCATCGTAGAAGACATTGTATTAAATTACAGTGCCCCAAGGTCGTTAATTACGGATCGAGGGAAAATTTACAGTCAAATCTTGTGACAGAGATAAACTGTCGGTGCATCACATGACGACTACCTACCATCCGCAAAATAACGGGCTTACTGAACACCTTAATAAGACCTTGGCCGACATGCTATCAATGTTCGTCAATGTTGAGCAGAGCAATTGGGATGAGGTGCTACCTTTCGTGACGTTTGCCTGCAACGCCGCCAAACAAGACACCACAGAATTTACGCCATTTTTTCTGGTGCATGGGCGTGAGGCGACGACGGCGATAAACACTGTGTTTCCGTTACATACTGATGACGTAGACGACGACTATATCGGCCAGGTGTAACCAGAGCAGAGCAAGCTCGGCAGTTAGCTCGATTCCGCACGCTCTAGGCTCAAGAGAACGATCACCGAAGGTATGACGCGAGCCACCGCCCTGTTGTCTGTCAGCCTCGTGACCTCGTCTGGATCTTCACTCCTGTTCGGAAGGCGCTACTTTGGACCTTATAAGGTAGTAAGGCAGTTGTTTGATGTTACTTAGGAAGCTGAAGATTTCGACCCCGACACAACACAACGAAAGATCAGAGATACGGTCCACATCCTTCGAGTCAAGCCCTATAAGGATCCGGGAACCCAGGATAAATTCGAAGCTCCAACGGCAGGCAACAAGCGGAAAGCTGACGAAGAACGTAGCGGCAGGGAAAGTTCTAAGAAGATCACCGTCAGGGCGAACATTAGTCATCGGGAGTCGGAGTATGCAGGACAGATGACTCGTTCCAGGACTAGGAGAACGCAACACCGAGACGCTGCTCTCTTAATTAGGGAGCAATGTCGCAGAAGAAGTCGAGTAGCGCAGCCGCCGTATTATATGGGTTAAGATCTCAGAGTGTTGCATTAATTTCTATTTTCAGTTCGAGTACATTCTAGAAGTATCCACAAATGGCAAGAATCATTGTACTGGAATGTTCTGTAGCTGTATATATACCGTATGTGTTCTAGCCGGAGGCAGTTCGCTCCGCGCTCTTGTACGTGGAAGTGCTGAATAAACCTTCGTTAAATGAAGTTAAAGTTCGTCATTCATCTACTTACACCTTCCTCTACGTGACGATATTGAGCAGATATTGCAATTTGTGACCATGTACTAATGTATGTGCCAGAACCACTGTTATCATGTGTTTCATCGTTCCTCCAGCTTTCCTGAACCCACATCACATTCGGGCTGCTTACAGCGCCATATTGTCACTTGGTGCAGAAAGTGGGTGGTACTATTATTTTTTCAGCATACTCCACGAGAGCACTGATTAATGAACATACCTACGACGTTTCAGACTGCTATGACATATGCGGTACTTTCCACCACAAAAATTGGCCGGCGGAAATTGCAGCCAGAGCTTAAGTCCGGTACAGCACTGACGCGAATTAAATGTAGCAAGACATATTTTTTCCATTTTTGTTGGAAACATGCAGACAAGGAAATCTTATTTCAAAAATTACAGGAAATTGAACTTGTCATTATTCCAGGTCTGTTCCATGAAAAGACTAAATCTTTCATACAAACAGAATATGTTGATATTATCTATAGATACAGCGCATGTTAACTAAATAGGTATAAGTTCATAAATGGTCTCTGAAGCTGAATAACAACGTGCAGGCTTTATATGTAAAGTGTCTCACTTCCGAATCCATGTGAATTTAGTTTTTTTCGCTGTAAGACACACATTCTTCTGGTTCAACAGTTTGTTGTCTATGAAGCCCTACGTTATATTACACAAAACCCATTTAGATTGTGCAGCTAATTTTCCACTGAAGATGCGACAATATTTTGCTTATACACTAAACAAAATAAAAAAAGAAACACAGACGCCACCGTGAATGGATGACCCAAATAGCATGAAAATTAGTGGATGTCATATACATGCGCAGACGTGGGATTGGGGGGGGGGGGGGGGGGGGTGGGAGGGAGGGGGAGGGGGCATGGCACAGGGTAGATTCGGGATAGGATCAGGCTAGAGCTGGTAGGTATGTCCACAATACGTTACATCAGGGATAGGGTTCAGGGGCTCAGTAGTGGATCCACCACTAGTTGCATGAGAATATTCAATATGACGAATGTTTGCGCTGGATAATTATTACCCCTTATGTAAATTGACAGGTTGATGGCTCGGCAGCCACAGTGATACTTTCTCCGGCCCCTGAGCGTCTGGTATAGCAGGCGTGCGATTACTGGGAGATTGGTGCTGAAATGTCGATGTGGACGATGCGCGCGACATAACTTTTTCTCCGCAGGGCAATGCAATCGCGAGCCCAGAGGAAGACAGCGCGCTCTTCGCGATCGCGAGTCTATGTGATCGGTAAAATTTTTTCACCAGAGATGTTTAGTGGAAACGGTTCTGTGGAGAAGGGTGCTTGTGTTGTCGAACGTCGGTGCATACAAGACCTCGGATTTACTTCGCACTACGATCTATTTGTGGCGGCAATTCAATTACTCGATTTGCAAAATGTTTGTGTGTGATTCTCAATCGTTGAAAATATGTTTTTATTACAAGAAAGTGTCACTGTAATATGGTGGTGAGCGTTTTAAGCGATCTATTTGACTCTGGTAAATGGTTAAACAATTAATTTGATAGGGTAGTGCAAATTGACTATTTCCCTCTAGTTTTGATATCGAAATTGTGTCAGTTCCCCCTTTGTCTACCGAGTGAGGTGGCGCAGTGGTTAGTACACTGGACTCGCATTCGGGAGGACGACGGTTCAATCCCGTCTCCGGCCATCCTGATTTAGGTTTTCCGTGATTTCCCTAAATCGTCTCAGGCAAATGCCGGGATGGTTCCTTTGAAAGGGCACGGCCGATTTCCTTCCCAATCCTTCCCTAACCCGAGCTTGCGCTCCGTCTCTAATGACCTCGTTGTCGACGGGACGTTAAACACTAACCACCACCACCATCTCCCTTTGTCTCCAGCATTAGCCAATAGGAACACACTATCCTGAGAAGAAAACCTCAGTCTGCGGGATTAGAAACGTCCATCCACCTACTCAATGAGGAAGTAGCCTCTTGAGAGAGACAGAGATAGGAGACGAGACTGCAATTCCCCGAACAACAGAATCCCGCCACTTGATGCTTTGTTTGGAGCTTCAGTATCAAAGGAGGCCGACATCCGGTCCGAGGACGGTGGTATTTAGTAGTATTGTGATCTGTAATTAGGACATTGGGCGACTTTTGACCATTGTGGCGGCGCTAGGACAGATACACGTGCGGGAGACCCAAAACGGCGGCTACTATTCCACACTTCATTCAATTCCTCGGTGCTTGCAGTTATTACGTAATGGACAGTGGGGGTGGGGGTCCAGACGTAAGCCCTAACCAAGGGGGAGAGCACTGTCTCCTCTAAACTGATTAAATAAAGAATATTCATCAATATATTATTGAGATTGATTTGAATTTCATGCCATGAAATCCTTCCTCTCCAGTACAGACTGAATCTCTTTCCTGCAAGGTTTTTTTTCTGAGAGGGATGGGGGGGAGGGGAGGTGGGTTGAGGGGTCAGACATTCACAGGTGGTGGTGGCCTCGTGCACTAGCTCAGTCCATCCCTGCATGACAAGACAAGCACACATACACACACACACACACACGCACAGACAAGCACACACGCACATGTACACATGCACACAAATTTTCCAAGAAGACAACACCTCCAATCTGCAATAGTGTAACTACATAATTAGGGCATGTAGTTGCTGGACGTGAGCTTTTCCTACCGAATAAAGAGATCCAAGCACTGAAAATTGAATTTTATAAATACAATATATCCTCTGCTATGATTAACATTGCAATTTTGAATCATGAGATCCTTCTTCTCCAGCACAAACTGAGTCTTTTTCTCACCAATTCCAGATGGGGAGGGGGGGGGGAGGAAGAGGGAAGTGATGGATGGGAGAGGAGGGCTGGGGGATTTCCCAGAGAGAGAGGGGTTAATTAATTGATCGATTTAATTATAAGTCAGTGTGCTCTTATCGGCGATTTTCGAGAAGGGTGGGTGAGGAGGAGGGGGAGAGGGTTTGGGTGGGGGTTTCTCAGAAGAATGGATTATCCCTAGGATGTCATAAATCAACCACCTGGTGATCATAAATCAAATATGAGTACAACAGGTTAAGGGGAGGGGGTGGCAGTCATAAATCAATCAAGTTTGCCCCTGAATATATCCTTGCACTTTAGTATATGCAACCCACAGTGTGGAGCGATATGAACTTTACCGTAATACTGTGGCTGAGGAACTAATCTGTGTGAAATTTTTTCCCAGGACGAGGCGGGTCAGTGTTCCAACCATGTGGGCACATGCCTAACTGTTTTAAATGTGCACTCTATATTTCCTCATGTGTTGCGTGTAGGGAGTATACAGCATCTACATTTTCTGTATTCATTGAACGCAGTTAAGACAGTATCAGCAGATAGTGTACGTTTTTGCCTTTTCATCACTCTGAACTCCACAGTTCACAAATTAATATGTATCTGTGGTAAAGCGCAACAACTGGTCTTTTTAATCAAGTTAGCGTATGTAGCTATATGTATTTCATAACCCTACACACGAACTTTATGATGTTGTTGTTGTGGTCATCAGTCCAGAGACTGGATTGATCGCTATGGTCGCAGGTTCGAATCCTGCCTCGGGCATGGATGTGTGTGATGTCCTTAGGTTAGTAAGGTTTAATTAGTTCTAAGTTCTAGGTGACTTATGACCTCAGAAGTTAAGTCGCATAGTGCTCAGAGCCATTTGAACTGGTTTGATGCAGCTCTCCATGCTATTCTACCCTGTGCAAGCTTCTTCATCTCCCAGTACCTACTACAACCAACATCCTTCTGCATCTACTTAGTGTATTCCTCTCTTGGTCTCCCTCTACGATTTTTCACACCAAGCTGCCCTCCAATACTGAACTGGTGATCCCTTGATGCCTCAGAACATGTCATACCAACCAATCCCTTCTTCTAGTCAAGCTGTGCCACAAACTCCTATTCTCCCCAATTCTATTCAATACCTCCTTATTAGTTATGTGATCTACCCATCTATTCTTCAGTATTCTTCTGTAGCACCACATTTCGAAAGCTTCTATTCTTGTCCAAACTATTTATCGTCCATGTTTCACATCCGTACATGGCTACACTCTATACAAATACTTTCAGAAGCGACTTCCTGAAACTTAAATCTATACTTGACGCAAACAAATTTCTCTTCTTCAGTCACGCTTTCCTTGCCATTGCCAGTCTACATTTTATATCCTATCTACATCGACCATCATCAGTTATTTTGCTCCCCAAATAGCAAAACTCCTTTACTACTTTAAGTGTCTCATTTTCTAATCTAATACCCTCAGCATCACCCAACTTAATTCGACTACATTCCATTATCCTCGTTTTGGTGTTGTTGATGTTCATCTTATATCCTCCTTTAAAGACACTGTCCATTCCATTCAACTGCTCTTCCAATTCCTTTGTTGTCTCTGACAGAATTACAATGTCATTGGCAAATCTGGAAGTTTTTATTTCTTCTCCATGCATTTTACCTTTACTGCTTGCTCAATATACAGACTGAATAACACCGGGGATAGGCTACACCCCTGTCTCACTCGCTTCCCAGCCACTGCTTCCCTTTCAAGACCCTCGACTCTCATAACTGAAGTCTGGTTTCTGTACAAATTGTAAATAGCCTTTCGCTCCCTCTATTTTACCCCTGTCACCTTCAGAATTTGGAAGAGAGTATTCCAGTCAACATTGTCAAAAGCTTTCTCTAAGTCTACAAATGCTAGAAACGTAAGTGTGTCTTTCCTTAATTTATCTTCTGATATAAGTCGTAGGGTCAGTATTGCCTCACGTGTTCCAGTATTTCTACGGAATCCAAACTGATCTTCCCCAAGGTCGGCTTCTACCAGTTTTTCCATTCGTCTGTAAAGAATAAATCTTGTTCACCAGATGGTAGAGTTTAGTCAGGGCTGGCTCTCCCAAGACTGTCAGTACTTCTAATGAAATGTTGTCTACTCAAGGGGCCTTGTTTCGACATAGGTCTTTCAGTGGTCTGTCAAACTCTTCACGCAGTATCATATCTCCCATTTCATCTTCATCTACATCCTATTCCATTTCCATAATTTTATCCTCAAGTATATCGTCCTTGTATAGGCCCGCTATATACTCGTTCCGCCTTTCTGCTTTCCCTTCTTTGCTTAGAACTAGGTTTCTATATGAGCTCTAGATATTCACACAAAAGGTTCTCTTTTCTCCAAAGGTCTCTTTAATTTTCCTGTAGGCAGTATCTATCTTACTCCTAGTGAGATATGCTTCTACGTCCTTACATGTGTCCTCTACCGCTTCCTGTCGATCTCATTTTTGAAACGTCTGTATTCCTTTTTGCCGGCTTCATTTACTACATTTTTAAATTTTCTCATCAATTAAATTAAATATTTATTCTGTTTCCCAAGGATTTCTACTAGCCCTCGTCTTTTTACCTACTTGATCCTCTGCTGCCTTCACTATTTCATCCCTCAAAGAGACCAATTCTTCTTTTACTGTATTTCTTTCCCCCGTTTCTGTCAATCGTTCTCTTATGCTCTACCTCAAACTCTGTACAACCTCAGGTTCTGTCAGTTTATCCAGGTCCCATCTCCTTAAATTCCCACCTTTTTGCAGTTTCTTCAATTTTGATATACAGTTCATAACCAATAGATTGTGGTCAGAGTCCACTTCTGCCCCTGGAAATGTCTTACAACTTAAAACCTGGTTCTTAAATCCTTGTCTTACAATTATATAATCTACTGACACCTTCCAGTATCTCCAGGCCTGTTCCACGTATACGGGCTTCTTTCATGATTCTTGAACCAAGTGTTAGCTATGATTAAGTTATGCTCTGTGCAAAATTCTACCAGGCGGCTTCCTCTTTCATTTTTTAGCCCCAATCCATATTTACCTACTACGTTTCCTTCTCTCCCTTTTCCTACTGCCAAATTCCAGTCACCCATGACTATTAAATTTTCGTCACCCTTCACTATATGAATATTTTTTTTTTTATTTCATCATACATTTCTTCAATTTCTTCGTCATCTGCAGAGCTAGTTGGCATATAAACTTGTACTACTGTAGTAGGTATGGGCTTCGTATCTATCTTGGCAACAATAATGCGTTCACTATGCTGTTTGTAGTAGGTTACCCGCATTCCTATTTTCCTATTCACTATTAAACCTACTCCTGCATTACCCCTATTTGATTTTGTGTTTATAGCCCTGTAGTCACCTGACCAGAAGTCTTGTTCCTCCTGCAACCGAACTTCACTAATTCCCACTGGATCTAACTTTAACCTATCCATTTCCCTTTTTAAGTTTTCTAACCTACCTGCCCGATTAAGGGATCTGACATTCCACACTCCGATCCGTAGAATGCCAGTTTTCTTTCTCCTGATAACGACGTCCTCCTGAGTAGTCCCCACCCTGAGATCCGAATGGGGGACTATTTTACCTCCGGAATATTTTACCCAAGAGGGCGCCATCATCATGTAATCATACAGTAAAGCTGCATGCCCTCGGGAAAAATTACGGCTGTAGTTTCCCCTTGATTTCAGCCGTTCGCAGTACCAGAACAGCAAGGCCATTTTGGTTAGTGTTACAAGGCCAGATCAGTCAATCATCCAGGCAACTATTAAAAGGCTGCTGCCCCTCTTCAGGAACTACACGTTTGTCTGGCCTCTCAACAGATACCCATCCATTGTGGTTGCACCTACGGTACGGCTATCTGTATCGCTGAGACATGCAAGCCTCCCCACTAATGTAAAGGTCCATGGTTCATGGGGTGAAGTTTATGATATGTCATAGAAACCTATTAAGACTGTTTTTAGTGAGTGTCTGAACCATATGCAGCGACGTGCAGACTAGCATTAGCTAATAGTACTTACATCGCCGCCACTATTCTGATGTAGCTGGTGGGCTTACTAAAGTGCTATATACATACAAACATCTATTTGAATTTTATCATGTATTATACATAGAACGACATGGTTCCAGAGCACTGTGTCAGCAATGTTGGCTTGTTGTTGATCAAGACACCGTTGCAGCTTCGTCTTGCTGCTAGAATCAAATCATTTACAACATATGAAAACTGGACGACAGATCACGATTTACCATCAATCGGTTGTAGAAGGATCCACATGTTGTATTCCAGAATTCAGTCTGGTAACGTGTCTCCTACACGTGTATGCTGTGTTTCCGTCAGTTTTGCTAGCACTGGATTAGCAAGCCCTTGGGCTGCGATGGTTCAGGCAATACTATGTTACAACTAAATAGCGGCGAGCCCTGGGTGGGAATACCACTGCTCTGCTCCAGTTGCGAATAACTTTCGGAACAGTCATTGTATGGTGTTTAACAACGTTTCTGCTGTTTTTCTACTGGCGTAAGGGTGGACCATTGACTGTATTCTATCTCCATACGTCTGTAATAAGCTGTTCTCACTATAACAGAAGCGCTGTATTTAAACAGGGGAAGCGTAGTTCCATACACAGTACACGTCGGATTCACACAGTATTATACCTCATGAAACTACACTATAAATGTACATCAACGGAATGAGCCTCCTTTAGTAGTTCTATAAAGTTTCTTCCAGGTGGAGCATAATGTTGACTTGGAGGCGACATCTCACATATACAGCGACACCTAGGGTTCTCCTACACGGTAAGACAGCTAGGATTGATTGTTTAATGTGGGCGATCTCCAATTGTAGAGTAAAACTTACATTATATATATATGTCGAATCATAAGGCCAAGACTGGGCAGCGCACATGATAACATCCGTATAGATTTTATAAAGTGGCCAGGCACGTGACTATAGGAAATTTTTTACGTTTCCTTGGGTAGTGAACATGGTATTGCCTGGCTTGAGAAAGCTACAGAATGTGCTGTCTGTCTGTTCCCTGTGAAAGACTGTACAGGAATGTACATGATGACTCGTATCTTTCTTCTCTACTACTCCGTTAAATATAATTAAGTTGCTTCGGCAATTCTTGCTGTAATCACATGGTTTCACCTCCGTTTGCTTTGTATTACGACATCGATATCTTCGTCTCGTCTCTGTTGACAGGCACTGTCATGCTGATCCATGCCTTCCGTAATAAGGCAACAATGTTGTGTGTGCGTGTTTGTGGTGGTGTACCTAGTTCCAGATTTTTATTGTAATGAGTCATAATTTCAAAAAACGCAACTGCGCAGAGAATAACATCACTTTTTGCGGCAATTGTGTAGCGTCTATAGCAATGGATGTTGGTCATACAGTGTCTTGCATCAGGCGTTAGGCGTATTATGATGGTTCTTTGTACCTGCAAGATATACGAAATAGAATTTTCGTAGTGATTTTGCTTATAATACGATAAACATATGTTGTAATAAGCTATACACAAAATATAGGCGTAGCAATATTTCATTAGTGGTTCCGAAGTATGAGACGTCTCACAATATATGGTAAGTCGTTTTTCCGAGATACTGACTCTGCAATTGTCTTTGGAAATGTCACATCTCTCTCTGTTGCCGTCTTTGGTCAAGTGTTTACAAACAGTACATATTCCTCTGTTGATTAGTGATATATGATAATAAAGACATCTTATTCCTTTCTTCCTTCCCTAATAAGACAATTATGTTGGGTGTGTGTGTTTGCACTGGTGTAGTTGGTTCCAGGATTTTCTTTCCACGAGTCATAGTTTCCGGAAATGCTACTTCACACACTGAATACACACTTTACGTATTTAGACACCACTGTAACATGAACATCGCACTTTCACGTTTATGACATATTTTTAGAGTACTGTGAACAATAATATCGGACACATACAGTCTATTAAGCTTTTAGGGGTCCTTCTAACTGCAAAATTTCTGTTATTGTACATAGCCTCCAGGAACCCTGTGTCATTTGTAATATCTGGCAGTAAATGCCAATCAATAGCATTATTTATAGTTTTTCTAGTGAATAAGATGATGCATTATTTTGGTCCCACCTAGAATGGCACTTGAGAACATTTTAAATGCAGGAATATATATTTTGACGTAGTGTTGTGACATACATCAAAAAGTAGGCCTAATTCATTACATTCAATTTGTCTATTTGCGTGCTTAGCTAACATGTGTTTTTCTGCAGCTATAAACCTGGTCAGGTTAGTTTTATGACATCGAATTATTAGGCCTACATTCTCAAATGTCAGCTGTTATTAGTATTGTGGTACATACCTTAGAATTTTTGAGCACTTATTTGACTAATATGTGTCTATGCAGAAATTAATTTGTGATTTTATTGCAGATGTATGTGATAACACATTAATTGTTTTGCATCTTACCATGTTTTTTCATCTATTATCCTCACTCAGTAATGTAAACATTGTATGTTCTGTCCTGCAGACTTATTTTTCAGATATTTTAGAACTTTTTTCAACATTTTAGATGTGGTAAATAATATACTTGCGATTCTGTTGAGCTTTTTAACTATGCAGGAATCTATCGGTGCCAGTACGAAATCGTGGTATAAAAATCGAACTTCCTCGATTTTACAGTGCAGCCATCTGCTATTGGTGCTAACCACTCGTTTTATACAGTGCAGCCATTTGCTGGTGACAGGAGCAAGCAGGCTCTGTGAAAGTGGACTTGCTTTTATTTGTGTTTTTAGGGCTTGTGAGATAGTATTTAATGCTCATTTTTGATTTGTGACAAATGCAAATTTTTATTTCGTCGTTTATATTTTACAAGTGTAAGCAAATGTTGGTTTCCATATTTAGTAGAGAAATATGCTGTCTACCCATTCCAGTAAGCCGTATATTCCATGTAGCTTCAAATCAAAGTTACCAATCTACTCCCCCCCACCCCCGCCACATTGTCCGGGTCCTCCCCCCCCCCCCCACCCAATACTCATATCTCTTCATTAGCTTTAGTGCAGTGTTTTCCGTGAATGTTCAGTGTTGTGCGTCACTGTTTTCAAGTGTTGCCAACAGCAACGAGCCTTTCACCGTGTTTTTTAATTGTGCCTGACTATTTCCTAAGTGTTTTTAATAAGCATCACTGACCCATTGGTTTTTATGTTTCATTCACAACTTTTTCGCCATGTACCAGTTTTAAACAGTCACCGTTTTATCTCCTCTTTTTATTGTTAAATCTCCTCAGTATGTTTTTTAACTTTATCTGTAGGCTGCAGAGCGGAGTATTATGCTGCTGCCAGCTAAAGAAAAAAAAGTTACCAATGTGACTGGTGAGCCAGTCCTCAAACGATTTTTCGGAAGTCAGTGACGAAAGCATAATTGACAAATTTTTCGTCAGTTCAGATACTTTACCTTACAGAGTGTGGACACTTGGGGAGGAGGGTGCTTCTTGCAAACTTTGGTGAAGTGCAGGAGAAGCCCATCCCCTCCCTAACTTCAGCACATGGCAGTATGTCATGATTCCTGGAACGACCTTGGAGGTGAGGAAATGCTGATACTATCAGCGGAATATGACAAGCGCAATTGCATGAAATTTCCCAGAATGACCTCTAGTCTGAGTTCAAGGTCATCTAGAGTGGCCGCTCTTCTACTACTCATCGACTTTACCAGTTAGCGTTTGTCAAGGAAATTTTCAATCACGACTGTCAGAATGTGACATATTCTGATGAATCTGCATTTTTCTCAGCTAATGATGGTCCAGTACGAGAATACAGGGCACAACGTCTCGATTCAACCCAAAATACACCCAATAGTGATCCTGCAGTGGCTGTGTGTGTGTGGATGTGTTCCTGTTGTCTTGGAATGCGTCGCTGGAGAGATGGTCGAGTTGCTACTGCCAAGTATACCCATATTATGAGTAACATTATGGTATATACCTGATTTGCTGAATTTATTCATGATATGTAGGCCATTGTTTTTTTAATCTTTTTTGTACCATATTGTTTGTTCTCAATGCCATATTTCCGCCTTGTTTTCTCATAATGTTTCTTATTATAAGGATTATTTTGTTTGTTAAATGTCAGTGTCTGGTATGATTTCCTGTTCTTTGTCGTTTTTTCATCTTGGGTCCTTTATGTGTTCTCTGGTGTATGATCATTAGTGCTGTGTTGTCCTTAAAGTTGTTGTGTGAGTTTTGTATCAGTTTTGTTTTTATTTTAGCGTTCAGGTCTCTACTACTTTTATGTTATACCCATTTCCTGTTGCAATGTGTCTGATCATGTTTAGTTCTTGGGTGTAGCTACCTTTATCCATTGGAATTCTGTTCAGCCTATGTAGGAGACATCTGAACCTGACTTGCTTTTGTGCGGTGAAATGAATATACATGTCATGTATTACTGTGTTGCTGGTTGTGTGTTTTCTGTATATTAAGAACTGGTGTTTTCTTAACTGTTAAAACAATGGCAGCTCTGAAATGGAACAAGTTGTTTGTTTACAATGAGCATTTACAGAAATAGTTCTGAAATTTTTTTATGATTTTACTAAGGGCCTAACTCCACATTAATGCAGCGAATCACTTTGTTCAACTTTTGGTAATCACTTTTACAATTCATTGGTTCGCTATACTTTGTCGTGGCTGTGCTTCCAACGCTTATGAATTTCTTGAAAACATCGACCCAGTCGATTATTGCTTTTCAAAAAAACATTGATCTACATCTACATCCACATTTCGCAAGCCACCTGGCAGTGTGTGACGGAGTGTACCCTGAGTACCTCTATCGGTTCTCCCTTCTATTCTAGTCTCGTATTGTTCGTGGAAAGAAGGATTGTCGGTATTCCTCTGTGTGGGCTCTAATCTCTCTGATTTTATCCTCATGGTCTCTTCGCGAGATATACGTAGGAGGGAGCAATATACTGCTTGACTCTTCGGTGAAGGTATGTTCTCGAAACATCAACAAAAGCCCGTACCGAGCTACTGAGCGTCTCTCCTGCAGAGTCTTCCACTGGAGTTTATCTATCATCTCCGTAACGCTTTCGTGATTACTGAATGATCCTGTAACGAAGCGCACTGCTCTCCGTTGGATCTTCTCTATCTCTTCTATCAACCCTATCTGGTACGGATCCCACACTGCTGAGCAGTATTCAAGCAGCGGGCGAACAAGCGTACTGTAACCTATTTCTTTTGTTTTCGGATTGCATTTCCTTAGGATTCTTCAAATGAATCTCAGTCTGGCATCTGCTTTACCGACGATCAACTTTATATGATCATTCCATTTTAAATCACTCCTAATGCGTACTCCCAGATAATTTATGGCATTAACTGCTTCCAGTTGCTGACCTGCTACATTGAAGCTAGATGATAAGGGATCTTTCTTTCTATGTATTCGCAGCACATTACACTTGTCTACATTGAGATTCAATTGCCATTCCCTGCACCATGCGTCAATTCGCTGCAGATCTTCCTGCATTTCAGTACAATTTTCCATTGTTACAACCTCTCGATATACCACAGCATCATCTGCAAAAAGCCTCAGTGAACTTCCGATGTCATCCACAAGGTCATTTATGTATATTGTGAATAGCAACGGTCCTTTGACACTCCACTGTGGCACACCTGAAATCACTCTTACTTCGGAAGATTTCTCTCCATTGAGAATGATATGCTGCGTTCTGTTATCTAGGAACTCTTCAATCCAATCAAAAAATTGGTCTGATAGTCCATATGCTCTTACTTTGTTCGTTAAATGACTGTGGGGAACTGTATCGAACGGCTTGCGGAAGTCAAGAAACACGGCATCTACATGTGAACCCGTGTCTATGGACCTCTGAGTCTCGTGGACGAATAGCGCGAGCGGGGTTTCACACGACCGTCTTTTTCGAAACCCATGCTGATTCCTACAGAGTAGATTTCTAGTATCCAGAGAAGTCATTATACTCGAACATAATACGTGTTCCAAAATTCTACAACTGATCGACGTTAGAGATATACGTCTATAGTTGTGCATATCTGTTCGACGTCGCTTCTTGAAGACGGAGATGACCTGTGCCCTTTTCCAATCCTTTGGAACGCAATGCTCTTACAGAGACCTACGGTACACCGCTGCAAGAAGGGGGGCAAGTTCCTTCGCGTACTTTATGTAAAATCGAACTGGTATCCCATCAGGTCCAGCGGCCTTTCCTCTTTTGAGCATGTTGTGCATATCATAGTTGTAGAGAATCAGCATGCGAAGTGCTGCGAGATGAGGCTTCCGTAGACATACTGAAGATCGCAGTACGTTTGATGTTGCGTGATCATTCAGCTGCGCAGAATATCTGCTGCGAATGGATTCTGCAGAATTTCACCGAAGCTCAGAAACAGACTGGTGTCAGTTGGTGTAAGGAAACGCTCAGAAAATCCGACCGAGTAAATTCAAAAGCTGTATACAACATCATTAACAGGAAACAAACTCGGATGTATTTGTATTAGCGGGGATATCAACAGCAGTCAACTGTCTGAGGTTCCAAGATGAAGCGAAAGAAACAAAAGTAGTTTGTTCGCGAAGAAGCACTCCCAAGAAAGTAATCACTTGTTTCCCTGGTTGTAATGACCATGTGGCACCATCGCCTTACAGGATTGAAGAACAGTTAATGATGACTGTTATATAATATCTTTTCCGCAAATTACCAATGGACGTCAAAAAATCAATTACTTGACGGAGAAAAACATGGAATTAATGCCTCATTGCCAGAATTCAACTGATATGTATCACAGAAAAATATGTGGATAGCAGTTTTCATCACATCAAAAAGCTTTTGAACCATCCAAAAATGTTTTTGAGGGCGTGGCATCAGAGAAAAAAATATGTTATTAAATTGGATCGAATGCACGCAGATGTGTATAAATTTCCAATGCAGGTATTTTAAGGAACAATAAAACGATCTGTACAAAAAGTGTTTGTTCTTGGAGTGTTTCGTAAAAAAGTAAAAAGTGGCCATTATATTCTTTGAAAATCGCTGTTACCTAAAAACAGTAGCGTTTTGACTAGTGATGACTTTTGAGAGTTTCAGGTGCTTAGAAAAGAGCTTGAACCTGAGATTTTTCTAGATCTCATACTCATACGCGTGGAGGTGTCCGAACAACCGCTTCGTCCAGCCCTTCTAAGGATGAGATTCGAAATATTTAATGAATATAAATTTTAATCACGGATTCCAACTGTATGAGAAATTACGAACCAAATGTCGACACCCACAGGTCGATTGCATGTTTCATCAATGAGCTACTAAATATGATGGGCAAAATTGCCCCACAAAAGTAATCCTCCTCTCAATTTCTGACTGACCAAAATAAAATGCTACCAAGAATAAGGAGCGTAGGATAAGGTTTGGATAATTTTGAGATTGCTGGAAATCAATTTATTAAAACTGTCCCAACATGGAGCGGTACGTTAAAAAGGGAGAAAGGAGCCGTTGCGTTCAAACTTGCCTCCTGGCCACGCTCTCGCGGAAGAACGCCTTTTCGGTCACGCTTCTGGATTTGCGCCAATCTCGCTAGTCAACTTAAGAACCTAAGTGCGGCCCTGTCACTCAGCACTAATGCAGCAGGAGAGATTAGGGCTGACTCCACTATAAGGTTGGCAGCGCGGACTATACTTTTATCGGGAGACACACCTAGTAGGGCAATAATACCAATGGAGCACTATCTCCAGCTAACTAAGAAGATCTATTTGCGGCTGATTGGTTTCGACTCATTGTGAAGCCTACCACCATCATAGTTGCAACATGAGTTGAAATTCATTATCTAGGCGTCCGATGTGTACTGGAAATTCACGATAGTAATCCGATCGTACCTCAAGAAGACGCAAGCAGTTTCCATTATCGCTGTAAGAATACTAGCATCCAGTCCTGCGAGCAGCCTTCCAACAGCACACCCGTGTAGCGGAAAGCTACGTACTCATGCGCACTTACCATCGTTCTTGTATCTACGGAGGCTAGTTTTTTTTTTTTTCGTCATGGTCCGATCGTTCCACCAAATGGAAACCACAGTGAAAATAAAAAATATTTTATTTGCGATATTTATCTAATCTTGCAGCCAATTCTCTTCATAGTCACCGCTCCGACTTAAGACATTTGTCGTAGCGTGGTACCAACTTGGAGATACTCTCGTTATAGAACGCAGCCTTCTGTGATTTCTGCCAACACACGACGCTCGTCTGCAGGTCGTTTTCTCTGCCAGAATGCTGGCCTCACAGCCAGGGGTTCATATGAGCACAGAGATGAAAATGAGAGGGAGCTAAGTCCAGCCTGTACGGTGGGTGGTCAAATACTTCTAATCGAAAACGCTACGGGAGCGGCGTCTTTGTTGCAGCTGCAGTGTGTGGCCGAGCATTGACATGAAGAAGGACATTCCTCTTCGCTTGTTCTCAATTACCCTTCGTAGATGATTTTCTCGAATCACGCGATCCACTCGCAGACCAAGATCATCGGCTGGCGCCCCCATCCTTCCCTGATCGCTTGCATCATGACTGTCTGTACTTCCTGTTTCAAAGTTTCTTCAGCGTTGCTGCACTATGGCCGGCCGTTGTTCCCGAGCGGTTCTAGGCACTTCAGTCCGGAACCGCGCTACTGCTACGGTCGCCGGTTCGAATCGTGCCTCGCGCATGGATGTGTGTGATGTCCTTAGGTTAGTTAGGTTTAAGTAGTTCTAAGTCTAGGGGACTGAAGACCTCCGAAGTTAAGTCCCCATTTGAACCATTTTGCTGCAGTATGCTGTCACGCTTGATAGTTCCGTTGTGTGGGCTACATGAAATCCCTCAGAATGAAGACCTCGAATTAATGCACGCACTTTACACTTGGCCGGAGACTCCACCCTTCTTGGCACCTTTACGTGTTCACTGTACACTCAGAAGTGCAAAGTGCGACGTGACGTGATCGACGGACATACTAGAGACACTGCACGACGTATCTGCGCAAAGCTTCATCGGATTTTGACTGTGGTTTTAATTCCACGACAAACTGGATACTGAAAAAAAGAAAAAAATTGCTGTCTTATTACTCTGATGGCTAATTCACTTCGTACTTATTTCTGACATATTTATTCTTTCTCAGTACATTTTCCTAAAAGCAGGAACAAGCTCCCACCTTTATTTTCTTTGTGTACTTTATGTAGTCTTTTCCTCTGGAATGTAGATTCATGGTTTTCCCCACACTGTGAATGGGCCTCGCATTTTCTCATGTGTCTGAGATCACTGAATCGTGTGCGGCTCGTGTTCGTGCCATTTACTGCTTGACACCTTGTTTTTGCGGTACTGCCGTCCCGTTTCTTATTGGATTTACTGGCTTCACTAAGTTTCTAGCTTGCCTGCCCGTGAGTGGCAGTAGCAGCGTTTATCGATGAGAGCACTGTCGTACTATCTTTGGAGCGACCGCTAGTATTTCCGGGTGGTCGTGTGTCGGGAGTTCAGTGGGGACGGAGCAGCAGTGAGGTGCAGACAGCCGTGACTCCCCCGACCGTAGCCGGCACACATGACTTCATTGGGGACGATCTTTGCTGGTCATGCGGTCGGTCGTCTGATCGAACAACGTGTATTTGGTCGCCGACCGTTTTCGTGTTCTCTGTGTGTGTCGACTTCTGATTCCTCCTACTTGTTCCACAGTGACTGGTTTAGTATTGTTTCAGTTGTTTATGGACGTGTTATCGCAGAACCGTGAGTAGCTTGTGTGGTTTTGACTGAGCCTGCTGGACTGGGTCACTCGTTTGGGACAGAGCAGCGAGCAACTCTGCACGGAACGAGGCCAGGTCGAGACCGCTGGCAGCATGCACGCGCTGTTGTATCGTGAGGCGCTAGCTGCGAGAGTGACAAAGTTCGTTGCCCACCGAACCTGGACGCTGGAATCGAGTGATCAGTTAGCCTGTTCGGAAACCTCAACTACTGTGACATCTCTTCGTTCATTTGTGGGTTGTTTCTCCCTGGACCGTTCAGGCTAGCAGCAATGTATGATGTGTTGGAGTCGGCGAAACCTTGCAGCCGTCTTCCTATATTGTGATTAATTATTAAGTTGAGTGTTACTTGCCAGTGAAGAGCTCCAGCGGTATTTTCTGCCCTGTGACCATTAACGCCCTAGTTACCTGCCCTTGTCATTAGCGTAGTTTTCTGGCAGTGTGCCTTTCCTCGTCGTAGTGATTCTGTTCGGCAAGGCGTGTGGTTCAACAGCCTTTTAAGTTGTTTCGCTCATATTTTGCTTAGAGTGGTTATTGTTCCCTTGGCTGTTTTTAGGCGCCAATTTACAGGGTGTTTCAAAAATGACCGGTATATTTGAAACGGCAATAAAAACTAAACGAGCCGCGATAGAAATACACCGTTTGTTGCAATATGCTTGGGACAACAGTACTTTTTCAGGCGGACAAACTTTCGAAATTACAGTAGTTACAATTTTCAACAACAGATGGCGCTGCAAGTGATGTGAAAGATATAGAAGACAACGCAGTCTGTGGGTGCGCTATTCTGTACGTCGTCTTTCTGTTGTAAGCGTGTGCTGTTCACAACGTGCAAGTGTGCTGTGGACAACATGGTTTATTCCTTAGAACAGAGGATTTTTCTGGAGTTGGAATTCCACCGCCTAGAACACAGTGTTGTTGCAACAAGACGAAGTTTTCAATGGAGGTTTAATGTAACCAAAGGACCGAAAAGCGATACAATAAAGGATCTGTTTGAAAAATTTCAACGGACTGGGAACGTGACGGATGAACGTACTGGAGAGGTAGCGCGACCGCGTACGGCAACCACAGAGGGCAACACGCAGCTAGTGCAGCAGGTGATCCAACAGCGGCCTTGGGTTTCCGTTCGCTGTGTTGCAGCTGCGGTCCAAATGACGCAAATGTCCACGTATCGTCTCATGCGCCAGAGTTTACACCTCTATCTACACAAAATTCAAACGCGGCAACCCCTCAGCGCCGCTACCATTGCTGCACGAGAGACATTCGCCAACGATATAGTGCACAGGATTGATGACGGCGATATGCATGTGGGCAGCATTTGGTTTACTGACGAAGCTTATTTTTACGTGGACGGCTTCGTCAATAAACAGAACTGGCGCATATGGGGAACCGAAAAGCCCCATGTTGCAGTCCCATCGTCCCTGCATCCTCAAAAAGGTACTGGTCTGGGCCGCCATTTCTTCCAAAGGAATCATTGGCCCATTTTTCAGGTCCGAAACGATTACTGCATCACGCTATCTGGCCATTCTTCGTGAATTTGTGGCGGTACTAACTGCCTTAGACGACACTGAGAACACCTCGTGGTTTATGCAAGATGGTGCCCGGCCACATCGCATGGCTGACGTCTTTAATTTCCTGAATGAATATTTCGATGATCGTGTGATTGCTTTGGGCTATCCGAAACATACAGGAGGCGGCGTGGATTGGCCTCCCTATTCGCCAGACATGAACCCCTGTGACTTCTTTCTGTGGGGACACTTGAAAGACCAGGTGTACCGCCAGAATCTAGAAACAATTGAACAGCTGAAGCAGTACATCTCATCTGCGTGTGAAGCCATTCCGCCAGACACGTTGTCAAAGGTTTCGGGTAATTTCATTCAGAGACTACGCCATATTATTGCTGAGCATGGTGGATATGTGGAAAATATCGTACTATAGAGTTTTCCAGACGGCAGCGCCATCTGTTGTTGACAATTGTAACTGCTGTAATTTCGAAAGTTTGTCTGCCTGAAAATGTATTGCCGTTTCAAATATACCGGTCATTTTTGAAACACCCTGTATGAAGACGTAGTGCTGTTTGTATCCTCGTCCTTGGCCTATATTTTCTATCGTTGTGCCGTTGGTTGGACAGAAGGGAATTGGTTAAATTGTTGGTCGGTCCTTGGACTGTCCCTAGTTTGTGTTGCCATCCGATTATTTATCTTCAACTCTTGGCTGCCTGTCTCACCTCACCTTATGTTTGAGCTACCTTCTCAGACCGACCTTGGAACGCTTCTGAGCACCATTTTTTCCGTTTTGTTTTAGATTGTGATTTTCATGTTAGTTTGAAGAATTTTGCGAGGCCTTCAGTCACGTGTTAATTCAGTTCTCTTAATATTTTACATAAAGGCCACGAGCCGTGTTAAATTAAAATTTTGAAGATTGATTTTATTTAAAAAAAGAAAAAAAAATTCCTTAAATTTGGCTCTATCTGAAATTGTTTGTAATCCAGACCCTAAGCCGTTAGTTGTTCAGTGTGTTATGTGTGGCCTTCAGCCGAGGATTCATGTGAACCCCTTTTAATAAGACCTTCAGCCGCGTGTATTCTTTAAAGGAAAATTTTTTATAAGAAGGAAGGGATTTATTTTAAATTGTTTGTCTGACTTGTTGTTCAGGCCTTCAGCCGTTGTTTCAAGTTTGTTTGTTACCTTCAGCCGTGCATTAAGTTAATATTGCTTTAATTAGGCTTTCAGCCGTTCTGTTGTAAGTTAAAAAGGAAATTTCTTGGTTAGTAAAATTGTTTATTAATGTGTTTTAGTTGTAGTTGTCCTTCAGACGTGTAGTGTAGGCCACCAGCCGCTAATTGTTTCAATTGCATGTCTTTTTTAAAAAATTTTTTACCTTTTATTTTTAATTGCTTTTGGTTTCTAAGCCAGGCCTTCGGCCGTTCTTGTTTTAGGTGTGGTTTTCGGTCTTCATCCCAGAAAGTATCTCAAGTTTTCTTTAACTAGGCCTTCAGCCGTATTGTTAATTATGATCTTTAAAGCAAGGTGTAAATAAGTGGTTATTAGAAAAATAAAGTTGTACAACTCACAGTAACTGTTTACGACCCCATCCACAATCGTAACCTTATCGTGTGCGCTCTCTTAGTACCTACCAACCAGGTTTGAATCACTATACGAATTTTAGTAGCGTTACTGTTATTCGTCGGTAGTGTTTCCCCTGTCCCTAGCACTCAAACATGCCGCCGTTGAAATTCGTGCTGTAGGTTGCAAGATCCGACGCTGAGCGGTCAGAGAGATACAAGTAGATCTTTCAGGTAAACCCTAACTTACTTCATAAATTGCAGGAAGAAATGATAGAGTTGTAGGTAGGCGTGCAATCATCTACAAGAATCAACGATTCTATTTCCACATGATTTAGAGTTATCACACGGACGATGGTTCCCTGCCTTTTTCATTCATTAATTTCATCACGAGTGTGACGAAGCAAAGCCATAAATCTCTCCAGGGCTCCCCAGACATGGAACATAGGAAGTGAGGGTTGGCCAGCCCGGTTGGCCGTGCGGTCTAACGCACGGCTTTTCGGGCGGGAAGGAGCGCCTGGTCCCCGGCACGAATCCGCCAGGCGGATTTGTATCGAGGTCCGGTGAACCGGACAGTCTACGGATGGTTTGTAGGCGGTTTTCCATCTGCCTCGGTGAATGCGGGCCGGTTCCCCGTATTCCGCCTCAGTTACACAATGTCGGCGATTGCTGCACAAACAAGTTCTCCACGTACGCGTACACCACCATTACTCCACCACGCAAACCTAGGGGCTACACTCGTCTGGTGTGAGACGTTCCCTGGGGCGTCCACCGGGGGCCGAACTGCACAATAACCCTGGGTACGGTGTGGGGCGGTGGAGGGGTGAAGTGGACTGCGGTAGTCGTCGTGGAGTTCTGGACCACTGCGGCTGCGGCTGCGGCGGGGACGGAGCCTCTCCGTCATTTCTAGGTCTCCGGTTAACATACAATGCATACAATACAAGTGAGGTTTGCAAGACACGGTGTTAATATATTAAAAATAGTTTATTGTGTATTTAAATAATATAGACAAATAATACAAAAGAAGGGAAGAGAGAGAGAGGGAGAGCGCGCGCGGATCAGATCAGAGGCGGATGCCGGGGTTGCGGGAGCGCACGAAGTTGAGCAGCTCGTCGCTGTCCTCGCAGACGAACGGCTTCACGTGGTGGCACGCCACGTCGTGCCACTTGACGCCATCGTTGTAGAAGTTGTTCAGGATGGACAGGCACGACTCGTCGTTGCCCTGCAACACAGCACACCCTCTCAGCCCAGCGCGCTGCCGCAGTCAGCCGGTTAGCAAGTCTCACATTCCATAGACGATTTTGCACGATAAATCGCGATGATGTTGAACGAGTCATTTAACAATTATACGACAAGTTAATTTGTTGCTATGGTTACATGCTGAACAGTGCTAATCTTTTTCTTTAAATATACGGCTCTGTGTAAGTACACTACTGGCCATTAAAACTGCTACACCAAGAAGAAATGCAGATGATAACGGGTATTCATTGGACAAACATATTATACTAGAACTGACATTTTATTACATTTTCACGCAATTTGGGTGGATAGATCCTGAGAAATCAGTACCCAGAACAACCACCTCTGGCCATAATAACGGCCTTGATACGCCTGGGCATTGAGTCAAAAAGAGCTTGGATGGCGTGTACAGGTACAGCTGCCCATGCAGCTTCAACACGATACCACAGTTCATCAAGAGGAGTGACTGGCATATTATGACGAGCAAGTTGCTCGGCCACCACTGACCAGACGTTTTCACTTGGTGAGAGTTTTCGAGAATGTGCTGCCAGGGCAGCAGTAGAAACATTTTCTGTATCCAGAAAGACCCGTGCAGGACCTGCAACGTGCGGTCGTGCATTATCCTCTTGAAATGTAGGGTTTCGCAGGGATCGAATGAAGGGTAGAGCCACGGGTCGTAACACATCTGAAATGTAACGTCCACTGTTCAACGTGCCGTCAATACGAAAAAAAGGTGACCGAGACGTGGAACCAATGGCACCCCAGCCCATCACGCCGGGTGATACGCCAGTATGGCGATGACCAATAGACACTTCCAATGTGCGTTCACCGCGATGTCACCAAACACGGATGCGACCATCATGATGCTGTAAACAGAACCTGGATTCATCCGAAAAAATGACGTTTTGACATTCGTGCACCCAGGTTCGTCGTTGAGTACACCATCGCAGGCGCTCCTGTCTGTGACGTAGCGTCAAGGGTAACCACAGCCACGGTCTCTGAGCCGATAGTCCATGCTGCTGCAAACGTCGTCGAACTGTTCGTGCAGATGGTTGTTGTCTTGCAAACGTCCCCATCTGTTGACAGGGATCGAGACGTGACTGCACGATCCGTTACAGCCATGCGGATAAGATGCCTGTCATCTCGACTGCTAGTGATACGAGGCCGTTGGGTTGTGGGGTGGGGGTGGGGGGGGGGGGGGGTGGGGTGGGCGATTGGGTCGAGAAACAATGCAGTCCTCGTTTTAATGAGGAAACGGAGCGATTTATCCGACGTCCAAAGTGGTATGACCAGTGGCTCTTGGCTCAAGGGTGGAAGCATTTCCGAAACGGTTATGTTTGTAACCTGGTCGCATGCCTCCGTGGCTAAAGTAAACTGTCCATACAAAATGTCTCTATCCAAAACTGAGGCCGAGGCAACTGTGGTGAACTGTGAGCTATAGATTAAGGGGCGAACGACGGCTGCAGTGATCCGTACAGGCGAATAGACGTGTAACAGTTAAGCAACTGACCACTCAGGTGAACCAAGAGGCTACCAACAGTATCTCCTCAACAATCGCTCAGCGAACGATGCAACGTATGGGCCTCTGGAGGAGGCTCTTGTTTCGTGCAGCCGGCGACGAATACTGGACGTTTAACCCCACTACCGCAACTGGACGTCAACTGAATGGCGACAGGTGGCCTTTCCAGATAAACGACGTGTTTGGCTTGTACTGTCCCGCATCAATCGTCGGAAGGATGCTGACCGGATGATGGAGCGTTATGGTCAAGGGAATGTTTTCGTGGCATTCTCTGGGTTCATACCAGACGTCACAATGGATCAACACAAGTATGCATCTATTCTTGGGGATCACGTCCACCAATATATGCAGTGTGATTTTTCTTTGGCAGAATGGCATCTACCAGCAGGACAATGCAACGTGTCACGCAACACGCAGTGTACACTCGTGGTTGGAAGAGGAGCAGGATTAGTTTACTACCAAAATCCCCTGACTTAAACCCAAAAGAGAATCTGTGGGACCACCTCTATCGGGCTTTTCACGCCATGGATCCCAACTGAGAAACCTTGCGCAACGGCGGTGGAGTTGGCATGGTTCCACATTCCAGTCAGTACCTTGCACAATTTAATTTGACGCTCTCCCTGCATGTCTGCACCGCGAAAGGCTTTTGACACATAGTTACATTAGTGTGACTGGGCTATGGAATTACTTCTTAGTGTTGCACAACATATTAAATGTAAACTTCTTTGTAACACTTGCGACGTTATATGAACGTAGTATTCATACGTAGTGTGTCTGGTTGGGTGTAAGAGGGGCCCCTGGGCTTGCCAGAACTAGTAAGCAGCCAGCGTGAGAGTGAGTGATGGAGTGGGTGGCTCACCTGGGCGGCCTCGCGGTTGTCGGGCTGCGCCTGTCCGAAGCCGCCGGTGTAGCTCCAGTCGCCGGTGTTACGCTGGTTGGTGGGGCCGATCTTGGCGCCGGAGCCGGACCAGAACCAGCCGTTGATGTTGGCCGGCTGCAGGTCGGCCCTGTCGCAGCCAGCGAAGTTGCACTTGCGGCCCGACGTCCAGATGTACCGCACGTTACCTGCCGGCAGCGACAAAACTCAGTCCAGCAGTATGGGCACGTAGCATATGCGACCTAGCGAATTGATCTGTGACGTATATACACTGGAGAAACTCAGCTGTCACTTCAGTAAGTCCATCTCTGAAGAGTCACGTATGGTAACGCGTTTCAGTAGATTAACTACCTAATCTGATATGGAACAATGGAAAATCCAGGGTGAAATAATGACAATATTATGAAAAGAATAGATCAATCCTCACTCTATACTGGAGATATTGAGTTGCGGACAGGCCCAACAGAAAAACTGCTAAACTAATGAGCTTTCGGCCAAAAAGCCTTTTTCTAAAGTAAGCAACACAAAAACATTCAGGCAAGCCAAGCCAAGCCAAAGCCAAAGTCGTACACACACACGAGCACTTATCTCTGGCTTCTGCGCCGTACTCGAAACAACTTTGGCAACATGTGGGCCCGTCACACATAGTCGTAAACAGACGTAGAAGAGTGGACGCAGTTCGAATGCAGTGCGTGCCAGTTCCATTAGGACCACGAGTCTGAAATTCCAAACTGCGTTCTATCTCGTGGCGAGTTACAGCGTTACTATCCTTGAAGGTTCACAAACTGCTGTGTAGCATGTCAAAGAGCATTGTTGCAGCAGGCATCTTGGCGGCTTCTCTTCCAAGGCAAGTGTATCTGGTGAATGTAGTATGGCAACTGACCGTCATTTGTAATAAACTGGATCATTTTAGGTTGTAGTATACTAATTTTAGCTTTTTTCAATAGCTTTTGTGCAGGTTCATTGTAATTCATATTTTTTGTACATGCCGGTAGACAAATTCATATTTTTTCTATTGTAAAAATTCCCTCAATTTAGTTACTGAACAACTTTAATTGCGAGAATGGCATGATTAATAAGATTAATACTAATTTGTAGTCTCTTAAAAACAGAAAGGAAAAGGAATTTTGTTTCCGCCTCGGACATTTTTTTCTTTACTTTTTACATTTATAGAGACAAAATCTACAAGTTAGTATTGTTCTTATCAATCAAATGTTTGCGATATGTAATACTATTCTTTAATATAAAACAGTCTGCTGAGCAGTGAATATCGATTGATTGTAAACAGAAGAAAAATAAAAGTAATGAGGATTAGTAAAAATAAGATTAGCGATAAACTTAACGTTAAAATAGGAACCCCGAAGGAGATGAATGAGTTCTGCCACCTTGGAAGCAAAATTGCATATAACGGACAAAACAAGGACATAAAGAGCAGTCTAGTACAGATTAAAGCGTCATTCAATGTCAAGAAGAAGTTTACTACCATCAAATGTCGGCCGAAATTTGGGGAAGAAATTTCTGAGACAATGAATTTGGCGCACAGCATACTACGGAAGTGAATCATGCACTGGGGGAAGAATGGAAAATAAGCGTTTAAGATGCGGTGTGTAGAAGGATGTTGAAAAATAGGTAGACTGATAAGATAAAATAATGACGAGATTCCCCACAGAGCAGGCGAGGAGAAGAATATGTGGAAACATTGACAAAAAAAAAGCTACAGGCTGATAGGATATATGTTAAGTATCACGGAAAATGTAGGAAGATAGAGATTGGAATATACGGGGTGATTAAGCTGTCCCTAGCGATGTCATTTTATGTAAACCGGAATGTTATACCTGGACTTCAAAAACCACGTACGAGACTTTCATATTCTCTCGATCGTTACGTGGAAACTACACATTAGTCGCGCAAAAAAAGGTAGTAAATTTAATGTAGTTAAATCTTATATTGGGACACATTTTCGTCGGAGGCCATAGTTTTGGGTCTATTCACGAAACTCACCTGCACCCTCAAAATCGTCCATCACCAGTCAAGATTACTAGTAAGTTGTTCGTAGCACTCCCTCCTAACACTGTACAAAAATTTCCGACTACTCGAACTATAACCGATATTCGATCATTTCTGTTTCTATTGATTACGTCAGCAGTATTGTCAGCTGTTTCGTTAACATTATTTTAAAAGTACCCATGAAGCTACGAAAGAAAAGCCAGTTTTATACACGTTACACTAAAACTAATTACGTTGACAATTCAATCCAAATTTAACTCTTACAAGCACAGTAGTCTCATAGCCTGAAGGCCTGACGAATATAACAATGTAATTATTTTATAATGTTAGGTAAAATTCACAAAACTATTACGCAGAATTTACACAAAAGTTTTGTAAGTGCTCAACTAAGCCTGTGGCGTAGTAAGGTCAGCAAGTGAAGATAAAAAAGGTCGAATGTGAAAAATAATTTGTACAGTCGCAAATATTTGTGCAGTGGTAGGGAGTGCCATGAAGGGCATTTTGTAAATCCTGATCTGTGGGGGGCTGAGTATGGGAGTGGGGATGCGTTTGTACGTTTTTCTTGAATAACTCGAAACTACGGCCTCTAGCGAAAACGTATTCCACTACAAAATGTAACCACATTAAATTTCCTACGAAAAAACCTGTTCATTTTATTGTGTTGAAATAATAGTTTTCTCGTAGCGATCGAGAGAATATGAAAATCTCACGCGTAATTTTTGAGAGCCAGATCTATCATTGCGGGTTGCATAAAACGACGTCGGTAGGGGCAGCTGTATCACCCTTTAATTCAAATAACAGAGGAAGGGCAAACCAGTCTCAGAAGACTGATAAAAAATGAGAACATTTTCGCCGTAGGAGCAGTTTGAACGTGTCTGCCAGGATATATGTACAAAAATAAAAATTATGATAAACATGCACAAAGAATATTTGAGAAAAATGTGAAAATTCGTCTGCTAGCATCTGATAGTTATTAGTCTATTAAAATTTTTTTCTGCTTGTCTTCGAACGGGAGGATGTAGGACCTTCTACCGCCTGTACAATTTTGAGCCTATGGATTTGGGACCTCCTGTAATTCCTGCTTCCACAGCTAGAGCGTTACCTCTGGCGATGCGCTGCTTGATGAACTCGTTCTCCTGAGGCGTCTCTAGGGAGACGGCGTCCATGCAGTGCCTGCGGCAGATGTTCCTGGCGTCGAGCCAGTCCACCTCGAGGCTGCGCGTGGGCCCGTGCTCCCAGCTGAAGAAGTAGGCGTGGGCCACGCCGCGCGCGTCGCGGTACGTCGCGTGCCGGACGCCTGTCACACAGAGAGCACACGCGATGCTTTAGTGGCGCCGCGACCGTCAGCGAGGGGGCGCGTAGGCTAGGCGTGGCTGCGGTACTTACGGTTGGCGCAGCTGCGCGGGTCGGGCAGGGCGAGTCTGCGCTGGGCGGCTCCCATCGCCGCCATCAGCACCAGCAGCAGCAGCCGGCGGACCATCGTGGACACCTGCAACAAGCGAATGACGTCACTGCTGAGGTACGGGCTCACGTCACACATCCGCATAGCATACTCCACACTAATCATAAGTCTCCAGACACTCCTCTGCAATGCGGAATTCACCACTAGACGTCACGAGAGGTGGACTCGCCGGTACAGAAGCAGGCGGATCAGTAGAGAAGCAGTAACAGCAGAATGGGTCCGTTAGGAGACTTCAGTGACTTCGAACGTGGACTAGCGATTGAATTTCAACTGAGTAACAACCAGGAGCATTTCAACCCTTCTACAGCCCCCCAGATCTACTGTTGGTGACGTGATTGTGGAAATGCGAAGCAACAATCACAGATAAACCGAAACCAGGCAGACCTCGTATATTGAAGGGCAGAGAGCGTCGAGAATTGCCGAAGGACGTTGTAAAACATTCCATCAAACCTAAACTACGCTACTGGCCATTAAAATTGCTACACCAGGAAGAAATGTAGATAATAAACGGGTATTCATTGGACAGATATATTATACTAGACATCTGATTACATTTTCACGCAATTTGGGTGCATAGATCCTGAGAAATCAGTACTGAGAACAATCACTTCTGGCCGTAATAACGGCCATGATACGCCTGGGCATTGAGTCAAACAGAGCTTGGATGGCATGTACAGGTACAGCTGCCCATGCAACTCCAACACGATAACACAGTTCATCAAGAGTAGTGACTGGCGTATTATGACGAGCAAGTTGCTCGGCCACCACTGACCAGACGTTTTCACTTGGTGAGAGTTTTCGAGAATGTGCTGCCAGGGCAGCAGTCGAACATTTTCTGTATCCAGAAAGACCCGTACAGGACCTGCAACATGCGGTCGTGCATTATCCTGCTGAAATGTAGGGTTCCGCAGGATCTAATGAAGGCTACAGCCACGGGTCGTGACACATCTGAAATGTAGCGTCCACTGTTCAAAGTGCCGTCATTGGGAACAAGAGGTGACCGAGACGTGTAACCAATGGCACCCCAGCCCATCACGCCGGGTGATACGCCAGTATGGCTATAACGAATACACGCTTCCAATGTGCGTTCACCGCGATGTCGCCAAACACGGATGCGACCATCATGATGCTGTAAACAGAACCTGAATTCATCCGAAGAAATGACGTTCTGTCATTCGTACACCCAGGTTCGTCATTGAGTACACCATCGCAGGCGCTTCTGTCTGTGATGCTGCGTCAAGGATAACCACAGCCATGGTCTCCGAGCTGATAGTCCATGCTGCTGCAAACGTCGTAGAACTGTTCGTGCAGATGGTTGTTGTCTTGCATATGTCCCCATCTGTTGTCTCAGGAATGGAAACGTGACTGCACGATCCGTTACAGCCATGCGGATAAGATGCCTGTTATGGCGACTGCTAGTGATACGAGGCCATTGGGATCCAGCACGACGTTTCGTTTTACCCTCCTGAATCCACAGATTTCATATTCTGTTAACAGTCATTGGATCTAGACCAACGCGAGCAACAATGTCGCGGCACGATAAACCATAGTCGCGATAGGGTACAATCCGACCTTTATCAAAGTCGGAAACGTGATGGTACGCATTTCTCTTCCTTACACGAGGCATCACAACAACGTTTCACCAGGCAACACCGGTCAACTGCTGTTTGTGTATGAGAAATCGGTTGGAAACTTTCCTCATGTCAGCACGTTGTAGGCGTCACCACCGGCGTCACCCTTGTGTGAATGCTCTGAGAAGCTAATTTACCTATCACAGCATCTTCTTCCTGTCGGTTAAATTTCGCGTCTGTAGCACGTCATCTTCGTGGTGTAGCAATTTTAATGACTAGTAGTGTATTTCCTATCGAGTGAGGCAGAATAGTGGATAAGAAACTCGTCGCCCTGATGCCTAACTAACCTAAGGAAATCACACACATCCATGCCTGAGGCCGGATTCCAACCTGCGACCGTAGCAGTTGCGCGGTTCCGGACTGAAGCGCCTAGAAACGCTCGGCCACACCGGCCGGCCTACCCTTTTGTTTTTTACTTCAAAGTAAGTAGTATTTATAGCAAAATTGAAACTGTTAATGTTTAATTCAGGTTTTATTCGAAAACTGTTGATTTGTAACGTGAAACAGAGAGATATAGTAGTAAAAATAAAGAAAAACAATACAGATGTATCATATAGCACCAAAGAACTCCATTTACTCACCCATAAGTAAAATTAAGAAAACCTGCAATAACAAATATATATCTTACGTTGCATCAGTACTTCGTAGAACTTATATAAAAAATGTTTCTATTATACATAAACAGCTTTTGCATGTCCAGTAATAACAAGAAACTCTTGCCTTTGATCATGACGAAGAACGTTTTACTGAGTTCAAAATAAAATCAATAATTGTATATGTATCTTTTGTGTTTGTGAGTGTAAACTGAACTTGCATCAATAGTCATTGGTTTGGTTACATAAAAGCGGAGAAGTTACGGGTTCAACAAATTTTTATTGCTTATAAAACACAGTTTATACTCTGTAAGGACAGAAAATACAGTGATTTAACACTGAATGATGTGCAGTTCTAATTGTGTGCAAAAAAAGTCAAACAAGCAAAATAACAAAGAGAAGTAGCTGGCTCCCAGTTTCTCTCATACACACTCATTTCCGAGGCGTACTGGGAAAGTAAGGTCCAATTAGATGTGGAATGGAAACCACTGGGAAAATCCGCAGCCTCTGTAGTGTGGCCTGTCCATCGCTTCACGTCGCTCTTTTCAATTGAGGGCGCAAGGTGATCACGAAGAAATGCCTAAAACAACAGTCTCTCTCGCCATGTGGCTCTGGTGTGAGATTTCGCCTGAAGCTATGCAGCCCACATAACATGATTGCCAAGCATTTCTTTCTTCAAGACAAGTGTCAGCCACTTTCTGCAGGAGCAATGCAGACACTCCTGCAGAGTTTTCGATGGAAATGTTTGATCACCCACAATACAATCCTTAATTGGTTCCCTCCGATGTTCATCTCCACTCACATAAACCGCTGGCTACGAAGACAACAGTTTGGCACAAACAACGAAAGGCAGGCCAGCGTAGAGAATTGGTGGAATGCACAGGTGGCTGCTTTGTGCGACGAGGATACTGGGAAGTTTCTACAATGCCACGACAAAAGCCTAAGTCGGAGCGGCGATTATTTAGAGCGATAGCTAACTGTTACGATTAAATATTTTTTTTATTTTCATTTTTTGGTTTTCATTTCGCAACCAATCGGAACTTTCCTTCGGAACAGCCCTCGCATGTTTCTTTCCCTACCAATGCTATCATTTACTGCGTCATTTATGTACCAAAACAACCATCGCGGAATTATGGTAGAGCGCAACACTAGGTTACAACTAGCGTGGCGGAATACATATATCTGTTTTTGCCTACTTGTTACACTTATCTCATTATCTCATTGCTTAACTATGCAACACGCCACACGGGAGTGATGAGCGGGACACGGACACAGATTGTGCAGGCGTATGTTGGCGGGGCGCTTGTTGGTGAAGAGTTCCTGCTCGTATCTGTCAGAGTGATGTTACAAAAAACACGAATGCAGTAAGCATCCTCGCATTGCGTGAGGGTTAACTGATATGGTGTGCAGCACATCAGATCCACGTATCTCCCAGACGAATTCAAAAGGCACTTGCGCCGCCTGTTTTCATTAGCAACGTCTGTGTCAACAGGATACTTAATTAAGTTTTACGCGAAAGCTGCCGACAAGTAGAGGAGGAAGCGGGAAGAGTGTCCGTGCCTGTAGACAATGGAGACGGCGCCGTTTCGCCAGACGCTCGCCGCCGACCCGGAACACTCTCGTGTGGGCAGGAACTGACGTGTTAGCTCTTGGGAAAAACGACTCCTGCATTAACAGAGAATGCAGTGAGATAGCGCGCCGCTGATGGTCCTCTCTATCTCTCCCTCAGAAAGAGAGAGAGAGAGAGAGAGAGAGAGAGAGAGAGAGAGAGAGAGAGAGAGAGAGAGAGAGAGAAGGCCTGCACTGTGCGTGTGCTCGTTCCGTCTGCAACATTCCCACGTTGCCTGCGCACTCGCCGCCGCTTTCACCCCAGACACTTCGCTTATTGCACCTGTGATGACGCCACAGTTTCATCCCTGTGCTGTGAGCTAATGCATACGAATGTAACGAATCATCTGACGTAATACGTCCTCATTACTTTCTTTCTCGTTAAGGATGAGCGACTGTGACTCCTACGGTATTGCATCATCCTCTGTGTGGTAAATTATGAAACGACGATGATTTTCTGCAATTTAGCGACTCTACTGCTTGAATCCGTTAGCAGCGTTTAATAAGTTTTTACGCGTAATTAACGAGCTTTCTCCGGTAATGGCGAGGGTATGGAAATACAATGCAAAGAGGGCGACAATATAGCGCGGTTTTGAAATTTGAGAATACTGCGTGCAACGGAGTTCCATATCCGTTGGCCTAAAATTTGCCCTCTTTCCACTGGACAGCTAAGGTCAATTGAAAAAATTTCCATCCGACATATTTCACTTGAAGAATCTTCTACGAATAAGATTTTGTAAGATAGTGATTTGGAGAGAGGGAAGGTGAGACTGGAGGAGACGTGAGTATACTCTGAAAACAACGGATATATTATTTTCCGTACCGACATAAGACATTTTGTGGTGTATTTCCATACTTGTGATCTTATAAGGAACGTGCTGTATAAAACCATCAAATATTCTTTCACAGCATTGTGAGTGCAGGACAGTAAAACTGTCTCGCTTCTATAGAGAATTAATGCTCTCACAGGAGAAAGATTAATTAATTGTGAGGCCTACATAAGATGAACGGCCTTGTAGCAGTGGGAACACCGCTTCCCTTTAAATCACAGAAGTTAAGCCCTGTCGGACTCGGCTAGGACATGGGTGGGTCTCCGTCCGGGTATGCCGAGCGCTGTTGGCAAGAAACGTGCGTTCAGCCCTTCTGAGGCCAATTGAGGAGTTACTTGATGACAAACAGCATCTCCGAACACGAAAAGTGGCAACAGTCGGAAGAGCGCTGTGCTGACCACATACTCCCCCATATCCGCATCCAGCGACGCCTATCGGCTGAAGATAACGCAGCGGTCGGTCTGTACCGTTGGGCCTCCCGACGCTTTTTCGGATGGAGAGATGTGTAGGAAGAAATCGTTCATTGCTGGAGATAAAAATGCAAGGACATTATAAAATCTCATTCTTGAACACAAATTTAAAAACGCAGAGGCAGGGATCTTCGAAGTCTTGTTGTTGTTTGTTAACTAGTGCTGCTACAAAAGATTCGTGTAAACTATTGATTAGCATCTAAAAGAGAAACCACTAATAATTCCTTCCCATAGTAGGTTTTGGCACTTATATTGAATGAACTAAGCATAACATATTAATTAAGGACGATGGAACTAAACGCAAAAGTGCAAAACGGGAGAGAGAGCAGCTAATGTTGGTAGAACAGTGCCATTCGGCGTGCAGTATGTGATATGCAGTGTGTAACAGAAACATACCGGCAAACATTGTCACAAAACTTAGCGGTCTTTGTAGTGTTGTGGCAACAGTGGATGCATTAGGTGCCATTTAACGACGTGAGTATTGGTTCAAATGGCTATAAGCACTATGGGACTTAACTGCTGTGGTCATCAGTCCCCTAGAACTTAGAACTACTTAAACCTAACTAACCTAAGGACATCACACACACCCATGCCCGAGGCAGGATTAGAACCTGCGACCGTAGCAGTCACGCGGTTCCGGACTGAGCGCCTTAACCGCGAGACCACCGCGGCCGGCCACTTCTGAGGTCATTAGTCCCCTAGAACGTAGAACAACTTAAACCTAAATAACCAAAGGGATCCGCTCAGCGTCGTGATGCCCACTCAGGAGACATTTGACCGAGTGGTAGCGGCACCAGGTCTGCCAGCCCGACAACGGACGGGAGAGTGGCGTGCTCTCCACACCGTGCGGCGTGCAAGAGACGCCATTGCCTGATGGACGACAAGGCGATCGATGGGTACGGCTTGGCTGTCTGTGGCCAGAACGGCGCAGCATTTTATACAGGGTGTACCTGAACCGAACCGAATTAATTTCGGAGGAAGTTCAGAGAAAATGGTTCAAATGGCTCTGAGCACTATGGGACTCAACTGCTGTGGTCATCAGTCCCCTAGAACTTAGAACTACTTAAACCTAACTAACCTAAGGACATCACACACATCCATGCTCGAGGCAGGATTCGAACCTGCGACCGTAGCACTCGCACGGTTCCGGACTGCGCGCCTAGAACCGCGAGACCACCGCGGCCGGCGAAGTTCAGAGACATTTTGTGAGTATCTTGGTATAAGAGAGCCTCAGTATCCAGTGGCTTCCTACAGAGGAATAATATCATTGTTATTTAGTGGATTTGTTACACCAAATATCTCTGTTTCTCTGGAAATACTTTACAGCATTGATAAACCGTTAATAAGCGATCACAGAAATATGCAACACACAAAACAGAGTAGTGCAACAGCTCTCAGATAAAACCGGTACACCGTTATCACAGTTTGTTAAATCCGTTTTGCCAGTACCCAGTACCGAGCAGGTATTGCTTGAAATGTCGACCACCATGATCGCAGCAGAGTGTACAGACACACCGTCAGCAGTCTTGTAGGCTCAAGAACCCCGGAAGTTACGCGTAGTACTTCCACATCTGCGAAAATCCTAACAACGAAGGCCACGTCAGTACCGACCGCAGTCTTGTAAGCTAGGCTCTTCCCTCGCCCCCAGAAGAATAGTCTGGCGACTGAGCTGGCCATGGAACTGGATCACCGCGATCATTCCATTGTTGTTCAAACGAAATGCAATTACTCTGTAACGAACCACCGGAGACCACGGGTGTCACACACAAAATATCCCTGTATTTGAGGGTAATATGGTGGCATTAATGTCATCTGGCAGCGAGAATGGAAAGCAGGACTGCCACAAGAAGACACAAAATGTCGCAAAGCTTGCGTATCGGAATAAGGTAAGGCGCTGAAAAGAAATTTAGAAAGGTTGTTGTAGTTTGTGGACAGCAGTGAGTCGTGCTTGATGAATTTTCGCAGAGTCTAAGTATTCTGCAAGTGTCTATCACAGTCTGTGACACATGTTGATACGAGAATCAGTTACAGGCGATAATAATAATTCCGTGTTACTCATACCGAAACCTCCAGATGTCAGACTCTCAGATCGGAACCAAATGTTGTACGTCAATACCAAAACTCCGATTTAGTTCGTAATATGTGCTGTAGTCCATCAGAACTGGCTTAAGCGTTAATTGAAAGTAATACCAGGAACACATCAAAAGCATAACTGTCAGGAACTCACACATTTTGCATGCTTGGGAAGTTAGTAGAGCACTAGAACGTCTTACCAAACGTCCGTAGTTCAATCCCGACTAGCATTAAATTTTTTTACTGAATTATATGAGAAAGTGTTATAAGGGACAACGTGTTTATGTCATTTAAAAGGGCTGTTTGGAGCTTACAGCAATGTTCTCTTGGCAGTCTGTTTTCGCTTCGTTTCTTTAAAGGTAGAGCACGTATAGAGTACATTTGTACTTCCACAGAATATACAATCAGAAGAGCAAAATAAAGAAACAATTGCTGCGTGGGGTAGCCCCGCGGACTTAGACGCCTTCTCACAGTCCGCGCGTCGGAGGTTCGAATCCAGCCTCGGGCATGGGTGTTTGTGTTGTCCTTAGGATAAGTTAGTTTAACTTAGATTAAGCAGTGTGTAACCTTAAGGACCGACGACCTCAACAGTTTGGTACCATAGGAACTTACGACAAATTTCCAAAATAAGAAACAATTGCATCACACGCACGGAAGCAATGGTAATAATAATAATTAATAACAAATAAAATAATGAAATTAGTAATAAGTACATGACGCTCAAATAACGAAGCGAAAGCAGATTGCCAAAAGAACATTGCTACAAACACCGAAAAGTCCTTTTACGTGTCAGGAAAATGTTCTTCCATACAAAACTTTCACGCGTAAACAGTTAAAAAACTGCAGTCAATGGGATTCAAACGCGGGATCTTTGGAAGGACGACTGAACGCTTTATCTTTTCACCCACGCGAGATCTACAGGACAGCAACACACAGACCTACTTTTCCTGTGCCCTGTAGCTCTGGTTCTCTTTTTAATTACCGTTTACGCATCTTCCACTCGACGACAGTCATAGGTCGTGCGGTAGCGTTCTCGCTTCCCGCGCCCGGGTTCGCGGGTTGGATTCGCGGCGGGGTCAGGGATTTTCTCTGCCTCGTGATGAATGGGTGTTGTGTGATGTCCTTATGTTAATTAGGTTTAAGTAGTTCTAAGTTACAGGGGACAGATGACCATAGATGTTAAGTCCCATAGTGCTCAGAGCCATTTGAACCATTGACAGTCACAGCACGAACTAAATCGGTTCAAAAATGGCTCTGAGCACTATGAGACTTAACTTCTGAGCTCATCAGTCCCCTAGAACTTAGAACTACTTAAACATAACTAATCTAAGGACAACACACACATGCATGCCCGAGGCAGGATTCGAACCTGCGACCGTAGTGGTCGCGCGGTTCGAGACTGTAGCGCCTAGAACCGCTCGGCCACTCCGACTATACACTACAGTTACAGTTTAAATTACTAGCAGAGAACATCCGCCTGATCGTGTAGTTGTTTCACTGTTTGCATCAGTGTGAACTTGAGTCTCGTTCGACCTGGGCACGCGCAGTGCGAGCAGGTGAGGCGGTGCAGAGAGAACCGGGGCAGCAGCCGGCCAATAATTCGGACCGGCGGTCGGACTCGCCCTGTAGCGGGCAGCTGCACGCTCCGCTTGGCCGTGTTTTTTCCGGCCGTGGCCATCCCGCCGGCGCAGCCAGCGGCCGCGGGCAGGCCGAGCCACTTCCGCGTCGATGTGTGCCACTGGGCCGGCCGTACGGTACCGCAGCCGGCGGCGGCGGAGGCACGCGCCGATGGCCCAGCACCGCCGCCCGCACGTAGCGCCGCTCCTATTCACTGCTCTACGACACCTGCTGCAGGTCAGCACCGGTCGACGAAAGCCTGCACATTACGGTAAATCTCGCACTGACCAGCGCCTTAAACCGCGAACCAGTGGCTGCCGCCTACCTCGTCAGTGACCAAGTGCTGGCACGCATCATAGCTGCAGAGACTTTCTCTGACATTTGGGATGTCCCATCTATTTTGATCAATTCAGATAACTTTTCGTCCAGCAGCGAAAGGGACATGAACCAGTAATGACAGCCTTTGGCGCAGTGGTTGGCTCACTGGACTCGCATTCGGGAGGACGATGGTTCAATCCCGCGTCCGGCCATCCTGATTTTGGTTTTCCGTGATTTCCCTAAATCGCTCCAGGCAAATGCCGGGATGGTTCCTTTGAAAGGGCACGGCCGAATTCTTACCCAGTCCTTCCTAATCCAATGAGATCGATGACCTCGCTGTTTGGTCTCTTCCCCCAAACAATCCAATCCAATGACAGCCTTTCTTGTAACTCTGTTCGTCACCAGTATACAGAGTATTATCTTTGCATCAAAGCGATGTGAAGAATAGTCAAGAACGACACGTGCGTCGGATTCCACGTTAACCTGTACATCTACTTTCGCTACCAGGTTTACTGGGGTAGGTTAAAAACACAGCTGCTGAGCCACACGGAGTTGTTCAAATGGCTCTGAGCACTATGTGACTTAACTTCTAAGGTCATCAGTCCCCTAGAACTTAGTACTTGAACCTAACTAAGGACATTACACACATCCATGCACGAGGCAGTATTCGAACCTGCGACCGTAGCGGTCGCGCGGATCCAGACTGTAGCGCCTAGAACAGCTCGGCCACCTCGGCCGTCTCGGAGTTATTATTATCGCCTGGAACTGACTCTCGTATCCATATCTGTCACAAACGGCGATAGACACCTACAGAATAGTAAGTCTCTTCGAAAATGCTTCGAACATGACTCACTGCTCTTCACATCGTACAATTAACTACGACACCATTTCTAAATTTCTTTTCAGTACCTTCTCTTATTCAGTTACACAAGCTCCGCAATACACTATGTGAGCAAAAGTATCCGGACACCCCCAAAAACATACGATTTTCTTATGAGGTGCATTGAGCTGCGACAGGCCGTGGTAGCCAACGTGTTCTAGGTGCTTCAGTCCGCAACCGCGCTGCTGCTACGGTCGCAGGTTCGAATTCTGCCTCGGGCATGGATGTATGTGTGATGTCCTTAGGTTAGTTAGGTTTAAGTAGTTCTAAGTTCTAGGGGACTGATGACTTCAGAAGCTAAATCCCATAGTGCTCAGAGCCATTTGGACAATTTTGACGATCAATTCCTGTTTTGTAGAACGCGGTCGGCCACTGACGGATCCACGACGCGGCACCCACTCCTGCACTTCCTCGTCCGACTGAGATCTACGTCCACGCATGCCGTTCCTCAGGTCGCCAAAGTATCGAAACAATATGGACGATGTCGCATTGTTTCCCAACCAAATTGCCGAAGCTCAGTCTTAGTCCAGTTGTCAGTGCGGGGGCGGGCGTTATCGTGCAACAGCATACTTCCTCCGCCCGTCCGGTTCCCCGAGCGTGGAAACACAAGCAGTGCGCTGTGCTACGAAAACATTTCGCAGAAACTGCGACGCGCCAGTAAGTCAGAGTGCCCAGGAATGTTGTCGGACGGAATCCTCAGTTCACATCTTTGACGTGCCTGGACGTCGCTATCTGTCGGACGAGGAAGTGCAAGAGTCGGTGCGGTTGTGGATGCGCCAGCGACCAATTGCGTTCTGTTAAACAAGAATTGATCGTCTTGTCTCCCAGACCCAGCGAGGTGGTTCAGTGGTTAGCACGCTGGACTCGCATTCGGGAGGACGACGGTTCAATCCCGTCTCCGGCCATTCTGATTTAGGTTTTCCGTGATTTCCCTAAATCGTTTCAGGCAAATGCCGGAATTGTTCCTTTGAAAGAGCAGGGCCGATTTCCTTCCCCATCCTTCCCTAACTCCAGCTTGCGCTCCTTCTCTAATGACCTCGTTGTCGACAGGACGTTAAACACTAATCTCATCCTCCTCCTCTCGTCTCCCAATGGTCTCAATGGCTTAAGGCGTGTGATAATTAATTTTGAATGGAACCAGTCCATGGTCTCGTTATGGCAGGTGTTTATTTTCCATTTGACTGGCTCTCATGTTTCATGCCGAGCAGGTGACTGGATTGGACATTTATTTTTGGACAACATGGTTGTGGAGAGAAGCAGCGATTAGTATGATTAATCAATAATTCAAGAACAGTCTTAATCGCATTTATTATTGTTATAATAACCGGTTTCAGCCCGACGTAGGAGTCATCTTCTGGGCGTTTACACAATTGGTCGACTGCTGGTGGTGTCACTCCTGTATAGTTCCCTGCCGTTATGTAGACAGGAGTGACACCACCAGCAGTCGACAGGTGGTGTAAACGCCCAGAAGATGACTCCTACGTCGGGTTGAAACCGGTTAGCGGTATTATAACAATAATAAATGCGATTAAGACTGTTCTTGAATTATTGAACAAACACTGCATACATACGCCACAGAATGCCGAAGACTTGCCGCCTCACAGGGGCATAACCAACATTAATAAAGAACGTCTAGCGTGGCTGAGAAGTGTCAGTAAACATGCTGTCTCTAAGAAAAGCTGTTCTCCATGATGTGATCTACCACCCCTAGACATTTGATGCAAAGATTTTGAAACATCATACACAAACAGCTGTTCTTGAATTATTGAACAAACATTGCATACATACGCCGTAGAATTCCGAAGACTTGCCGCCTCACAGGGCCATAACCAACATTAATAAAGGACGTCTAGCGTGGCTGAGAAGTGTCAGTGAACATGTTGTCTCTAAAAAAAAAAGCTGTTCTCTATGATGTGATCTACCACCCCTAGATATTTGATGCAAAGATTTTGAAACACAAACAGCACTACATTTTTTTAAAATAGCACTCCACATTTTTAATTCGGTAATTAATTCGGTAATTAACCAGTTCAAAAACATATCACAGTGTACCATCCAAGTAAAAATGACGTCAGCAGAAACATAACACAAACTTGATTTTGATTCTCCCGTCTTAGCTCAGAATGTAGGTAGCCGGCCTTACATAGCTCGTCCACTTGCTGTATCTGACAATAAAAAAGTGGAAACACAAGGGAAATGCACACCGAACATTCAGTCAAGCGTTTTCAGTTGAGAATTTGTGTGATTACAATGCACACTAACGAAGAGATGGTAGAATCTAATAAGGATGGAAATGGCGACGTGTTAAAGTAGAATGTGCAATGAATTTAGAAATGGCAAATTGCTGCTCAAGGTGTTTTGTGCTCACGTGTGGACTCACTCCAACAAAAGCGAGAACAGTGACTTCGGCGGTTGTTCCAGAGCGAGTTCCACGACGATTTCGTTGCCTTGGGTTGAAACCCCACATCTCCTGAAGCGTCACAGCAATACAAGAAAACGGCCGTCGCGAAGGTGTACTCACACAGACGTTCAACGGCATAACGGGTAACTGGATGACCTGTGTGCCCTTTCATTATGTTTCCAATTCTTTACTATTAACTCCAACAAGTGGACTGAGATATGTTACTCCTGCTCCCTGCAAGAGAGACAAAGCCAGTTTTGTGTTACGTTTTTAATAATATCATATTTACCTGAATTGTCAACTTTGATGAGATTTCGAATAGGTCCTATGGAGAGGAAGTTGATTACTAAATTAAAAATATAGGCTGCTGTTTGAAAAAGATGTACTGCTGTTCATGTCTCCGTAATGAACAAAATTACGACAAAGGCAATCGTGCTGGTTAATGTCTCATTGGTAGCTAAACAAAATTTGCTTGATACATTTATTATTTTGCTGATGGTAGGAAAGATATCTTGCGTGATCAAGATGGATGGGACGCGCTGTGTGCTGTGCCTTGGGACCTGCAACTGTGACGGAATGAATCTTAAGCTGTGAATCGGAGTGTACGTTGTAATGGAACGTTATGAAACAACTATGGCCAGGACTGGGAATCGAACTCTGACCAATGTTTTTCGGGGAAAGCACTTACCAGATGAACGTTCTTAAGAGCTGCGGTTCAAAGTTCCGACCTGTTGGTACCTCTCACCTAGCCTTCCAAATGGCACAGAAACTCTTCTGCGTGTTCTGCTCGGCTAATACAATAGTGAAAAAATACAAGGTGTACCAAAAAGATCCATCAGATTTCACAGGACAGTATTTTCTTCGTGAATGAAGACAGAAAGTTGCGGTAAATCCTTTAACTCATGCATCGAAGCTACAAGATTACCAGTTCTTAGTTGCCGGTTCATTTGGTTGCCAGTTGGAATGCAATTAGCTCGCTCCCTCGTTTTCATTTCCCAATGTGTGTCGAGTCGAGATGGTGATAATACAGAAGCCAAAGGATCCCGGGCTCTCCGTTTCAACAGGTGCTATACTGTTACAGCTGTATGTCGTGACTTTCGACGAGTGTACGACACTGCATCTCATACAGCGTAGCGATCTCGCATTACACGATTGCCCTCCAAGGTCGCAAGGTCGCCTGATCTAACGTTTGTGATGGTTTCTGAAAGTTTCCGTCTCTCTGCCTCCCTTTCCAAGAACTTAGGGCAAACTACGACGCTGCATAGCAACAGCAGTGACTGCAGAAACTCCAGCCACACTCTCAAAAATGAGGGACTATCGTCTGGATGTTCGTCGTACTTCCAGTGACGGGCACATTGAAAATTTATGAAATGTAAATAAAAACTTTGATCCTAAGCGTACCTAAAAAATACTCTATCATAAGCTGTAGATGCATGTAAAAATTTACCATTGTAAACTCGGATGATTCTTTCGAAAATGAATGCTTTACAGCATTACGCGTAAGATAAAATGCACCCCTAATGTCTGTCTGCTTTCATGTAGAAGGTATACGCCTGTGAATCAGATGAATGTTCATTTATAAAGGAGAAATGTTTAGCAACACATACAGAATAGTTCTTTCGTTTTCAGTGCAGTGTACCCAATCGAAAAATTGTTTACTATAGCAGGACTCGAAGACGTTCGCTTGCAACAATATTGTTTACTTGTGGACAGTCTGAAGCCTTCAGTTTGGCTGTACTGCTCAACCAAACTAAACAGAAGGAATGGGTTATCCACTTTAAAAACATATCGGTATCGTTCAAGATAATCGTGATTGTAACTGCTTATACACATTTTGAGTATGTTTCTGGAGAACGATATATAACAACCAGTATTACATTCTATCCACAATAAAAGAAAAATAATGAAACTCTTAGAGCAGATATAGTATCAATCACCAGCATTCGAAATGGCTACTTATGGCACAAATTCATTCGCTTTAGGCTTCTTTACCGACACTGGATTACGAGGCCGTATCATTTTCGAATGTTTACTGGGCGACCATTTTGTATCCAGTGACAATGATGGTTTACGATCTTATCTGAAGCAAAATACTCGCAAAATATAAGATTCATATCGTCGTTGTGTGTAAAAGAATCACCAGTGTCTCGCCAAGAATATTTAATTATTGTTGACTTTGTTACTACCTTATGTTCATGGCAAAGAGTCATTTAAAATCAGTGTTTACTTCATATTACTATACAACCGCCAAAAAGGTACGCAGCTACCACGCTTCTACAAGGAATACGAAAAGCATAAGCTATGAAATTTCTGTAACTTAATAACTTTATCAGAACTCTTTCAATTACAGACAAAAGTCTAATTCTCTGAACTAAGATAGCTTACATGTTTTATGAGGCATGTTTAGGTATTATCTGAACTTCTTGTGTCTCTGACAAATATCCTGTAGCATGTGAAAAACAGCCTGATTATCAGTAAAGATGTTTCATTCAGTACAATACCTGTTCCGAGGAGTACATGCTCACCAGCACACTTTGTCTGTGGAAACGAAAATACATTGAGCAACGCAACTTTGTTCAGGGCGTTAAAGTTGAAAAAGATGAATTGTTGTGGTCCCACCATCAGTGATTTTGAGAAACCGTGGAAAATCTTAATGAGCAGAATCAGATGAGCTTCCAGCCACACAGCTCTCAAATACTAAGTTAATTTGTAAAGTCAATGAACTTTCACTGTGGTTGCAGTCTCTAGTCTGTGCGCCATATTTTATCGAATGTATACCGCTTTATACCAGTGTTCATTTCGACTATCTTCACTCTTTCTATTGCACAGCCTCTGAGAAGAGGACATAATAAAGGTGTATGCAAGTAAAGCTCTCATCAGTCCGAAGATAGTTTTGAACAAGAACAGTGCCTTACTGGGCATGGATCTGTTGGAGGTGGTATGCCGTGCCTTCCTTCGACCTCAGACCTGAATTATCCACCGAGTTACGGGAGAACCCACGGTTGTTTAACGTAGATTTCGAACTACGATGCAACTCGGCATTTTCTCACATCAGACACTACCAGAGGTGAAAGAGGAGTTAAGGAGATAAGATATAGACACAAAAATTTGGACTGGCTGGGAATTGAACCTAAGACCTTTGGATTTGCAAGATGACACTTTATCACGAATCCATCGAGCCACACCAAGAGGTATGTAATGTGGAGAGATTAACCAATAAACCCTCAGAGCGCACCTAACGTTTTTTATGGGCACTTGAATAAAATATTGCAAGGATCTTTCAGCATTTTAGTTATTATATTTTTAAAACGTACAACGACACTGTCGAATAACCTACTTCAACCGCGACCTTAGCCGAGGTCGTTAACTCCCACCTGTGCAGTAACGCTCGACTCGGAGCTGGCCGGTTCGAATTCTACTGGTGGAGGGAAGTTTCATCATCGTTATATGGCTGGTAACGCTGCGTTTACATGAGGCTCCCAAAACTGGATTTCTTAAACATGTTTCCCATGACCGCTTCGGGTTGTTCACCTGACACTGGAATATCGATTCTGGAAATGCGATTCTAGCTATCCGATTTCCACATCGAAAATCAATTTTCGCCCCCATGTAAACGTACAGCCTTTCATGGCACCTGACTTCGTTGTGAGGCACTGTCTTCTTTTTAAAAAGTTACGGCTAACCTGAAGGGAATCACATTTTGTACAGTGAGGGTAAAAGTAAACAAAAAAAGGCTGAACTTGTAATATTTATTTGGAGAGACAGTCGTTGTGTTGACTAAATCAGAAACCGGAGCAGATGATTTCCGAACGCTATTTGTTTGAAACAACTGAAGATCATGAAACCGGTATTTGATCTGTCTAGCAAAACTGCTTCAGGCCTTAAGATGTAAACACGGTAGCAGAAAATTGTTTCCGAAATTCGATCTTCGTCTTCTGGAAGATGTGTCGCTAGTAAACACGGCGTAAGAGGAGGAGAGATGGCATGCAGTAACGACTCACGAGACTAAACGCCAGTGTCCCCTGCTAAATTTCAAACATCTTCCCTGTGTCTCACGAAGTGATTGCACGTGATGCTAAACATGGTGATTCACTCTACAGTTGATGTTCGGCTCGGAAACACCCTGGTGCTACTACAGGGGAGTAGGCCCTGTGCGGGCACCGTCATACAACACAAACGTCACACCGTGCTATATATACCTACATTACAGTGAGCTGCAGCCACTTAAAACTGTTATATACTGTGAAGGAACGGCTATTTTCCTCCAGAGGAAGAAATCCCTTTCTGATTAGGCGGCTTCGTCTACCATGTTCTTCCAACAACGTCATACGACTCACCTCAGATTTCTTTAGCTCGCATTACTGTTCTGTTTTTGCAGCCTCCAGTTTCAGCGAATTTAGGAAACAGCCACATCCCCGCAGGGAGAGTAGGAGAAATGTATTAGCAAAATTAAAGCCGCGAATGCTGCATTTCTATGTTACCCTTATCACTTAGCAGGTAAGAGCGTCGTCCGCGAAAAGTCTCAGGAAATTTTGTGTCTGCGATACAGTACACACTTTGTCTACTGAAATCCTGTTCTACTTTGTGTTTTCTTAATCTGAATTTCTAAACGACTAACCCAGTGCATGTTCCCGTCGCTGGATGCCTACCTAACGGCTGTCAGAGGCAACAAAATTTTAATTTTCAATATTTCATAGAGTTATTGATAAAATTTTAAAAATTAAAATCCTGTGAGAATCTACTCATTAAAAGCTATAAGCTCATGACAACGATTTAACACAATAAGTCAAGTATTACATTTAGAAACTGTGTGTATGTCTTGAGGGAGCGTGCTCACACTGTGAGTATTCCGCAGACAATATTCATCAAGTATTTGAGAATGAGAGCACTTAATGACCTCCAACAAAATTTGCAAATAATTTCAAACATTTGCGAAACTTTCTGGTCGCTGAAATACCGTACTCCATCCCACCTCCCTTTCCCCACAAAATGATGGAATGAAAAAAGTTCCTGTCGGCCACTGTGATGAGCGGTTCTAGGCGCTTCAGTCTGGAACCGCGCTGCTGCTACGATCGCAGGTTCGAATCCTGTTTCGGGCATGAATGCGTGTGATGTCCTTAGGTTAGTTAGTGTTAAGTAGTTGTAACTCAGATGTTAAGTCCCATAGAGCTTAGGGCCACGTTTTGAAAAAATTTTTCGCTTACTGCATTTTAGCAGTTCATGTAGTAAAACTGCAGCATCAGGCACGACGTTTTTATTTATCATTTCTTTACTACTAATTCTATTCGAAACACATTTAACAGACAGCATGCACATGTAACACTGAATCATATCAATGTAAGACGTATAGTTTGGAAGATGTGACGTTTTATACATGGGAGTTCGATTCTTTATAGAGTCAGGCGTTGGAGTTCACTAGTTACAACGTTATTTGATATCACTGATCTTCGTTCAGTCTTCAAAAATTACATTAACTAACTCAATTAAAGGAAATCCATGAGTAATGCCTTTCCCGGTAATTAACCAATTTTGGCAGAAACAGCTCTGTAAATGCCTCGTTATCGAGGGTTATTAACTGCTAACGCAAGAAGCAATTCCCTGTTCGAGAGTCTTACTTGTTTTTTCCCCCTTAATAATACGTGTCAGACGGCCAGAGTGGGGAAGTTGTAAAACTAAACAGCTAACATGGCCCGAATCCTATAATGGAACAAGTGTGTTGAATCTGCTTAGAAGGGAAAGCGAACAGAGTTCGGCGATAGCGGAGAGTGTTGCCTCTCTGACTGGCATGAGGTCAGAGAAAGAGAATGAGGGAGAAAGCCCGCCCATAAGCGATCCGGGCGCAGCTCCGTAATTTCAGGGCTGCCAACGGTGTCAGCGGGTCAGGTGGCCGCAGGGCGCCCCGTCCCGGAATGCCTGGAGAAACCGACGCGCCGGCCGCTCACATCCTGCTTGGGCTGGCCAGCCTCTCACCCCCTTCCATCTAACAGTTTTCCCCTTTATCTGCCACGTGGGGTTGATAAAGCCTCGAAGTGGCTGTTCGTGTACTCCGGGTTTCTAACCTCATTAATCACGGATCCCAGTTGACTGCGTGATCGCCGGCCGGCGTGGCCGAGTGGTTCTAGGCGCTACAGTCGGGAACCACGCGACCGCTGCGGTCGCAGGTTCGAATCCTGCCTCGGGCATGGATGTGTGTGATGTCCTTAGGTTAGTTAGGTTTAGGTAGCTCTAAGTTCTAGGGGACTAATGACCTCAGCAGTTAAGTCCCATAGTGCTCAGAGCCATTTGAACCAATTTGACTGCGTGATCTCTCATGCAAGCATTACGGTATATGCCTTCTTGATACCGCCCTTGGAGCTAGAATCGGATGATGTCTGCGAAAAAAAGTGAAATCCACACAAATACATGTTCACACACAGTATATTCATAAGCTTCCTCCGCAAATTATTAACAATACCCTTAAATGAGCACATTGGTGGCTTTGCGGTGCTGTAAATGGTGTAGAACCTAGCAATCACGTAGCCATCCACCACCGACGTAAGTGAAGGCAGTAAACTGGTGCATATGCGCCACCTGGTTGTAGGGAACCACCGAATGAAAATGGGCCGAGTGGGGGGTTCAAAAAATGGTTCAAATGGCTCTGAGCACTGTGGGACTTAGCTTCTGAGGTCATCAGTCCCCTAGAACTTAGAACTACTTAAACCTAACTAGCCTAGGGACATAACACACATCCGTGTCTGAGGCAGGATTCGAACCTGCGACCGCAGCGGTAGGGTGGTTCCAGACTGTAGCGCCTAGAGCCGCTCGGCCACTCCGGCCGGCTCGACTGGGAGACTTGACAAAATGACGGAAGGGAGCGAACGTTTTGGACGTGCCCATCACCACACCGTAAATGGAATGAAATAGTCGTGTTGCATTTTAGGCCGGGAGACGCATTTTTTTTCTTTTTTTGCTCGTCTCATTTTGTTCGTTGCGGACGTCTCATGACACCCGTTCAAGTTCGTCGTTGACACATTCACACATTTTTTTTTTCATTGCAGAAAACACGCTGAGCTGCCGTGCCGACCATAAATGACATCCACTGCACCAATCACACAGTACCAACCGGGGAAGTTCGGTCGCCGGGTTGCATCTTATTTCAGGTAACGCCACAATGCGCGACTTGCACGTCGGTGGTGACGAAATGATGAGGACAACACAACATCCAATCCACGAACGGAACAAATCGCCAACTCGGCCGGGAATCGAACCAGGGCCCGCTGCATGGCAGGCAAACAGGTTACCACTCAGCTAAGCGAGCGGACTCACCGTAAATGAAGTTAGGCTGCCTTATTTAGCGCTGAAACAAGGCGAACTGTTCAATGTGCCTATAAGGAATGATATGCTACACGCAGCCTGCAACAACGCTTGAAACACAGTGGTTCGTTTGGAACCTGGATGAAATGGACCTGCATTCGATGATAGCAGCAATTTCTGTCGTTTTGGAACAGATTCTCATTGACATAGCGTGACATTCATCTCTGTTCCGTGTCGATTGGTGACTTTCTACGACGACATTTGAAGACGAATATTCGAGGTAGGGGTTGCTGAGGAGACGAACAAGCTTACATATAGAGCGGTAACTGTACTTCCGGACTGAATACAACCGACGAAGGGAAGGACAAATCTGAGCAAAGAGTGATGATACGGTATGTTGATAATTTCTATTTTGGGACCGTCTAATTACAACTGAATGAAACACGTGTCGCCTTTATTCTTTGCAAGCCATCTTCAGTGGCAGATTAGATGGATATTGGTTTAAATGATGTGTTTTTGTTTGTCTGTTATCGCTGCTCCGCTCTTTATAACTGCCATCTGAAATTTTGTTTTCGGTCTTCATAGCACTAGGAACTGATCACTCGTATTGATGTTTTGTTTTGTTTGTCATTAGACTGTCCCAGAATAAAGGTTATCAACATACGGTAATAATACTTGCAACTAAGGATGAAAAAGGATGAAGTATTTGTTATATCTCAAATAGGAGTTTATGACGAGATGGATCTTGCGGGGTGTCACAACTAGGAACACGGAAAAGGTATCGATACGTCTTGACGAAAAAATATGGTACTTTCCACCCAATACATTTCAACCACGTAATTTTACTCATGTCAGTACTTCATAGGAGGTATCTTATCGAATGAACCAAGTAATGATTTATATGGTTCATATTGCTCTAAGCACTGTGGGACTTAACATCTGAGGTCATCAGTTCCCTATACTTAGACCTACTAAAACCTAACTAACCTAAGGACATCACACACATCCATGCCCAAGGCAGGATTCGAACCTGCGACCGTAAGACCGCTTGGTTCCGGACTGAAGCGCATAGAACCACTCGACCACAGCGGCCGGCTAATGATTTATTACAATTATATTATTTTTCCATATTTTTGGCTGCGGGAGTCAGTTCCAACGTATTTAACAACTGAAGACGTGAACACCAGGAGACCAACAATAGAACGAGTGGTTTGTCTGTGAGCGCGTGTAGGAAAACATTTGCGATGCTTCGTCAATCTCGACAACGTTAGTCGACAGTTAGTTCACTTGGAATTCATTTGTTTCCACGATTTGTCTTACTCATTTGATTTCACAGTACTGCTAAAAACAGTTTAAGTGCAAGAATGACTGAATCAGAAGACAGATTGGTGCCAACCAAAAGTGAAACTTGGCAGTATTTTAATAAACTACATAATAATGAAATGAGGCGCAAAATCTGTAAAAATATCTGGCCTTCTCGCAAATACTTTAAAAATGTAAAAGCATTAACCAAAGCACCCCACCACAACAGTAAGGTAAAATTATTTACTCAACAAGAAACTAAGAGAGCGAATAGAGCGTTACATGTTTGTTGCTATAAATGCATGAGTGCTTGGATGACGTAAATAAAAAACAAGGTTTTGAGATAATCGAGATTCAACACCTGCCTTTATCAATGCTGGATAATCCTTTAGAACAGTGGGTAGACACGAGAGTCTTGCGACTTCAGTGACATCCAAGCGTTTATTTTCAAAGGGAGGGAACACGTTATCAAAGCGAGGTAACAGAATACCAGCGAAGCGACAATATAAAATACTGTTTTTGGGTAACTGTACGGAAGGGGGAATAGGAAGTTAAGGTACAATTTATTTACATTTGGGTACTATTCAGCTGTTATATGATAATTCGTTCCGCCGTTCTGTAACTTCATACTTCAAGTTCCAAATTTTCAAAATTAGTAACCTGTAAAGAAAATAAAAACATTGCTTGATTTAACGGGTGTGTTATTGTATTTGAATAACTTACGAAAATCTACTATGTTTGTCGATTATAGATAGCTTTTAGAAGCAGAGATGGTAAGATGGATGCTGATAGAGTATCTCTCTAGTCTTTGTATCAAAAATAATAATCGGTATCTCAGGGTGCTGATTATGTTCATTTGATATTTTTATGAGCACTATATTTTTGCTTCGATACTACTCGTGAATAATTGATGATACAGCGAGGACGCGCATCGTCTGCAGGGCAAATAGCGACCGTAAAAAATAAAATTCTGGCACAGTCACAAGTCACATACTATTTCGTTTATTACCGATTTCGCTCTTCAAACCCGGGCGTCTTCGGAAACTTTCAGCAGCCACCACTTATACGTTGAAATGAAGTGTCGTGTGGCTAGGGCCCCCCGTTCGGTAGAACGGTCGCCTGGTGCAAGTCTTTTGAGTTGACGCCACTTCGGCGACTTGCGCGTCGATGGGGATGAAATGATGAAGACAGCACAGCACCCAGTGCCTGAGCGGAGAAAGTCTCCGACCCAGCGAGGAATCGAACCCGGGCCCCTTAGCATGGCATTCCGTTGCACTGACCACTTTGTTTTAAATTTTATTTATTAGAAGCCTTCAAGGTTTCGAGGCCTGGCCACTACGTCATAGCGGACATGAAAGATTTGGCGCCACCACAGGAATGGACCAGACAGCTGTTTCAGTCTGCGGACCATCATCGCGGCAAGCGGGAAGACCTGCGCAACGTAATATACTTTAGGGAAGACATTGGTTTCTGAAACACATACCTTGTGAAGGAGCCTAAGGGAACGGCGTTCGTGTTCATGGATATCCCCGTGAACATGACTCGTAACCTCAAGCCAATTTAGTGTCACCATTTTGATCGGATTGATATCCACTAAGATCCCTAGGGTCTTACGGCGATTGACGACCGTCGCCCAAGGAATGACGACATGATCGAAGCCTCTCAACGGTAGGAACGTGCATTTACGATCATTAATGCGAGCACCAGCAAGACGACAAAATGAATCGAAAGTATGTCCTCGACATGTCGTACTAAAACCATTGTCATCGGCGTATGCGCGGACCGAAAAAAGTTCCCCCAGTATAGTCCAGTTATTGCATGGTGAGGCGGAGAAGTAAGGGCTCTAAGAATAAGACAAAAAGGGACATGGATAAGGGGCTTGCCTGGGGTAAGCCCCGTCTGATAGATGTCCAGGGGATGGGGGTTAGGGTGACCGTTCACAATCACCGAGACACTGAGTTAAGACCTGTCGAGCATCATTATTAAAGCAGACAGCGGTGAGCTCTCTCGCTAAAAAATCATGGCTGACACGATCAAACGCTTTTTGGAAGTCAAGAAAAAAGCAAAGCCCCTGAGATATTGGCGGCAGCCGGCACCGAAATTACATCGCGACATTCGAGAACAGAAGTCAGTATCGTGCGTTCAGGGTCGAGGCGAACGCTTAGACGTTAAGTGTATCTGGCTTTGTACAGAGCCAAAGTCAGACATTTTTTATGAATGACGTTGGTACTGTACACAACCAGATATATTTAACGTGTGGCCAGTGGCTACTAAAAATTTCCGAAGATGTTTGCCGAGTGAAACCGTTAGTAAAGGAAGTTGTATGCTCCACAATTTTGTTTGAAACACTGATACTTTTTCGCTCAGTCCTGTGTCCCTAGCCGCAGCAGTGGAACAAGGGCAGCGAGGGGACTTGGTGTCATGTTTAAGTTTTCGTGCCTCCGGAGGGAGCCCTCGCCCGCGGCCGGCGCAGTGACCGGTTCGTGCCAGACAGCCGGCGCAGTGTGTAGCGGTGCGCTATGGCGGGATGTCGGTACCGAGAAGAGGAGGCAGGCGGCCGCAAGAAGCGGGGTCGCCCGCCGGCCGCCACTCGGCACTGCCCACTCGCGGGCCCGTGGTAACGGCTCGTAACGGAGACCCGCCAGGCGACTAATAGGCCTGCACCGCCTACTTGTCCACACTCTGCGGACCTCTGCTGCCTCACTGCCCAGCAGTTGCTACGGTGCACATCAAAGCGCTCCACACTACGAATTTATGTAAGTCGTCACGGACGAAATTTCAGAGGTTGTTCAGGAATATTTTCGGAATACTTTCGTGTCAAGGAGTCTTGGTCTCCAGTGGGTCGTTACAGAGTACTAATGTGATAAGGCGAACTTCATATTATCAGGGTGCGGATCATCCGTTTTGCGGATTAGCCGCGCATACTTCTGTGATTTTTGAAAAAAAAAAAAAAAACTAAACGAGGCCTGAAGTATTTTATCACAAAGTCCAGTCACATTAATGTGACCGCTTGTTAAAAGCCTGAACAACCACCTTCCGCAACACGTGCAGCAAGAGAGTCAATGAGATTCTGGAAGGCGCCGACAGGGATGTGGAGCCACGCAGACTCCAGAGTCTTCGTTACCTGTACTCGGTTTCTCGTCTGAGGATCCATGTCGCAAACAGCCTGATTCTACATCTACACCTACATCTACGTCGTTCAAGTGTTCGCACATATTATCAGCTGGGTTTAAATCCGAGGAGTTTGGTGACTTGGGGAGTACGGTAGATGCCATCGTGCCGAGAAAAAAATAACTGCATCTAGGAATGCACATGGTCCCCTTCACCGTATCTTCCAGGAATACGAGATCACACAGGGAAGAGCACAAAAGCATTCCCCATACCATAACGCTCTGCCGGCCGCGGTGGTCTAGCGGTTCTAGGCGCACAGTCCGGAACCGCGCGACTGCTACGGTCGCAGGTTCGAATCCTGTCTCGGGCATGGATGTGTGTGATGTCCTTAGGTTAGTTAGGTTTAAGTAGTTCTAAGTTCTAGGGGACTGATGACCACAGTAGTTAAGTCCCATAGCGCTCAGAGCTATTTGAACCATAACGCTCTCTCCTTCGGCCAGGATCCTTCCGATGACTGTTGGCATAATGCCATGAAAAGGCCACCTGTCGCCATTCAGTGGACATACAGTTGCGGTATTGGCGTGCAAATTCCAGCCTTCGTCACCGATGAACAGCAGTCGGCATGGGTGTATTAACCAGGCACCTGCTGTGACGGTCCATACTCAGTAATGTTCGCTGAATCGTCGGAGACACTATTGAAACGAAGAGAGCGCTGGGTTGCTCAACAGCTGGATGTCTGTTCGCCAGTACACAGGTCCACAGAAGTCGTTCAGCCTTTCATCTGTGGCCGACGGTGCACTACAGTTGCTTCGGCGCCTGTTTTGGACAGCGCCTCTTTACCATGCATGGCGTACTTTAACGAAAGCAGCACGCAAATATTTCACAAACTTAGCCGTTTCAGAAATGCTTCCACTCTTTTCCCGAAGGCCAATGATCATGTCCTTTCGGACGTCAAATAAATCGCTCCATTTCCGCATTATGACAACAGCTGCATTGTTTTCTACACGCTTTAAATACCCTTCAGTGCTAGTGCCGCCATCTGCTGTTTGTGAGTAGTTATTGCACATCGACCTCGAACATTAATTATTCCTGGCGAACGCGAGACCGCATTAAAAATGAAATCGATCTTCCGTCTTCTCTATAGCATTTTTACAATGCCAGTATAAATTTAGAAGTCACGGTTTGGTCGTCAGTGCTTCAGTTCTCATATAAGAAGCCTTATTGCAATGTTAACACACCAGAAACGCGTGTCTCCAAATTTTGTTTCTTTCTTGTATGTGATAACACGAGTCCCACCCACATTTTCTTCGTATCATTGTTGTGAGGGAGAAACTTCATTGTGTTGTCACGTACAACGGAAGGCAATAACATTTGCAGACACGCGTTTCTCGTGTGTTGACATCAGAATGAATGTCCTGACGTAAGAACTGAAGCTCTGATGATGAAGCTGTGATTAGGCATGTTCATTGCTGTAGTAAAAGCGCTATTGGAAAGGCAGAAGACGTCTTTTATTTAAAACTACATTATTATTATGTTGTAATAATACGACTCTATCGGCTAACCGCACGAGTTAACATACCTCTTCCGGGATTCAGGGAGGCGTGCCCGTCCCGAACGGAATCCGTCTCTAGGGTTAACAAGGAGAGCTTATGTGCCTGACAGCCGGCATGGGCCTTTTAGGCTGTTTCCCACATCCCACCAGGTGAGTACCGGTCTGGTACCTACACCCCGGCTCAGATATGCGATTAACAAATATTTAGAAAATGTTCGCAGTCTTTCGCATGGGATGCTACTACACTGACAGTTGGGACGCAGGGGGGCTGGGGGGTGGGGGGGGGGGGGGGTGGAACGGGAAGGGGGAGGCAAGGATGACGACAGGAAGGGCGTCCGGCCGCCCTCTACCAATAACATCGCCAAATCCGAAAATCGACATGCTGGCCACGTCAAGGTAAGGGGTAAAGGCTCAGGGCAAAGAGGAAAAGATTATTACATTATACACTGAAGCGCCAAAGAACCTGGTATAGGCATGCGTTTTCAAATACAGAGATATGTAAACAGGGAATGCCTGTATAAGACAACAAGTGTCTGGTGCAGTTGTTACATCGGTTACTGCTGTTACAATGGCAGGTTATCGAGATTTAAGTGAGTTTGAACGTGGTGTTATAGCCGGCGCACGAGCAATTGGACACAGCATCTCCGAGGTAACGATGAAGTGGGGATTTTCCCTTACGACCATTTCACGAGTGTACTGTGAATATCAGAAATTTGGTAAGACATAAAATCTCCCACACCGCTACGGCCGGAAAAAGGTCCTGCAGGAACGGGAACAAAGCCGACTGAAGAGAATCGTTCAGTATGACAGAAGTGCAATTCTTCCGCAAATTGCTGCAGATTTCAATACTAGGCCTTCAAGTGTCAGCGTGCAAACCATTCAACGAAAAATCATCGATATGATCTTTCGGATTCGAAGGTCCACTTGTTTCCTTCGATGACTGCACGATACAAAGCTTTACTTCTCGCCTGGGCCCGTCAACACCGATATTGGACTGTTGATGACTGGAAACATGTTGTCTGGTCGGAAGAGTCTCGTTTCAAATTGCATCGAGCGGATGGACGTATATGGGTATGGAGACAACCACGTGAATTCATGGTTCTTGCATGTCAGCAGGGAACTGTTCAAGCTGGTGGAGGCTCTGTAATGGTGTGGAGTGTGGGCAGTTGGAGGGATATGAGACCCCTGATACATCTGGATACGACTCTGACAGGTGACGTACGTAACAATCCTGTCTGACCACCTGCATCCATTCATGTCCATTGTGCATTCCGACGGACTTGGGCAATTCCAGGAGGACAGTACAATACCCCAAACGTCTAGAATTGCTACAGAGCGGTTCTAGGAACACTCTTCTGAGTTTAAACACTTCCGCTGGCCACCAAAATGCCTGGAACGAACATTATTCAGCATATTTTGGACAGCCTTTCTACGTGCTGTTGAGAAGAGATCTCCACCCCCTCTACTCTTACGGATTTATAGACAGCCCTGCAGGAGTAATGGTGTCCATTCCCTCGAGCACTACTTCGGACATTAGTTGAGTGCATGCCACGTCGTGTTGCGGCACTTCTGCGTGCTCTTGGGGGCCCTGTAAGGGTGTGGAACGTGCGCAGTTGAAGTGACATGGGACCTCTGATACGTCTAGATATGAGTCTAACAAGTGACAGGTACGTATGCGTCCTGTCTGATCATCATTCATGTCCACTGTGCATTCCGACGGATTTGGGACACCCCATACGTCCAGAAATGCTACAGAGTGGGTCCAGGAACTCTTATCTGGGACGTCTTGTAACGTGTTTTTCAGAAGAGATATCCACCCCGCCGTTCTCTTACGAGTTTATGGACAGCCCTGCAGAATTCGTGATGTCAATTCCCTCCAGCACTACTTCAGACATTAGTCGAGTAAATGCCAAATCTGTTTGCTGGGGGGGGGGGGGGGGAGGGGACGACTACAGGACATTAGGCAGGTGTACCAGTTTCTTTGGCTCTTCAGTCTACAATAGCTCGCTCGTGGAAGAAAACTACAATAGCCTCCTCTGAAAATGTTATAGTCGAAACTAATTTATACTACTTTTTTTTGTCACCAGTCTTTTCACTGGTTTGATGCGGCCCACCACGAATTCCTGTTGTCGCACAAGAAAGTTTGACAGATGTTCATACAGATGTTTTCACGTATAGTGGCCGATGACCTCAGTAGTTCGGTTCCCTAGTAACTCACACACACTCACACACGTTTTCACTTCAATATCGCTGCAAAACTTCAAGAATTTGGTCGGTGGGGTTGGTGCTCAGCTCATATAGCCTCCAACTGCCACTAGGCAGGTGAGTCGTGCTGCTTCTAGTCTGCAGAGGCAGCTATAAACAGCGGGAGACGAGGGGAAAGTCGGTTGCAGGGCGGACGGCCCGCGGGGACGCTCTGGGGAAGAGAAGCCCGTATATGCCATGTGGGGCGCTCTTGCTCAACTCTCGTGGGACGCTTTCCACCACAGCGTTCGCAGATAAGCTACCCGCGTCCCCGCCAGCCTCAAACCTGTGGCGTCGCAACCTCTTCAGTCCGAAAACTTCGTGATTTCAGTTTGCCAGTGTTGCGACTAGGCGTAGCTATTTTGGGTACTTTAATTGCTCTGGGAGAAGGCTCATCACACTAGAATACATGGATATTTATGTAAGTCTACAGGCTTTCGTTGGCGTTGTCACTGAAGTTAAAATCTTCTGGGTTATTAGGTCGCGTCGTGTTTCTTCTAAGATGATCGACGTTTCGACCCCTCTGCTGGGATCTTCCTCAGGATCTTCTGGTCCTGAGAAAGATCCTAGCAGAGGGGTCGAAACGTCGATCATTTTAGGAGAAACATGACGCGGCCTAATAACCCAAAAGATTTTAACTTCAGTCACATGGATATTTGTTCACTTCATTACATAAATGAACGAAAGATTTACTTTGCCACACGTCTTTGCCACAGAATTGCTTGATAAGTTACTACTGTTACTGACTGTTAAAGCATCACCTGATGCACAAATTAACGAACTGTCCTCTTGCAGTACAATGTTCCACATTTAAATGAAGAAGTCCATCAGAAACTTGAACTGTACAAGGACGCTGATTCCTTCAGATGAGGTCTGGAACTGGTCAGAGCTCCTGCTAGCTCGACACTATATTGACCTCAGTGTGAGGGAACTGTTGTTATGAGAGCTGGGCGTGGTCTTTAGGAGCGGCTCGCATTTGTCATTGCGGGTTGAAGCTGGCCCTTGTCTGTGGTATCGATTCTCGTTACCGGTTCTGATACGGCAACGCGATCACTGTATGATACCACAGAAGCTATCGTTTAATATCTGCCTGCAAGTACTCACCCATTTCGCGTGTTCTCTTCATAATATGTATACCGATCGTAGCCAAAAAACAGCGTCACCCCTACCAGATTTCGTAAAGGACTATAATTCTCTTGCCCATTACGATTCAAGTTGTTTCAATCTTCCTGTCAAATTTGCGCTGCGTGTCAGACCAGGACTCGAACTTGGAATGTTGTCATGCGCGACTGTGCTCGTACTGACTAGGTATCCAGGCACAACTGACGACCCACCCTCACACCTTGACTTCTTCCAGCACTTCTGTCCTACCTTCCAAACTTCGCAGCAATTCTGGTGCATACCTTGACGGATTAGTACTGCTAGTAGAAAGAATATTGTGAAGTAATGTCTTGGTCGCAGGCTAGGGAATTGTTTCCAGAATGAATGTTTCGTTCTGCAACGAAGTGTGCGCTGTTTATAAACTTTCTGGCAAGGTTCCAGGATCAATTCCCGGTCTGGCACGTAGTTTTAATCTGCTACGACGTTTCAAAACAGTGCACAGTCCGCACAAAAGTGAATGATAAAATGGGTCAAATGGCTCTAAGCACTATGGGACGTAACATCTGAGGTCATCAGTCCCCTAGACTTAGAACTACTTAAATCTAATTAACCTAAGGACATCACACACATCTATGCCCGAGGCAAGTTTCGAACCTGCGACCGTAGCAGCAGCGCGGTTCCGGACTGAAGTGCCTAGAACCGCTCGGTCACAGCGGCCTGCTAAAGTGAATGATTCATCCCCGATTTGTGAATATCTGTTCTCTGACTAATATACGAGGCTGCACACGGCTGATACAATTTAACGTTCAGTCGACATGAATCTTATCAGAAAAGGCGCACTTTCTCTGTTGGACAATGTTTATGGAAGGTATTAGTGGCTAATTTATAGCAGAATATCTCATGCTTCGCCTGAAAACCGATATCAGCTGCCAGTGATTTGAACGCTGCCCCTCGCTAAACATGTCCTTATCTTAAACAGCACACTGCCCTTTGAGAAAAAATTCTCTCAATCTCAAAGTACAATTGTACCCACGATGTGTTTCAACTAGCCGGCCGGAGTGGCCGAGCGGTTCTAGGCGCTACAGTCTGGAACCGCGCGACCGCCACCGTCGCAGGCTCGAATCCTGCCTCGGGCATGGATGTGTGTGATGTCCTTAGGTTAGTTAGGTTTAAGTATTTCTAAGTTCTAGGGGACTGATGACCTCAGAGATTAAGTCCCATAGTGCTCAGAGCCTTTTTTTTGTGGTTCAACTATGCAAATTGTAAAAGATAGCTGTACCACACTGATGTAGGGGGAAGTCGAGACGAGCACTTTGAGACAGGACATTTGTGGTCTATCAGGCGTGGAAACAACATCAAATCAGCTTACAAAAGACACCGAAATTGCTGTGCATGCGCACATACGCGATTTTCAATGTTCTCTCGCTCTCTAACGCCACCGTTTTAATCGGGCATTTCGTAAAAACTATTAATTAAAACTTCTCCGTGAGGGTGATTAAAGAAAAAGAGACTTTAGCAAACGTTATGTAAAACCAAATTAAATTTGCAATTTGATACAAACTTAATGCTTAGAAGCCCAGTTTCTTAGCAAGAAATCCACAAGATGTTAAGGTAAAATTTACACAAACGTCAGTATTACACTTTGTAAGGGGTTTTTAATATTAAAGGAGGATTTTCACCAGAATTGTACAGGGTGCATGCGCTGTGGCTCTGGTGGCTTTTGTAGGCCAATTTGAAGCTGTTTTCCGATTTGATAGACCGCAAGTGTCGAAATTATTTACCTCGAATTCACTTACACCACTGTGGTACGTTGTAAACAGCTATCGTTACACCCCACATCTCCCAGAGTACACCTCGACCTACACACACAATTCGACGGGACTCTAAACCCTAATCGTCTTTTCTCCCTTTTTGACTTGCATAGTGGAAAAAGTGTTGTTAACCTCGTCAGCGGCTGTGTACCTTGAGGAACAACTTTTCTACCGAAAGCTTAGCATTTGGAGGGTGAGCATGTGGCAATCGGCTACCCACTGATTTCACGAATATCACTGGCGGCCCTTGGAAACTAGCGACATCGTGGGAGGATGAAGCAGTGAACAGTGCATAGAGAAATTGATCTCGCACAGCTCTTACCACTCTTTTTGGACAGCATAGCATACTGTCTGCTACACTCTGTTTTTTGTCTCTGTTCTGATGTATTATAACAGTGTCGTATGAGTTGGCAATCCAGTTTTCAGTGCTTCCGTGTCCCCAGAACTATAGTAACAGTGTTTGAAATTAAACTTCTAAACTACTACTTCTAGTCGGTGTGTTATCTGGAAGAAGATGAAATTATTATTTGAAAAGGTGTTCTTGGTTAAGCTCTTAAATGTCACAAATTGATAGGAATGTATGAAAAGGAAGGAGAAGAAAAACTTATTGTGAGATCTTTGGTACGGAATACTCTAGTACGGCACAGTAACGATAAAAAGTCGCAGCACATAAAATAACTAGTCTCGAAGGTCGAAGCATGATATAGTCGTATGTTAATTCGGACCCTAGCGTTGCCCAGTAAGGACATGAACCATTATAATCTCGCATTGGTGTATGAGAGTATTGGTTATCCATAAGAAAACTGTTACCTGGTTTTTTCATTCTTATGTAAACGCTGTCACTTTCGGCAGGAGAATAAAAACCAAAAACTGACCGCTTATATGATACATCAAATGCTATCAGATGAACAAGAGGGTAGCGATCTAAAACAAAAGTTTCGTACTGTAAATGCTAGTAGAACAGAAATTTGTATCAAGGGAAGGAAATGCAACCTGAAGCCTAGTTTTGAGTGAAAGTGACGTCCTTGAGGTACAATGTGCCTCTTCAAGAAACAGCAGGCGGGTAGAAGCCGCTTTAACTGGGTAATTCCTGAAGAGGAAGCGTCAGATTACAACTCAGGAAGGTTTGTTTTTGCCGGAGTCACGATTATTTCGCGCCAGAGAAGTGAGTGTATCTGGAAGTGAAAGCTGAAATTGCGTCTCGATTAAACCATTGCAGGTAGGTAGGGAGTAAAAAGACAGAGCTCCTACACCGCATCATCACTCACCTGCAAGTAGGCACTGCATCCTGTTACAAACATTAAACGTGCAATTATCTGTCGTTAATTTCTGTTCTTTGGGTACAGGATGACAAGTGGGATTTCCGATGAGCTCCTGAGCTAATGGAACATTAAATTTCAACTCTAAATCACACAGTTACTGATAAACTGCATTTAATTTATCATTAATTACATGTGGTTGAATCCGTATTTAGTATTCCACTAACTACATAACAATGACGTCCTCGTCATTGTTATAAAGACCTAAAACTGAAATCCTGAGCATCCGTTGATACAATGGAGGCGAGAAATTACAGGAGAATCACTAGAACAAAAATATATAAGAAAAGAATCACACTCGGCTGGTTAAACTCTACTTCTATTTTCGGAGGTCACGATTTATCTTTAACTTCCGTAGAGGACTGTCGATATTGCTATGATTTTGTAAAATTTTATTCGTGATCTCCCTAGCCTTATTGCTCAGTGTTATCCTCATTATTCACTTAATACAGTTAAATCTTTCCATTTTGTCATCTGTGTCTACTTCATTTAGGTGTGACATACGGCACCCTGAACCCTTGTTCAATAGTTTTACCTTCTAACGTAACGCTGCACCTAACAGCTTCGTTCCTTTTTTGTAGAGATGAGCGCATTATAATTCTTGATTTTATTATATTTTCCGCCAAAGTACATGCGGCTATTGATATATATTGACATCTACATTACCACTCTGCAGTTCACAATTAAGTGTCTGGCAGAGGGTCATCTAACCACATTCAAGCTATTTCTCTATCTCTCCACTCTTGAACGGCGCCTGGGAAAACCGAACACTTAAATCTTTCTGTGCATGCGCTGATTTCTCTTATTTTATTATGATGATAATTCCTTCCTACGTATGTGGGCACTAACAAAATATTTTCACACTGTGAAGAAAAAAGTTCGTGATTAAAATTTCATGAGAAGATCTTGCAGCAATGAAACCAGCCTTTGTTTTAATGATTACCATTCCAATTCGCATTTCATATCCGTGGCGCTCTCTTCGCTATTTCAAGATAGTACAAAACTAGCCGCCCTTGTTTGAACTATATGTTGCGGATCCCACACCGCTCTGTGACATGTCAGAGGAGAAGTAAAAAAATAGCGTTGGCAGTCTCTTTAGTAGGTCTGTTGCATTTTCTCACTGTTCTGCCAATAAACCGTAGTCTTGGTTTGCTATCTATGAAATCGTCCCAATTTAAGTTATTCGTAATTGTAATCCCTACGTATTTAGTTGAATTTACAGCCTTTAGATATGTGTGATTTATCATGTAACCGGCATTTAACCGATTGCTTTTGATACTGTTGTGGATGACTTCACACTTTTCATTATTTAGAGTCAATTTCCACTTTTCACAACATACAGATATCTTGTCTAGATCGTTTTGCAACAAACAATCTATGAGTGCTACTCAGATTGCCTCCCAAATCGTTTATGTAGATCTGGAACAGCAGACACTTCGTTATGGGACGCCAGATATTACTTCGTTTCACTCGACGACTTTCCGTCAGTTACTACAAACTATGACCTTTCTGACAGGAAATAACGAACCCAGCGGCACAACTGAGACGATAGTCCATAGATAAGCAATTGATTAGAAGTTGCGTATTATGTGGGATATCTAAAGCATTCTGGATATCTAAAAACATCGAATCAATTTGGCATCCCCTGTCAATATCACTCATTACTTCGTGAGAATAAAGAGTTAGTTGTGTTGAACAAGAACTATATTTTTTGAATCTGTGTTGGAGGATTGTCAATAAATTGTTTTCTGTTAGATAACTCATAATGTTCGATCTCAGTATATGTTCCAAAACATTACTGCAAGTCGACGTTAGCGGTATGGGTCTATAATTCAGCGGATTACTCCTACTTTATTTCTTGGATATTGGTGTGACTATCCAATCTTTACTTACGGATCTTTCAACTAGCAGTCTGTTGTATATCGTTGCTAAATATGGAGCTATTGTACCAGCAATCTCTGAGAGGAACCTGACTTAAATACAAGCCATCTATCCCTGTTTTACCCTATACCGATTCCATTCGATCAAGGTGGTTAAAACATCTCTTTTGTCTCCGTCACACCTTGCCACCAAGTTTTTGCTGCCTGCCATTCGGCACTTGATACTATTGTGGTTACAATATTCTCAACTTTAGTTTCAGTTGTTCAGCGTTTGTTGCAGCTATGAGAGTATTCTTTCAGACCTATCAATCGAACACCATTTCCTACTTCTCAGTGACAGTGTGTATGGGTGGTAAATAAAAACAACTGAGAGCGTACTGGACAGGCTTCAAAGACACGTGATACAGGTATTGATAGACGGGTCCATGCGGAGTACTGGACAATGGCGGAAAGATTTAGAATATTCGTTTTAGAATATTTTTTCGGCGGAAACTTATGTAAATTACGAAATAGCAGTGCCTGTCCCTGCTGTTTCAGATTTATCGCCAATACCACGCCTTCGTATATCAATAAATACGTCATTTGTGAACGGAAATATACGCAATGTACGGGTGCAGCTTGTGACACATGCAGACGACATATGGAAGTTTGGGTCTGATCCGTGCACGGATAGCAGAAGCGTTTAAGGCAACACCTTGCTTAAAGTGCCAACTGTATTGTCGGGTACTGGTCCGACACAAATTTTCCTTGTCACCATTCCAGTATACAACATGATTTTGATTCATGTTCGCTATTGCGAATATTTGCCTATGCGACTCCTGCCACGGCTCCTCGAAAGCGAAGATGAGCTCAGGTCTCCTGCGGCAGGCCTACTGTATCTACAACTACATCTACATCGATACTACGCAGTCCAAGTTATTGTTCGTCCCGAAGAGGGAAATGCTCCGTAAGGTATCTCCCACTGGTTAACATCGAGACAGAGGGGAGAGAGAGAGAGAGAGAGAGAGAGAGAGAGAGAGAGAGAGAGAGAGAGAGACAGAGCTGGTGGTGTTCGTGTTTGCCATCCTGCGCGTGTCGCATAGTTGCGTAGCACGCGGGGAACGCGGATTCTGTGGCGTCTGCAGGCCGGTTCTTTGACCTCCGCCTCCAGCGTTTCCGCGAGTCGGGACAGGGCATTGCCTCCACCCGCCACGGCCAGGTGCTAAACGCGCAGCGGGCTGCTCCGCGGCGAAGAGATTGCCGGTCTCGTTTTCCGACACGGAAGCGGATCCAGCTTCTAGCTGCTGTCCAATGATCTGCGGTACAATCAGGCCGTGAATTTCTGTTATTCATGTACTGCAGTTTGGCATTCTGACCGGCTACAAAGCTGACTATGGATACAGTCTGACGCAAATCGAAACCTCGCGTCGGACCAATGGCCTCCGGTCTGGCAAACTGGTCGGTCAGGCTGTGGATTTTCGGTGGTTTTCCGTATTTCATGTGGTAAATTCCGGGCTAGTTTCCCATCTACGACACAGAAACATGTGGAACAGACATTAAACATGTGAGTATACACGGAAAAAATTGGTTTATTCGTAGAATAGTGGTGTAGATGTCTTCCATATGGCGACGCAATTTCGTGTTAGCAGGAATGACTTCCGGTAGCGGAATTAATCGTGGACGGAGAATTACTTATCATTAGCGAGTCAAGGGCTGAAGGGGAAGAAGAAAATTTGAAATCCTATCATGTCATCTCTAACGAGGAGTTCATAGTGGGGGACGGCCCAGATTTTGCATCTTTCACGGAGAGAAAACTCTACACCCGTGCTCCCCAAGCTACTGGACGGCGTTAGGCTGAAAGTATCAATTTCACAGTTACGATTTTTGTACGATGAGATGCATGTGTTAAAGAGATTTGCTTCTTGAGTCTCTTTGACACGTGTGCTCCGAGAAATTTAGGAATAAGCATTTCCGTGGTGCACAACGCGTTAAGCTTCAGCCGGCGGAAATCTATTAGTATTTCCACGAAAATCTAGCGCTGTTTGAATACACTCGTTACGAACCGCTTAGCTTTCCTTCGAATCTTCTTAATCTCACCAGTTAGCCAATATTGCCAAAGGCCTCTGCAGTATAGGTCACATGCGAGTTTTGGGAGTGACTTCCTTCGTGCACGAACTACAATTCTTTCAGTCAATCTGTCTGACATTCTGCTTCCCACGCCTAGACTTCTATAGGTGCTCCTCATTTTGCAAATATGAATTAAATATGGCATTACTTTTTTACTACGCAGTTGGCAATTAATATCTGGAAGCATTCACAATGATAAACTATCTATGAATAAATTTCCTGAGTAATTAATAGTTTGAACGATGGCATACAACAAATTGTAGCAAGGCATATGCCAAGTTGAGATTCATTGGAAGAAGGAAATGTAATTCACACAGGAAAATGAACGCTTATAATCCATCGTCCAACCGATTTTGTGTATTGCTCATCAATCAGGTATGTCTTAGGGAGAGAGTGCAAGATAGATAGAGAGAGAGAGGACGAGATCAGGCCCTGAAGACCACACGATGTCGACCGACTGCCCTGTGTTCCTCTGCCGTGTGTCAGAGAGAGTAGTGCTGTTAAAATTGCGTGGGTAAACAGTCCAAGAAGAGGAAGACAGTATGAAAGATTAAAGATCATGCGGAATTTGAATGATAGTTATTTCACCTACTAACGGAAAAGGTGCGAAAGGGACATATAATAGTAGTACACCATGCACCCTCGGCTACACGCCAGTGTCCTAGTGGAGTATAAATACAGATGTAGGTGTTGAGTCCTAAACATCTACATCTATATTTATACTCCTCTAGTCATTGCGTTAACCGTCGATGACCTGAATTTCTAACTAAATATTGCAAGACAGCCGTTAGTTGTTTTGTTCGCCTTGTCAGTTACATCTGTTGTGAACAACTGTCCTGCCACTCTTTCCAGACAAAACTATATTAGCTTCTGATGGTGTCTCCACTGTGAAGATTTCATACTGAGCTTTGTTGATAAAGGAATCTCCGGCCTCAAGTTCATACCAGGTCTGACAATACTCGGGCAGCTCGTTTCTGATTCCCTGGGTAACAGTGGGATATTGTGTCTGTGCGAAGCACAACTGACGCTGGGGTTGCATATCGTTCAGGCGAGGCAAACAAAATTCTGTGCGATCTGCGAAGTTACAGTTTATGCCCTTAATCTAACATAGACAGTCAGTGTGGCAGGGAAATGTAGACGTTTTATCTGGATAATCTCCTTTATTAAGCAACTTTTTGTTATACAGGTTCACGACATAAAACCTTTTCGCCTGAATTTCCACACTCAGACGACTACTGAATTCGACGTTATTTATTAAATTTGGCAATTTTTAAAAATTTTTTTTGCAATATAGTTGAAGAGAGTAATGTACATCACTTTTTTCCTCTGCTCATAAATACACACATTTAACAGAATTATCTACCCAGCTAAATAATCTTAGAACGAACGTCCAGTTCACTAAACCAGGGGATCAGCTCTTCTCCAACAAGGCTGGAATGTTCTCGTTCCTTAATGAGTGGAAACTAATAACCTTTCAGTTTCAGTCACGTTATTATTAAGACCAACCTATAAAATCATTATCTTGCAATTGGCTTGTCAGTTTTTTGACGTGTAACTTCTTACTCTCTGGACTTCATATCACACCAAGACCTACCGAACAACTTTTCCTTTCTTTCATCATGTGATGTTTGAAGACCTGAAACGCGATATTTCTGTCGGGTAGATGTGTCGCAAAGAATTATTTGCACAGCTTTGCAGTGTGTCTTTGAACTGCTTTTCCAATAACCCACTTGTTATTCGGCAAACAGTGTATACAAACTCGTGAAAGATTCTTTTATTCCTGTGAAGAACAAAAAAAAAAATCTTTATTCTCCGGAATCTTTCAAATACAGCAAGTTTTCGGCAACTAAGCTGAAACATTGCACATTTAATGATACTGCCAAGCACAGGAGTTAGGAGAACTGTCAACGTGTTTATGTCTGCAGCGATTAAATTCATTGTCGGAACGATAAAGTACGATGAGATGAAAGCGAGAAAGGCGGAAATCGACAGCGCGCACTCCAATTAAAATACGATAGTTCTTTCATGGATCACGCTGTCATTTTCTAACGAATCTCATACAGTGGTAAAACAATGAGGTCCAGGGAATAAATATAGAAACTGAGGAAATCTAAACTGTGTACGCTCACTCTGTATATGTCAAAAAATTTCTCGTGAATATGAGAACTCCATGTCAGTACACATGCAACAGAAAAATCATTAATATTGTAGCTATTTTCTTCTATACGCAACTCCCACCGAAGCTTCTTATGATATTTTGCAGTTGTATGAAAATTTATAGCACCGAAAAACCTGCCGCATGAGAACGAATGCTGAAGAAGCCACTCTGATACAGTTGTACAACAGAGTGACAGCTCCCAAGTCATTCTGATTTCATAAACGAAATTTTACAGTGAAGCTGTTCAGTACCACAAGTCATGAATGAAAAAAAAAGACATTAAATAAAAGCACTTGAGCTACTGAACAAGGAAGAAACTCTTCTGGGCTAATCGTAATCCTTGTACACCATTTTGTCTGTTGTTCCAACCGATTGTAAAATTCCCAAGTAATGATGCTGCTGCTGGTGTACCGAGCCTGAATGTTTCAGTGTATCCTGTCCCCAGATAAGCGGTCGATTAGTTAGTTCTTGCTTACAGCTTGACGATCACGTCTGGTAGGAGGGTGAGAATGTGGTCGAGCGAGCAGTGCAGTGCTTGATAAATAGAAATGGTAATTCGTAGGAGCACTGTTCAGTTCCTCGTCCGCAATTCTGAATAATGTTTTTTGAAATTACCTCAACGGGGTGCTGATACAGCTTCTTCGATAAGGACACAAACGATCCTTTTCCTAATTTTTCTCCAACCGAGTTAGGCTTCTTTCACTAACAGGCCCAGTGACGGCTGGATCTTAAAATATAGTTTTCCTTCTTCCTTTCTGTGAGTGAGTAAAGTGCCTGGTTGCACCGTACTTAGGTTTACATGAGAACTAAGCATTTCTAGCTTTCGTGAACTCGAGGTAGCATCATTATCGTGTTAAATGGAAACTGAGGGTTCGAATCCACCTCGCACATCGCCATTGGTATTGAATATGCCACTTCTCTGCGTGCAAGTTGGATGAATAATGTCATGACGATGCAAAAAAACTGAAAACTTCCTCGAAATAAGTTGGATTTAGACTTTATGTACAGATACTGGACAAATGGATAAACATCCGAGGATCTCATTTTAAATAAAAAAAGGAAGAAACTATACGTCTCACGTCGCGTGGTAGCAAGGTGTCCTCTTGTCATACGAAGGAAGGTAGATTAGGATTTAAAGCTCTGTCGATGGCGTGATCATCACCGATGGAGTACGAGCTGGGATAGGAGAAGGATGAAGAGGAAAATATCCCTTGTTGACTCCTTCGATTTCACTGTATTGGTTTTGTCATTTTGTTGAACATTATTGATCTCGGTACACTCTGTCCTATCAAATGTGGTTGTAAAATGAAGTTAATCGAAATAAAATATATCTGCTGTGGAAATCTGTGTATAGATCTTCTGGCCAGGCACAGGCGGCATCAGACACATACTGTAGCCTTCCGCAATGCCACGCCGCCTGTCAAACTCCACCACCTCGCACTAAGAGGCTGTTGCTAACGAATCGTCAATGCCGTGGCATTGCATGGGTTTCAGTTTGCGTCTCATGCAGACACCGAATGGTGACGAGATATATAGACGGATTATCACAGGGGAAATATCTTAATTCGTGTAATATACTATAGTTTTCAGGCACACTTGGTGGTGGGACACAATGTCTCGAAATCGATGTGGGTAAATCAAATGATAAATTAGTACAGTGAAGTCTGAGGAGTCAATTACAGATATACATCTATACTCTAAACGTACTGAGAAGCGCATATCCGAGGGTACTAAGATTTCTTACAATTTCATTCAAGTATAGAGCACGGGGAGAAGGACTGCTTAAATGCTTTCGTGCGTCGGGCTCCTACGCGAGCGGTACATGAAGGGCTATTCGAGGTTCAATGAAATGAATTAACTGGTTCAATACAAACGAGTGGTTAGATAGGAACTGTATTTAGAAGTGTAAGTGAATACTCACATAATTTTCAATCTGAAGACAATTTTGCGGATGTATCTCCTAAAAATGTGTACGTGATAAAGGTCGAATGTTAGCTTGCTATATTTTTCAATCCTTTCAATTTCTGATGGCTAAAAAATTTATGTCTTTATGCTAGAATTTAACAATAAATTTAAAAAGTGCTGGTACTTGAAACTTTGTAAGTAGGCTCTCGCGGGATAGTTTCCATGTATCTTCAAGTATGTGCCAGTTCAGTTGCCTTAGGATATCCGTGACGTTCTCCTGTGGGTCTAGCAAACCAGTGATCGCTTGTGCTGTCCTTCTTTGTATATTTCAAAATCCACTATTAGTCCTATTTAGAGTGGGTACCAAATACTTAAGAAATATTCTAGGACAGAAAACGTATAATTATGGCTGCATACCCCTGAGAAACATGGGGAACGACAGAAATGGTTAAAATCGCCCGTGAACTATTCAATAAAACTATCCCAGCATTCTTCAAAATCTGTTCAGAGAAACCACAGAAATTTGGGCCCCGCTTCTCATGAGTACGAGTTGCGTTCCGTAAGCGCTGCGACAGCTCCTTCAGCAAAGGCACGAGAATGTCGAGAGCTTACCTCCTGTGCTAGGACTATACGTGGTAAATCGCCGTGATGTTGGCGTAACTAAATATTGTGTATTTCTTTACTCTTTCCGGGTATAAAATCAGAAGGAAGTAGGTCGCACGCGAGTATTTGTCAGTGAGCAAAAAGTCGATTTTATAGGATAGTGTACAGTGTACGAGTGCTAATCGGAAAGTAATGTCCGATCGGTCGCGGAATGGAAACGACAGTGGAAATCAAAATGTTTTATTTGCAACAGTTTGCTACATCTTCCAGCTATTTCTTTGCTTTGTCCGACTTAGATATTTGTCGTAGTGTTGTACCAACTTCCCAACATCCTCATCATAGAAGGGAGCTGCTTGAGTCTTCCGTCACTTCTCCAAGCCTGTCTGAAATGTTGTCTTTGTTGCTAGCGGTTCATTTGAGCAGGGATGAACATTAGAGGGAGCCAAGTACCGGGTGTATGGTAGATGATCAAACACTTCGTATCGAAAACGCTGCAGTGTGTGACCGAGCACTGTCATGAAGAAGAAAATGCATGACAGATACGTTATGTAGGGTTGCATAAAATTAGGCGAAATCTCGCGGCGGGCACCCATACTAGGCTGGAGACAAAATTGTTCTCGGAGTCTTTACGTGGTCACCGTGTGCTTAGGACTGAGTAGAGCGACGTGACGCGATCGACAGGCACAATAGAGACATTACCCAACACGTCCGTGCAAAACTTTATCGGATTTTCACTGTTGTTTCCATGGCACGACCTATCGGACCTTACTTTCCGACTATCCCTCGTAATACTATTGAGTGCGATTTGCAGCGGGGTCCCGCGGGTAGGTCAGCAACGGGCCCCAGTAGCGACTGGCGCGTAGCGATCAGCTGATGCTTCCCGCACACGGGCCACAGCGCGGAGAGCGCCGAGACTTACCTGAGGAGTGTGGGGAGAGAGCAGTTGCTGTGGACGCGACCGCTGTCGGGAGTGGACTGAAGTGCGCGCTGGTGGCGGCGTGCGCGTATATAGCCGGCCTACATCCTCACCTAACCTACATCTGGCGCACCCCTTCCACCGGCCCCTCTCCCGCGCGGCGCGAGGCTCCGCCCCCTCCGCCTGCAACCCCCGGCGTGGCGAGCCGCGGCTACTCGGAAGAAGCGAGCGCGTCGGCGCGACGGCGCGTCCGCCGAGGAGTCGCCGTGTCAAGGGCTCCACCGGCTGCAGGTGGCGCCGCCGCACTTTCGCGCCACTTTCATCTTCCTCGCCGGGGCGACCCCTGCCACGGCTCCTCGAAAGCGAAGATGAGCTCAGATCTCCTGAGGCAGGGCTACTGCATCTACAACTACATCTACGTCAACATCCATACTCCGCAGTCCACTTTACGACGTGTGGCGGACGCTACCCCATACTAGTCCACTACCCCTCCTGTTCCATTCGCAAAGAGAACAGGGGAAAAAAGGCTGTTAGTATGCCTCGGTATGAGCCCAAATTTCTCGTATCTTCGAGGTCCTTACGCGAAATGCATATTGGAGGCAACAGAACTGTTCTACAGTCAGCTTCATATATCAGGCTCTAAATTTTCTCAGTAGTGTTGCTCGAACATAACGGTGCCTTCTCTCCTGGGATATCCATATGATTTCCCGAAGTATCCCTGTAATACCTAAGTATTATTCGAACCTACATCTACATCTACATTTATACTCTGCAAGGCACCCAACGGTGTGTGGCGGAGAGCACTTTGCGTGCCACTGTCATTACCTCTCTTTCCTGTTCCAGTAGTGTCTGGTTCGCGGGAAGAACGACTGCCGGAAAGCCTCCGTGCGCGCTCGAATCTCTCTAATTTCACATTCTTGATCTCCTCGGGTGGTATAAGTAGGGGGAAGCAATATATTCGATACCTCGTCCAGAAACACACCCTCTCGAAACCTGGACAGCAAGCTACACCGCGATGCAGAGCGCCTCACTTGCAGAGTGTGCCACTTGAGTTTGCTAAACATCTCCGTAACACTATCACGCTTACCAAATAACCCTGTGACGAAACGCGCCGCTCCTCTTGGGATCTTCTCTATCCTGGTACGGATCCCACACTGATGAGCAATACTCAAGTATAGGTCGAACGAGTCTTTTGTAAGCCACCTCCTTTGTTGACGGACTACATTTTCCAAGGACTCTCCCAATGAATCTCAACCTGGCACCCGCCTTACCAACAATTAATTTTATATGATCATTCCACATCAAATCCTCCCGTACGCATACTCCCAGATATATTACAGAAGTAACTACTACCAGTGTTTGTTCTTCTATCATATAATCATACAATAAAGGATCCTTCTTTCTATGTATTCGCAATACATTCCATTTGTCTATGTTAAGGGTCAGTTGCCACTCCCTGCACCTAGTGCCTATCCGCTGCAGATCTTCCTGAATTTCGCTTCAATTTTCTAATGCTGCAACTTCTCTCTATACTACAACATCATCCGCGAAAAGCCGCATGGAACTTCCGACACTAACTACTAGGTCATTTATATATATTGTGAAAAGAAGTGGCGCCACAACACTCCTCTGTGGCACGCCAGAGGTTACTTTAACGTCTCCAGACGTCTCTCCATTGAGAACAACATGCTGTGTTCTGTTACCTAAAAACTCTTCAATCCAGCAACACAGCTGGTCTAATATTCCGTAGGCTCTTACTTTGTTTATCAGGCGACAGTGAAGAACTGTATCGAACGCCTTCCGGAAGTCAAGGAAAATGGCGTCTACCTGGGAGCCTGTATCTAATATTTTCTGGGTCTCATGAACAAATAAAGCAAGTTGAGTCTCACACGACCGCTGTTTCCGGAATCCATGTTGATTCCTACAGAGTAGATTCTGGGTTTCCAGAAAAGACATGATACGCGAGCAAAAAACATGTTCTAAAATTCTACAACAGATAGATGTCAGAGATATAGGTCTATAGTTTTACGCATCTGCTTGACGACCCTTCTTGAAAACTGGAACTACCTGTGCTCTTTTTCAATCATTTGAAACCTGTTGTTCCTCTAGAGACTTGCGGTACACTGCTGTTAGAAGGGGAATCCATGGACCGCAATCTGCGTTCGAAACGTCGATGTTCATGTGTCCTGCAGTTCACATGTCGACGCGCGATTTGCTGCGTTCTTCATCGACCTACGAGCCGAGTGGTCCGCCGTCCTGTGTGGTAATAAATCTAGCAGCCAGCCTCAGAATTGTTTCTATGTCTTCTTTCAATCCGACCTGGTACGGATCCCAAACATTTGAGCAGTACTTAAGAACAGATCGCAGTAGTGTCCCATATGCGGTCTCCTTTACAGATGAACTACACTTTCCTAGAATTGTCGCAATAAACCGAAGTCGACAACTCGCCTTTCCTACCACAATCCTGACATGGTCGTTCGTTTTATATCGCTTTGCAACGTTACGCGGAGATATTTAAACGACGTGACTGTGTCATGCAGGACAGTATTAATGCTGCATTCGAAGATTACTGGTTTGTTTTCCCTACTTATCCGCACAACTCACTTTTCTCTACATTTAAAGCTATCTGCCATTCATCACACCAACTAGAAATTTTCCTTAAGTGATCTTGTATCCTCCTACAGTCACTCAACTTCGATACTTTACCATACGCCACAGCATCATCAGCAAAGAACCGCAGATTACTGCCCACCCTGTCCGTTAAATCATTTATGTATGGAGCCAACAACAACGGTCCTATCACACTTCCCTGCGGCCTTCCTGGTAATACCCTCGTATCTGAAGAACGTTCGCCGTCGTGGACAACATATCGGGTTCTATTATTTTAGATATCCTCTAGTCATTGACATGTTTGTGAACTTATTCCATATACTCATAACTTCTTTAACAGCCTGCAATGCGGCATTGTGTCAAACGCTTTCCGGAATTCTGGAAATATGGAATTTTCCTGTTACCGTTCATTCATAGTTTGCAGTATATCATGTGAGAAAAGGGTGAGTTTTCTAAAACCATCTGATTCGTGGACATAAACTTCTCGCTCTCAAGAAAATGTATTACATTAAAATTAAGAAGATGGTCAGTGATTCTGCAGCAAACCGAAGTTAGGGGATAATGGTCTGTAATTTTCCGTTCCTTTGCCCTTCTTATACACAGGAATCACCTGCACTTTTTCCAGTCGCTTGGGACTGTGCACAGGGCTAGAGATACACGATAAATGCAAGCTAAGTGCCGGCCGCGGTGGTCTCGCTGTTCTAGGCGCGCAGGCCGGAACCGTGCGACTGCTACGGTCGCAGGTTCGAATCCTGCCTCGGGCATGGATGTGTGTGATGTCCATAGGTTAGTTAGTTTTAAGTAGTTCTAAGTTCTAGGGGACTAATGACCACAGCAGTTGCGTCCCATAGTGCTCAGAGCCATTTGAACCATTTTTTTTTTTTTTTTTTGCAAGCTAAGTAATGGGGCAGTGTCGTACACAGCTCTTTGAAAAATCAAACTGGGGTTCCATCCTGACCTGATGACTTATTTGTTTTCAACGCTTTCAGTTATTTCTCTGTGCCAGGGATGTTTGTTACCACGTCTTCCATATGGGAGTCTGTTCGATGGTCAAACGACGGTATGTTTGCACGATTTTCCTGCGTGAATGATTTCTCAATGGTGGAATTTAAAACTTCGAGTTTCGTTTTGCTATCTTCAACTGCCACACTAAACTGATCTACAAGTGGCAAGAGGGAAGCCTTAGACCCACTTAGCGATTTTACGTAGGACCAGAATGTTATCGGATTCTCTGCCAGATCTTTTGCTAAGGTATGTTGGTGGTAGTAATCTTATGCTTCGCACACAGATCTTTTCACAACCGCACTACTCTCTACTAACCTTCACTTCTCGCCATTCGCGCGTTCTCTTTTGAACCGAGAGTTCCACAGCCTTTGCTTCCCCAGCATTTTCCGGGTCTCGTTATTAAACCTTTATCCACTTAGTAGGCACATACTTCTCCATACCACGACATACGTTCCATGACTCGCTAAATATCTTGGGGTTTCAGCCAGCTCTCGGTCCCAAGAATAATCTGAACGGGAGAACTTTCCTCGAGGACAGTAAATTCAAGAACTTAGACGATTTACTGATAAAATGTTGATAGTCGAAGTGTCTTTACTCCGAACGCGGTCTGACTCCCTTTGCTGTGTATCAGCTGCTGAGTGTTCATCAAACTTCATTTAGAGAAACAAGTAAATGACAGCGCCTTTCCGTTATCTCCAGATGTGAATGTATAGCTCTTGGTACCTTTACATCATATTTGAGTTTGTCGTCATATTCCTGAGTGTAGCGAAAACAAGACTTCCTAAAAACCATACACTGCAGTTTTATTCGAATTTCCATGGAGTGAAAAATGGACAAACGGGCTATCAAACTGTGAAACGTCCCCTTGTAACAATTAGTGAATTACTGTGCTTAAACTGACACACAATATTTTTTAGCTCAACGCAATCTGACTTCCAATAATCCCTACGAAAGAATGGCCCTGACTAACATTAACCTATACGTTTCACAAATCACTTACCTCACAAAAATCTTCGTTGCTCAAGCTACTGCAATACAGCGAGCGCCACTACTGCCAGGTAAATAAAAGATTCAAACTACTGAAGGCACTAACTACAGATAGGCATCGTTAGCAAATAAAAGATTTTGATACAGAACAAACAATGTATTTACCTTAATAGTCATAATATATATAGCAGTTCGTGACATCCAGTCTTACAAATTTCAAAACTCCGCCATCTCTCTCCCCACGTCCACCACTGCTGGCGGCTCACCTCCAACTGCGCAATGCTATGCGCTGTTAATATTCAGCTGCCCAACGCTACAATGGAGAGTATTACAACAATGCCAACCAGCCACTGACTGCACACAGCACAGCCAGTGATTTTTCATACAGAGCGCTATGTGGAGTTACCAATAAAAAAACCTTAACAGCCTACTTACAACTGGTCCAGTTTTCCAAAAGAAAAAATCTAAGCGCTTGAAAGTAATCATGATGATTCAGTAAAACTAAGTGATTTGAGGGTCAGTTTTTTTCCGAATTTTGATTGCCAAACGAAGAACGGGAAACAGACAAGTGTGGTATCAAATCGAGTAGCGCGAGGTCTCGTTTCGCAAAAAAGATGTTTCATTGAAATTTATTCCTGAAATTCAACTTAACTATAATGTGCATAGCTGTACTACATATTAGTGACATGAAAATTTGTGCCGGACAGAGACTCGAAGCCGGATTTCCCACTTATTGCGAGTGATCGGCTTCACACTTGGGCTACCGGAGTACGTTCCGCAGACGGACCTACGGTTCCACATGTCACACACCTATATATTCCTCCTGATACGTTATTAATTCATTTACCCACACTCGCACACTTCGTGATTCCCGTGCAAGTCTTATTTGATGACAAACTACAGTTTCCAATATTGAGATTTATTCTTAAAATTCAAGTTAACTGTGATAAGTGTAATAAAGTACGATAAGGGATAGATGGTTGTGTGATATACGGTAGTTTGGGTCAGTCGGGGGAACTTGCTCGCACAGCCTATGTGGTGAGACGCCTGCTCGTGATAAGCGGGAAATCCGGGTTCGGGTCACAGCTCGACACAGATTTTCAAAAATATGTGGGAAATCTTATGGAACGTAACTGTTAAGGTCATCAGACCCTAAGCTTACACATTACTTAACCTAAATTATCCTAAGGACAAACACACACACCATGCCCAAGGGAGGACTCGAACCTACGCAAGGACCAGCCGCACAGTCCACGACTGCAGCACCCGAGACCGCTCGGCTAATCCCGCGTGGCACACAGATTTTTATATGTCGCTTTAGGTAGTACGTCTATACCGATTACAGTTACGTTGAATTTCGGGAATAAATTTAAACCATAGTTCGTTATCAAAAGTAAATAAATATTTCATTGATTGGCAGTAATCAGGGTAATTAAGATAATAACAGAGCACCCATCGATATTTAAACATATTATACTTCATGCTTTCATAACTAAAGTTGAAAATAAAAACAAATAAAAAATGGTCGAATTTGTTGTGAAATGATTTGTCTAAGCATGCTGATTTCCACCAAACGCGGTACACAGCGCTTAATATCAGAGGGCTCCACATATAACACGGTCCGTTGCCTAATAGATGGCGCACAAACCTAGAACTGCTTTATTATTCCCCTATAAAACATTCAGATACACCCTTACAGGCCGGATTGTGTGGCCGAGCGGTTCTAGGCGCTTCAGTCTGGAACCGCCCTGCTGCTACGGTCGCAGGTTCGAATCCTGCCTCGGGCATGGATGTGTGTGATGTCCTTGGGTTAGTTAGGTTTAAGTAGTTCTAAGTTCTAGGGGACTGATGACGTCAGATGTTAAGTCCCATATTGCTCAGAGCCAGCCACACCCTCACACAATAAAAACAACATACCACGGAGGGGTTATCCAAATGGGACGAAAATCGGTGGATGTGACGTACATGTACATACAAACAAATGATTATAATTTCAGGAAAAATGTATGATTTATTCAAGAGGAAGAAATTCACAAATTGAGCAAGTCAATAACGCGTTGTCCTCCTCGCCCCTCACGCAATCAGTTATTCGGCTTGGCGTTGATTGATAGTTCTGCTGGATGTCCTCCCGCGGGATGTCGTGCCAAATTCTGTCCAGCTGGCGTTTTAGAAGGTCAAAATCACTAGACGGTTGGAAGGCGCTGCCCATAATACTCCAAACGTCCTGAACTGGGGAGACACCCGGTGACCTTTCTGGCCAAGGTAGGGTTTGGCAAGCACGAAGACAATCAGCAGAAACACTCTCTGTTTTCGGCCGGACATTATCTTGCTGAAATGTAAGCACTGGATGTTTTTTCATGAAGGGTAATAAAACGGATCGCAGGGTATCGGCGTGCAGCTGTGCTGTAAGGGCGCCACAGTATCGTACCGCAGTTCGAGCCATCTATGGGCACGTCTTCGGCCTGGAATCTCATTAGCTGGAGTAGAATTGTCTTCAGTGATGAGTCCGTCTTGGAACTAATCCCTCATGACTATCGAAGACGTGTATAGAGACACCCTAGAGAGCGGTGCTAGTATGGACCAAAATAAGAAAAATGTGTTGAGTGAATATGGGCTCTAAAGCGCACACCTTATGTGCCAGAGCACTTGTTCCTCTTTGCTATTGTGAAACCCGTCTGTGCCACTGAACAAGTGCTCGTAGCTCTTAAGGTATGCATTTCAATATCCATGTTTACTAGAAATTTTTTGCTTCAAATGATCGGTCCTGTTACATCCCTGAATACTGACCACTCCTGCTGCGACACCCTGTTTTTCACGTGCATTTTTTAAAATTATGTACTTGTTCTTTCTTTCATGTCTTGCCGCAGTTATTCTGATCCACATATATTGCCCTGTGGCAGGACCGTGTTACAAGAGTGCTAGTAGGCCACTTTCCTATAGCCACGGAACTCTCTAGCTGGATCTTTGTTGATCCATTATGTACTGTGGGAGAACGGCTGGCATGTGTTTCTTGATCCAATTATTTACCAACAGCCGCATGTATTGTACAAATTTATTTTATGAACTTCTTATGTACTACCAGTTTCGGCATTACATTGATGCCATCTTCAGGCTCCACACGTCATAGTCGTAAAATCACTATACACGGAAGGATCCAGTTATATGACATCAATGTAATGCCGAAACTGGTAGTACATAAGAAGTTCATAAAATAAATTTGTACAATACATGCGGCTGTTGGTAAATTACTGCAACAAGAAATCTCTAGCTGAGGCTCGCTTCCTGCTACCTTTATGCTGGGCACCCAAGTTACTGGTGGATACAATAAAAATTAAGAAATATAATAAACTACATACGCATTTGAGTCGCCTTTTAATGATCCTCGAAATCATGTACAGCAAATATCTTCTTGTTATATTTAAAACTCTAAGATTATAAGTAAAACATTGACATTCAAATTCTCAGTCTGCACCTCATTTGCTGTAAAATGTGCCTCTTCCGTCCAAACAATATTCTCTGGCCACATGCCATCAATTTCCCTGTGTGCCAAAAAAGAAGGGCAAAGTCATGGCGTTGTAGCCTATCTTGGAACATCATACGGTGGACATTCTGAGTCTTGAAGGGGATACCAGTGTTAAATGCGCCGTAAAATCTTTTGACCTGTTGACTGGGGGAGAGACAATTCTCGTATCACAGCTCGAATAGTGTCTGCAGCATTTGAGGCATGTGCCGCACAGTCAAATACAGCTGCAGCAACTCATCAGCAATTATCATGGGAATGGGCCGACTCCTTCTCCCTGATACACCATCTAATTCGCCTGTTTCTTCAGATTTCTTGATAATACTCTTTAGTCCATTTGTTGTAAAATGTGCCTCTTCCGTCCATAGAATATTCTCTGGCCACATGCCATCCATTTCCCTGTGTGCCAATTGTCGGCGATATTTCCGCCATGCAGCGCTGCTATTGCTGCGGTTCTGATAAACGTGAGGACTGGGTGTTTATGCTGTCCTCATCATTTCATCCTCATCATCATCATTCGTGACAGTGGCTAGATTGGACAGTGTAAAAATTGGACTGTGTAAAAATTGGGACTTTGTACAGATGCTGGTGACCGTGCAGTTGAGCGTCCCACAAACCAGTCATCATCATCATCATCGTACTGATAAAGCAGCTTTACCAACACTGTGCGCTCTTTCTTCTCAATAGCCATTGCATTTTGTACCGAAAACGTTATGTTTCTTAACCCTTTAAAACAACAGTCACTTCACAAAAGAAGTCAACAGACGTTGCCGAGCCGGCCGCTGTTGCCGAACGGTTCTAGGCGCTTCAGTCCGGAACAGCGCTGCTGCTACGGTCGCAGGTTCGACTCCTGCCTCGGGCTTGGATGTGTGTGATGTCCTTAGGTTAGTTAGGATTAAGTAGTTCTAAGTTCTAGGGGACTGATGACCACAGATGTTAAGTCCCATATTGCTTAGAGCCATTTGTACCATTTAGACGTTGTCGAGCGACAAATAGCATACTGACGTTAAAACAGGATACACCATTTCACATTCTGACTGCTTACAGCGCCATGTTGTTTCCTGGGGGAAGAACGTGGAACTGTTATTTTTTTCAGCGATTAGTGAACATACCTATGACGTGTCGGCGTCCTGCGAAGTAACAACCCGCACCGGAGTACTCAGAAGACCTTCAGTGTTATTATAACCATCTGGTACATGACTTGAAAAAGTAACTAGACGTAGTGTCGCCTTACCTCAGCGGTTTCTTAACAATTTTTTCCCTGACGCTCTAACACATTTTTTATGCGCTGCCCTAGTCCAAATATTGGTCCGTCTAACGCAACTGAATAGCGTTGTTGATATCGTTAGGTTGGTCTAAAAATAAGTCTTGGAACACTATAAATGATGCACAATTGGTATCAGGCGGTCATGACACCCTCCACCGCTGCCACGAGTCGTGACAGACAAGTTATGTGTTCGTGCCAGTCGGTTGTATGGAAGCAGTGCAGTAAGATGGGTCGTCATGGAAACACGATAGAATGGAAGAAAGGAGCTATTTTGTTTCGTTGTGCCCATGATCACACCGGATAAAGTGCCACTAGAAGCCTTCCTAAAAGACAATTTCCATTCCTTCCGAACTGACTATGCGAATGTAGACGAGATGTGGCTCAAATTCAAAGATATAGTAGCAACAGCAATTGAGAGATTCATACCTCATAAATTGGTAAGAGATGGAACGGATCCCCCGTGGTACACAAAAAAGGTCCGAACGCTGTTGCAGAGGCAACGGAAAAAGCATGCGAAGTTCAGAAGAACGCGAAATCCCGAAGATGGGCTAAAATTTACAGACGCGCGAAATTTGGCACGTACTTCGATGCGAGATGCCTTTAATAGGTTCCACAACGAAACATTGTCTCGAAATTTGGTAGAAAATCCGAAGAAATTCTGGTCGTATGTAAAGTACACAAGAGGCAAGACGCAGTCAATACCTTCGCTGCGCAGTGCCGATGGTACTGTTATAGACCACTGTGCCGTTAAAGCGGAGTTATTGAACGCAGTTTTCCGAAATTCCTTCACCAGGGAAGACGAATGGAATATTCCAGAATTTGAAACACGAACATCTGCTAGCATGAGTTTCTTAGAAGTAGATACCTTAGGGGTTGCGAAGCAACTCAAATCGCTTGATACGGGCAAGTCTTCAGGTCCAGATTGTATACCGATTAGGTTCTTTTCAGATTACGCTGATACTATAGCTCCCTACTTAGCACTCATATACAACCGCTCGCTCAGCGGTAGATCTGTACCTACAGATTGGAAAATTGCGCAGGTCGCACCAGTGTTCAAGAAGGGTAGTAGGAGTAATCCATTTAACTACAGACCTATATCATTGACGTCGGTTTGCAGTAGGGTTTTGGAGCATATACTGTATTCAAACATTATGAATCACCTCGAAGGGAACGATCTATTGACACGTAATCAGCATGGCTTCAGAAAACATCGCTCTTGTGCAACGCAGCTAGCTCTTTATTCGCACGAAGTAATGGCCGCTATCGACAGGGGATCTCAAGTTGATTCCGTATTTCTAGATTTCCGGAAAGCTTTTGACACCGTTCCTCACAAGCGACTTCTAATCAAGCTGCGGAGCTATGGGGTATCGTCTCAGTTGTGCGACTGGATTCGTGAATTTCCTGTCAGGAAGGTCGCAGTTCGTAGTAATAGACGGCAAATCATCGAGTAAAACTGAAGTGATATCAGGTGTTCCCCAGGGAAGCGTCCTGGGACCTCTACTGTTCCTGATCTATATAAATGACCTGGGTGACCATCTGAGCAGTTCTCTTACACTATTCGCAGATGATGCTGTAATTTACCGTCTAGTAAGGTCATCCGAAGACCAGTATCAGCTGCAAAGCGATTTAGAAAAGATTGCTGTATGGTGTGTCAGGTGGCAGTTGACGCTAAATAACGAAAAGTGTGAGATGATCCACATGAGTTCCAAAAGAAATCCGTTGGAATTAGATTACTCGATAAATAGTACAATTCTCAAGGCTGTCAATTCAACTAAGTACCTGGGTGTTAAAATTACGAACAACTTCAGTTGGAAGGACCACATAGATAATATTGTCGGGAAGGAGAGCCAAAGGTTGCGTTTCATTGGCAGGACACTTAGAAGATGCAACAAGTCCACTAAAGAGACAGCTTACACTACACTCGTTCGTCCTCTGTTAGAATATTGCTGCGCGGTGTGGGATCCTTACCAGGTGGGATTGACGGAGGACATCGAAAGGGTGCAAAAAAGGGCAGCTCGTTTTGTATTATCGCGTTACAGGGGAGAGAGTGTAGCAGATATGATACACGAGTTGGGATGGAAGTCATTACAGCATAGACGTTTTTCGTCGCGGCGAGACCTTCTTACGAAATTTCAGTCACCAACTTTCTCTTCCGAATGCGAAAATATTTTGTTGAGCCCAACCTACATAGGTAGGAATGATCATCAAAATACAATAAGAGAAATCAGAGCTCGAACAGAAAGGTTTAGGTGTTCGTTTTTCCCGCTCGCTGTTCGGGAGTGGAATAGTAGAGAGATAGTATGATTGTGGTTCGATGAACCCTCTGCCAAGCACTTAAATGTGAATTGCAGAGTAGTCATGTAGATGTAGATGTAGATGTAGATGTAAATGAAGTCGCCCCTTACGAAGGTCTAGAGCGCACACCGCTCAACCTGTCAACAACGAATGCTGAATCCCACGCAGCCACATAAGAAGCGTAGGAATATTGGTCATACCCAACGGGGACCGGAGGTGAACGGCACGCCTTTTCAAAGACAGCCAATTTTAAACCCTAGAGGCAGTTGCAGCTGTCAGTGAATGCAGGGCCAACTCGAACAATTTTCGGGCGAACATGGCGAAGAGCCCTACCTCTAATGGACACTTGGAATCGACTACCTCGCAAAAGGCCACTTTTCCCAGCGGCACCTGAGGCTCCTCGTCATCAATGGGCAAAACAGCATAGAAACTGGGTAGTAGCTAACTGGATACTTATATTGTAGTCCGACGAGTTGCGATTTTTCACTATTTCAAACAATGTGTAAAAGAGGTGCCGGGAAGAGAGAAATAGTATTGTGGGATTTCTAGGACAGGTTACCTTCAATAGGTGGCGTTGCTCAATCAAAAACGGATATGGGATTTTACGTGAATGATAGAATACCTGCCTAAGATGACAGTAATAACTTTATCTCTCTACAACCCTGTTAACAATGCACACTATTTCACCGCATTAAGTGGATTTCGGCTTAGTGCCCTCTAACGAGAGACATTAATTTTCCGTGACTTCAAGAATGATAATTAATTAATCTCTATATACGGCTATCGCATGTGCAATGGTCGTTCCAGATCGGAGAAAACATCAAACCCCATCATGGTTCAAATGGCTCTAAGCACTATGGGAGTTAACTTTTGAGGTTATCAGCCCCCTAGAACTTAGAACCACTTAAACCTAACTAACCTAAGGACATCACACACATCCATGCCCGAGGCACGATTGGAACCTGCGACCGTAGCGGCCGCGCGGTTCCAGACTGTAGCGACTAGAACCGCTCGTCCACTCCGGCTGGCAAACCCTACCATGAATCTAATTCATCAAACAGTATGCAACGGTTACGCACCATCCGAACGACCGTACGACGCCATGATTCACTTTTTGTTATTTCCTTTATAGGCAATACGGAATTCTTAACAATTGCTCTGGAGATTGTCATAAGTTAACTATATCTTGAGGGTGCGGGTGGCGTAATCATTAAAAAGGAGATTTCATAGGCTAAACATCAAGTTTATTACATAAAGCATCTTACTTTTGAATATAAAAGACAAGAATGACAACTTACTGGAATTCACTCTGTGATCTCACAGTTTAATCTGATCTAATTGGCTCTTCAAACATCTCAGCAGTGGCACCCATCTCGATAAGGAATAAATTAAAATGATGAGACAGGAAAAGGAGAGTATATGTGGGAGCTTGAAAGTTGCAGAAAATTACGAGGGTGTCTGCAGAGATCTGGGAATAATAAGCGTGCAAACTACATCGATAGCAAACCTCTTCTGCAGCTTTACGCAACTTTAGCGCAATTCTCAAATGGGCCTGAGGGCTATGGGACTTGACGTCTGAGGTCATCAGTCCCCTAGAACTTAAAACTACTTAAACCTAACTAACCTAACGACATCACACACATCCATGCCCGAGGCTGGATTCAAACCTGCGACCGTAGCGGTTGCACGGTTCCAGACTGAAGCGCCTAGAAACTCCCGCCCACAGCGGCCGGACAATCCTCGAATTGTCTGAAAGCATACTATTACTATTAACGTTAACACGAATATTTATCAGTCAAGTGCGCTATACCAACGCGTTATCCATTTTCCACGAGGTCTCAAGTTCCTGAACAAAGCAACAAGATTGACCAAGGATTTACTTCAAAATTTGTACGCCCTTAGTAGGCCATTAAAACAATATACTTGGGAGAGTAAGTGAAGGTACTTCCTCGGCTTCTAAAAAACATTTAAATCACTCATCCATGCTTTCAAAATAAACGGTCTAGGTGGGGGAAGATAAACCATTATCACTACACGAGTCTGCTGCACTTAAGCAAAAATAAAACAAGATACCTTGCTCCCATCCTGCCTCAAGTATTAATGTGATTTTGATGCAGAAAATTAACAGCAAGAATATCATACAATTGCAAGATCAAAAGTGTAGTAAAATTTGAAAGGGCTGCGAAACAAGAGCACGTCTTTCATTTGCACCGTCGGCCTGGCCCAACGAGCCGTTTTAGCCGCACTGTATGGAAGTTGCAGTTCAGGATGTCGGTCGTTCTGTGATGTTTTTGGCAGCGCGGAGTGGCCGCGCGGTTTAGGCCGCCATGTCACGGATTGCGCGGCCCTCCCGCCGGAGGTTCGAGTCCTCCCTTGCGCATGTGTGTGTGTTGCTCTTAGCGTAAGTTAGTTTAAGTAGGTTGTAAGTCTAGAGACCGATGAACTCAGCCGTTTGGTCCCTTAGGAATTCACACAATTATGAACATTTTTTGATGTTTTGGGGGAGCTTTTAGTACTTTGAACAGAATATTTTTCAACATTATTGGTTACCTTGGTCCTTTTTCTACGTCTTCATAATGGCTATCTGTGGACATTCCCACGTTTAAATTGATGAGTGCCATCTTCTCATACCTGTTCCTGGTTTGACGAACAATCAGACACGATATGGCACTTAATTGGCCGCCAAATCGCTGGAAGTTAATCCTATAAAAAATTTCTGGGACTGTTAGAAACAGTGGGTGAAAGTTAGCAATCAGCGTCCTCGCAGTCAATGAGCGACTTCAGGTGGTGATGGCTTTCCTCAATAAATCCTCTTTTTCGCCTGACTGTGTTCATTGCCGAGGCTAGATGTGGTGTTATAAGGCATTAGCGGGATGCCTACTGGGGGGAGAAGGGGGGATTACTGTTTTTTCCTTTGCTTATAGTGCTTACAGCAATAAGTGATGCAAAAACAGACATAATGTCTTATGGGATAACAGCAATCAGTGATTTTATAATGTTACTTAAAAACCGTTTTGATTGCAAATTTTTTATGCATATGACCGGTTTCCGTTCATTCAGAACCATCTTCAGATCTGTAAAAATAATGATACTAATTTACTATTTCACGGAAGCAAATCTTTTTCATCCTATCTAATCAACATCAAATGTACCAGAGCGTACCTGATATTTCAGTTACAGGTGTAACCCGTCCAAATCCAGCAATTTTCACATGCTACGTCACATAAAATTGGTTGGCAGAGTGCACGTCATTTATATTAATTATAACACTATTACCGACAGGTGACGTCTGGTACATTTGTTACATTCCATTTACACATACTATATTCAATAGATCTTTTTTTATTAATTAAAAATACTTAATTAAAATATGTAGATGCCAAGGTTAAAATCTGTACTTGTTAGGATTAATAAAAGAAAAGTAAAATTATCATTTTTATATGATCTAAAAAACATAGGGCGTTTTATACATCTATGGTGATGGTGTGAACTTGTTTTCCTCTACGGTCTGCAATTTAGACATCCTGCATAGAGCCCATAAGGGACGGTTTCTTAACATTTTGGAAGAAATTGAAATATACACCCACAAAAATAAAGATCCGGATTTAATCCTCAACGAGCAAAGCGAATTCAATCATAACGCCTATTTTAGCATTGATGACGACCTACTAAGATGACAACTGTTGCGTGTGGAGATCCAGGCCGAGGGATGAGAGATGGTGCTCGGTGGAGAAGCCGGAAGACGCGTGCAGTGCCTGGCGTCGTTGACGGGGCCCTCCTGTGCGGCCCTCTTGCCCGCGGCGATGGACATCAGACGACTGAGCGGACCGCGGCACAACACCGAAATGGCGGGAAATGCGGAAGCAGACCGTAGAGGAAAACAAGTTCACACCATCACCATAGATATATAAATCGCCCTATGTTTTTTAGATCGTAAAAAATGATAATTTTACTGTTTTTTAATGCTGACAAGTACAGATTTTAACCTTGACATCTACATATTTTAATTAAGTATTTTTAATTAAAAAAAGATCTACTGAATACAATATGTGCAAATGGAGTGTAACAAATGTACCAGACGCCACCTGTCGGTAATAGTGTTATAATTAATATAAATGACGTGCACTCTGCCAACCAATTTTATGTGACGTAGCATGTGAAAATTGCTGGATTTGGACGGGTTACACCTGTAACTGAAATATCAGGTACGCTCTGGTACATTTGATGTTGATTAGATAGGATGAAAAAGATTTGCTTCCGTGAAATAGTAAATTAGTATCATTATTTTTACAGATCTGAAGATGGTTCTGAATGAACCGAAACCGATCATATGAATAAAAAATTTGCAATCAAGACGGTTTTTAAGTAAAATAATAAGTGATGTACTTGTTGTAAACTTAGAGACAATAGCCGGAACAGATTTATCATTAATGTCGTAATGACCATCACAAAATTTCTCAATTCTGGGAATGAAAATGGATATACATGGTAAGTACCACCTGCTGTTCCACGTTAATTTCCTCACGATGAGAACTGCGTGGCAGGTGTCTTACAACGAACTACGAATAATAGTGAAAGGATTCTTATGCATCCGCTGCTGACGGGCGCAATTATACAGGTCAGCTATAGAGAACAAACAGAAGTTTATTGAACACGATTTCCAAAAAAATGTTCTCCACAATGAAACAAAGGACAGGATAGTAGCTCCATGCGTCTTTTCGAGGATGATGCTGTAGTATACAGAGAAGTTGCAGCATTAGAAAATTGTAGCGAAATGCAGGAAGATCTGCACCGGATAGGCACTTGGTGCAGGGAGTGGCAACTGACCCTTAACATAGACAAATGTAATGTATTGCGAATACATAGAAAGAAGGATCCTTTATTGTATGATTATATGACAGCAGAACAAACACTGGTGGCAGTTGCTTCTGGAAAATATCTGGGAGTATGCGTACGGAAGGATTTGAAGTGGAATGATCACATAAAATTAATTGTTGGTGAGGCGGGTGCCAGGTTGAGATTCATTGGGAGAGTCCTTAGAAAATGTAGTCCATCAACAAAAGAGGTGGCTTACAAATGACTCGTTCGACCTATACTTGAGTATTGCTCATCAGTGTGGGATCCGTACCAGGTCGAGTTGACAGAGCAGATAGAGACGATCCCAAGAGGAGCGGCGCGTTTCGTCACAGGGTTATTTGGTAAGCGTGATAGCGTTACGGAGATGTTTAGCAAACTCAAGTGGCAGACTCTGCAAGAGAGGCTCTCTGCATCGTGGTGTAGCTTGCTGTCCAGGTTTCGAGATGGTGCGTTTCTGGATGAGGTATCGAATATATTGCTTCCCCAGTCGTTCTTCCCGCAAACTATACGCGAATGGAACACGAAAGGGAGGTAATGATAGTGGCATGTAAAGTGCCCTCCGCCACACACCGTTGCGTGACTTGCGGAGTATAAATGTAGATGTAGATGTAGTTCTCCAAAATGTAAAACAAAATGGATGCTAGCCTTTCAGTAGCTGAAACAAAATAAATGATGATTTGTAAATAACAGAGCCACTTAGATTTCCGGAATCACGATGTAAATCAATAAATTTCGTGATTCTCGAGATATTTACGCACCCTTCAGTGAACACAATCTGAAGGTCTTAATAACTTTGGGTTGAAACGGAAAATTAGTTTCTCACTTCAGGCTCAAAACCGAAGTTCAAATCCAAGCTTCAGCCAAGAAGAATAAACCCGTAACAAATATTGCAATGTACTTCACTGAGCAAGTACGAGATTCAACAGTAACGAAATATCTAAGTCCTTGAAGGATGGAAATTTCCAGTCTGACAGTATCTCATCGTCTAGGACAGCAGTGGAATTATACTGAGTCCCAACAGGCACGTCCCTGATCACGTAGGGTCCGAGCTGAGGAGGCTGCGTGCTGTCCAGAAATCGATGGCCCAGTCCACGGCGTGGTGTAGTGGAGATCTTCGGACTGCTGGCTGCGACACACCTGCTTTCCGGAGCTCATGCAGCAGCGGAAACAGCCGTCTCACAGTGAGTACCGATTTTTGGCGCGTGACATGGTGGATGCATGAAAAGGCGCTGTTTGTCAGTGCATGCTGCCTGGTGGGCCGGCCGGATTGCTGTTGACACCCTCTGCTGGTCTGGACGCCAATTTCCAGGGTTGCGAAGTTCCGTCGTCTGCGCTGTAGGGGCTGAGCTCGCTGCAGTCTGCATGACGAATAAGTTGTGCGTGGTGCCGTCGACGCCTGAAGTCTTAAGGGCCGCGTCAGATTTTTTTTTTTAGTCTCTGTGTATCTTTGAATGTTGCAGAAGCTTTCTAATAGTATAACACTTTTATGGTGTTCCTGTAGATGCTGTGTTTGGAAGCGACTGAGTTACCCTTATAGTAGTCCTTGGAAAGTCTCCTACAACTTTTACTAATATTAACACATTCCTACAAACGTTTCTTCTTGATCTCGAAGATTTCAAAAGATGCTCCCGTGGAATGTTTCCTGCAAAATTTCGAACGACGTTTAAATGTCTGAAACGCGGTCACTGCCCTTAAAGTTTAACCTGTGAGTTCATAAGGTTCCATAACCTCAGCTTTTATGCCATGAAACAGTATGTTTTTAAATGAAATCTGACTTACAAGCGAACAGCATAATCTAACATTTATTTTATATACTGTAGTGACCAGGAACTTTCTGAGAGCACGATGGAATAATGTAAGGGGAATTTAAGATTAGCTAAACCAATATAATTTGAAACTGTACAATTTCCAATAAATATCATATGGCTACTCCCTATTCGTGTTGTCGAATCACCCCTTATAAGAGTAATTAGTGCAACAGAAATGAACTTGCACATGGTCTCCTACAACACCAAATAAATTGAAATGACCGGTTGCCACGTCATTCTTTGCCACTGGTGTCACGGTGGCTGTGGTCTGGTGGGGAATCGTCTTAGCACATCACTCTCCCAGTCCTTGTAAGTTTCCCAGACCCTACTAAAGTGGCTTCTCAGTTGCCATCACGACTGTGACTGCACGCCGTTCCGTTCCTCCCACCAGAGGAAAATCCACAGTAGTAGGGGAGAGTGTTGTACCTTAGAACACTTCTCAGATATTCGCCTCTAGCCAGACTTGTAGTAGTGCTTCAGTATTTCTTCTTATTCCTTTTTGACAAGGTAGCATTCACTTTGTGCATGATGCAGTCTTTTTCTGAACTTGCAAAAGTTAATCCCGAAAAGTAAAGTTTTTTCAAATCTGAATAACTGTTCCAAGGTACGACATCGTCATGTAGACAGGAACAAATATTCTATTCAAATTTAAAAATGCTGCAATCGAGAAAATGCAGTAAATACTGTATTTAATAGCTTATGTCTTACATTATTGTTCTACTGCACGCCAATATGCAGTAAGTGGAGTTACATTAAGAAGTATTACCAAAAACTATTTACGAGTAAAAAAACACTTTGAAACAGAAGCTGTGGGCAATTAACACAAATTACCTTTTTCAACACTAAGAATATTATCAAGACATTAAAGAAACTCAGTTCATTTGCAAATATCACATGTTGCATGGTAGAATACGCCTTCCTTTTCAAGGTACAAACGTTGCACGACCGACGAAGTATGGCTTAACCGTCACCACGTTGTGCAGTTAGTTTTAAAAATATACAGAATTTTACTCGACGTAGAACTCAGTAACTGAAGTGTTAATAATATCTTCCAAGTAGCTTTAATATATTGTACAGCACATAAATATTGACAGCTCGCAATATTTAGAAACGCTGCACAAAGAAGTCACCGTGTCTCATTTCACAACAACAATAAGCAGAAACACTGTGATTCTAAAATCCATCACTAGATTGAAACATCGACCAGGAAACATCAGCTGGTCCTAGGTACATGATCCTCCAGCTGGTACACTTAACCCTTCTGGAAACTGAACCCCGTTCATCTGCATAAGCTAGACACGCTAACAACCCAGCTATGGAGGCGGATTATTAATTGTAGCAGATTCTGTGTACTCGTATTATCCAAGAGAATTTTAACCATGGCCAGAATTTTCATAAGAATTAGACAATCGTCGATTATATTCTATTTTTAAGATGGACGATTTACTTCGGTCGTTGTTCGTTGTGAAGAACTGCTAATAGTCGTCGGATAGCGCTGCAGGAGTGGAAGGGAGGAGGCTATGGCATTATGTTCCTTGTCTCCGTTACATTCTTCACACTGCTCATGCTCAGTTGATGGTGCCAGCTGGCGTGCGTTTCATGGCACTCAGCCAGTACAGGCTCAGTTCGGGTTTGACGACCACCGAATTGCAGTTGGGTGCGATCACCGCCTGCAGTACATTATCACCTTAGGCTCTGTGCCGCCTCCGATCACCACTCGTGCCTATGGCGGTCGCAACGAGTGTCTTGATTCAGCCTTCTGAATCGCGAGGAATGAGTCTAATATTCAGCGGACGGGTCGATTTATATTTTAATATCTAATGCAGTGCTACTTAAGAGGGCTTCAGATACAACGAAACATACCAACAGATTTTACCGGAAGAAATCTGATCTCAGACGAGCTAGGTGGGCGAGGTTTGTTCTGTAGGAGAAGGGATGAATGAGAACAAACTGGAAGAAGTCCACGGAAGATCGCCATTGATTTCTTATTTGAGACGTCGGCGAGAAGGGTTGCAAAAGATATCATAAGAAATTAAGACAAGAGCCAGAGTATTTTTATGAGAATGCAGCAGCCGTATACCCATGGTGGAGTTGGGATCAGCTTCGAATCATATGTGCAGTGGAAAACAGAAGATCTGCAGATCTACATGCCGTACGAGGGAAAATGGTGCAGATGCTATTTCCTTACGTTGTCCCTCATGTTATAAACTTACTCAATGAGTTCACGATCCAGACGCTTTTCAAATTCCTGTAAAACGTCAGGCACACATTAAATGGAAAAAGCAAAGATCCGAAATTTCAAAAATCACATCGTCCTATTTCTGGGTAACAGTGTAGAGAAAGATAGTGGAAAAAGTATTAATCAAAAAATTAAAATTTTGCAGAATGCTGACAGAATTAAACAATTTCGATTTAGGCTTCAGGAGGGGAAATATGTAGATGGCGTTACTTATGAAACGAAGAAAGTAGTATGCGCCATAGACATAAAATATGTAATAGGATTCTAAATGCGAACATGAATTCTGCAATATTAACATAGAACCATTATGGAAAGCTTTAAAAACATGCAATAACTGGTATGATTTTAGCTTTACATGGATGACATTTTACTTTTAGTATGCAGGCACATTGACATACAATAGCAAATACCGGATGGTAACAATTAAACTGATGCTGTTTTGTATGCTGCAGTGCGGTCTGTCAACATCGCAGGACGCTGTAACATCGTAGGAATGTTCATTAATCGGCGCACTCGCAGAATGTGTTGAAATAAATTATAGTTACACTTTGTGTCATCAGGTGAAAGAACGACGTTGTAAGCAGTCAGAATGTGAACTGTTTCCTGTTTCCGCGCCAGTATGCTGTTTTTCGCTTGAAGACGTGTGCTGGTTTCTTTTGTGAAGTGACTGTTGATGTAAGGTTTCAGAAGGCTGAAGTTTTGTGTACGAAACGCAATGGCTATTGAGAAGAAAGACTGTGAACTGCTGGTAAAGTTGTTTTATCAGAATGGCAGTGATAGCAGCGCTGCATTGTGGGAATATCGTCGAGAGAAACAGCTGCGAAGGGGCCTCATGTTAATAAGTAGCTAAAGAACATGATCAAGAAATTTGAAGAAACAGGTATAGCGGGGAGAAGGAGGTGGCCCACTACCATGGCAATAGCTTATGAAGTTGCTATAGCTGTAGGCGACCGTGCTGCACATGCCTCAAATTCTGCAGCTACACTACTGGCCATTAAAATTGCTACACCATGAAGATGACGTGCTACATACGTGAAATTTAATCGATAGGAAGAAGATGCTGTGATGTGCAAATGATTATCTTTTCAGAGCATTCACACAAGGTTGGCGCCGGTGGCGACACCTACAACGTGCTAACATGAGGAAAGTTTCCAACCGATTTCTTATACACAAACAGCAGTAGACCGGCGTTGCCTGGTGAAACGTTGTTGTGATGCCTCGTTAAGGAGGACAAATGCGTACCATCACGTTTCCGACTTTGATAAACGTCGGATTGTAGCCTATAGCTATTGCGGTTTATCGTATCGCGACATTGCTCCTCGTGTTGGTCGAGATCCAATGACTGTAAGCAGAATATGGAATCGTTGGGTTCAGGAGGGTAATACGGAACGCCGTGCTGGATCCCAACGGCCTCGTATCACTAGCAGTCGAGATAACAGGCATCCTATCCGCATGGCTGTAACGGATCGTGCAGCCACGTCTCGATCCCTGAGTCAACAGATGGGGACGTTTGCAAGACAACAACCATCTGAACGAACAGTTCGACGGCGTTTGGACTATCAACTCGGAGACCATGGCTGCGGTTACCCTTGACGCTGCATCACAGACAGGAGCGCCTGCGATGGTGTACTCAACGACGAACCTGGGTGCACGAATGACAAAACGCCATTTTTTCGGATGAATCCAGGTTCTGTTTACAGCATCATGATGGCCTCATCCATGTTTGGCGACATCGCGGTGAAAGCACATTGGAAGCGTTATCCGTCATCGCCATACTGGCCTATCACCCGGCGTGATGGTATGGGGTGCCACTGGTTACACGTCTCGGTCACCTCTTGTTGGCATTGACGGCAGTTTGAACAGTGGACGTTACATTTCAGATGTGTTACGACCCGTGGCTCTATCCTTCATTCGAACCTTGCGAAACCCTACATTTTAGCAGGATAATGCACGACCGCATGTTGCAGATCGTGTACGGGCCTTTCTGGATACAGAAAATGTTCGACTGCTGCCCTGGCCAGCACATTCTCCAGATCTCTCACCAATTGAAAACGTCTCGTCAATGGTGGCCGAGCAACTGGCTCGTCACAACACGCAAGTCACTGCTCTTGATGAACTGTGGTGTCGTGTTGAAGCTGGATGGGCAGCTGTACCTGTACACGCCTTCCAAGCTCTGTTCGACTCAATGCCCAGGCGTATCAAGGCCGTTATTACGGCCAAAGGTAGTTGTTCTCAGTACTGATTTCTCTGGATCTATGCACCCAAATTGCGTGAGAATGTAATCACATGTCAGTTCTAGTATAATATATTTGTCCAATGAATACCCGTTTGTCATCTGCAATTCTTCTTGGTGTAGCAATTTTAATGACCAGTAGTGTAGTACTCGAGCTGTGTCACGAGAATTGTTTCTCTCGTGGCCAACAGTTCAAAAGATTTTACGGCGCCTTTTACATTGCACCTAATAAAGCCCCAAAATTGGCTTCTACACCGTGAGTTTGGCATTCGTTTTTTAGCACGCATGGGTATGGGTGACATATGGCCAGGGAATATTCTTTCGGCTGACGAGGCACATTTTACTCTACTTGGTGCTGTGAATACACAGAACTGTCGCTAACTACATAACAGTATTGTGCGCTGTAACAATAAACAGCCATTATGAATACAGCGTTGATTCGTAGGTGGTGTTCTGCGTAGTGGTTATTAATATGCATAGTGATTGTTGATATTGTTTACCAAAATTCACAAAGAGGCTGTACCTAGTACGTGACACTTACAGCTACTGACCATCAACTTTCGTGTCACTTCTGCGACGAGTTAACCTATTACACATTCGTTTCTGTTATATGGTTTAAGCTCGCTGCTCTGGGAGGAGAGGCGAGGCTTGTTTCAGTAGCCAGTGCGCTCCGAGACAATCGTAAGCTTCCGCTCCCAGCTCCTCCACCCAGGTGCCAAGCAAAAGTGAGCGATCAGTACTCCGCCACGCGTCGTGCAGGAACATCACTGCACTTAGATTATGTGACTATGTGTAGTGATTTCATAAGCTTCTTCATTCCTGGTCCGTTTTTCTTCGAGGAGATGAAACCTCGTGGGCCAGTGGGGTGTACAGTGACATCTGCACGTTGTTAGGACTTTTTTGTGCAACACGTGATTCCAGCTTTGTGAGAACGCAACTGTGCCCACACCATTATCTTATTGCAATATGGGGCGACAGAACATGTCACTTGCCAGATGAAAGATATGATCCCTGAAACTTTTGCTAACGACCCATCTTCACTAGGCAATTTCAAGATGTGTGGCCTTCCAGATCCCCCCATCTAAATCAATATGACTTCAGGTGTGTCAATATTTGAAAGACAGTGTCCAGCAGGGATGTATCCGGACTCTTCTTGATGTGAAGATCAGCATAAGAAGACGTGTTGCTCCGATTACACCACATGTGCTGCGAGCAACTGTCGACCACGCTGTGTTATGGATGCAGCATGTTGTTGATTCAGGAGACCGTATGGAAAACATGTTGTAACTTGTTACCATGTCCTAATAAATGTGCCAGAACCACTGTTATCATGTGTTTCATCGTTACTCCCATTTCCCTCCACATACTCAACACTGTCACTGCTTAGAGCGCCATATTTTCACCTGGTGGCAGAAAGTCGAACTATAATTTTTTTCAGCATACACTGCGAGCCCACCAATTAATGAACACTTGTACGATGTTTTAGTGTCTTGTGATGTACACACCCCGCACTGCAACAGTCCGAACGCCGTCAGTTGAATTACAAGCACCAGGTATCTGTGACAAACTCCTTGAAATACTTGACACGTACTGCGATTCAGTTTAGCTCTACAGAAATTGACTTACAGTTTCTTAACGGAAAACTGATAACAGACCCACCTATTTAAAAAAAATCAGACAATAATTGAAAGGCATATGGTGAGTACATATTTAGATGTGTAACTGCACGAATTCTGGACATTCCAAGCATATGTTGAACATGCAAAAAAGAAAGGCTGATGTATTACTTATAAAATTATTAATATAGGAGAACTGAGACTTTGTCTCTTGATGTAATTAGGCTCTGTAACGATTGCACGTCAAGAGCAGTTGTGGGCTTGGGGGCCGATACATGGTTGTTGAGACCCACTGCTGCCACAATGCGGAAAATAACTTCGTTTTTGTGGGGTCTTCAGTAGCTACCGACGCTCCAATTACGTTAATGTGGATAAGTCCCTTTGACTTAGGAATAAGGAAGTTATTTTCATTAAGTAATTTAAAAAGAGACGATGTAGAAAGGTACAAGAAATCCACGAAAAGCCAGCAACGATTTCATTTTGTCAATGGCAGCAGAGGTGAAATTTCAGTCACATTAAGGAGAAGTTTTCAGTTTCTTCACTGTTTTAAAGAGAGGCTTAAATTAAAACACTAGCTGCATGCTTGGCATTGTCTGGGAATATGTTTATTCCAGTCTTCTATTACTCCATCTCCGCCTATTCTTCTCTCTGTCCATATCCTTCTCTTTCCTTCCTCTGTCCATCTCATCCACCCTCCCCCCTCCCTCTATGTGTCTGACTCCACCTCTTCCTTTTCTCTGTCGATTTCCCCCTTCCCCTTCCTCTGTCCAACTCCTCTTCCCCCAGATCTGTGTCCATGTATTGCTGTCCTCTCACTCTCTTCGTCACCTGTTCTCTCTCCACTTTATCATTGATAATCCAATACGAATGCTTGTTCTTAACCCCACAGTATTTCTTTCCAGTTAATTAGTAATATGTGTACCAAGTTTGTTTCAAATCGATCCTGAGGTTTAAGAGGAGGTTTTTTACACGTGGCTTTGCCGACATATGCATGTGTTACATATATGTCACACATATTTGTACACAATTTCACATGTATCTCTAGCGAATTTGGCCCTACAGTTTCGTTTTCACGCAGCTCAATGTTTATGACGTCATATCTCCTGAACTATGTTTCGTACAATGAAATAATTTGGAAGGCACATTCAGTGCGATATGTGAAGACTGTGTGCAATATGTGTTTCGAATAAATAAGTTGTAACGAAGTAATAAATTTAAACGTTATGCCTGATGCGGCTGTTACACTGCAGAAAAAACGAAAATATGCTGAGCGATAAATTTTTTTCATTTAATCATTTTGTAGGGGGCTGTCAGTGAAAAAATGTCTCGTAAAGGTTGTAAGTAGGCTGTTTAGGTTTTCTTATTGGTAACGCCACGTAGCGCTCTGTATGAAAAATCACTGGCTATGCTGTGCGCAGTCTGTGGCTACTTTGCATTGTTGTCTGCCATTGTAGTGTCGGGCACCGGCAGCCGGATGCTAACAGCGCATAGCGTTGCGCAGTTGGAGGTGAGCCGCCAGCGGTGGTGGACGTGGGAGAGAGATGGCGAAGTTTTGAAATTTGTAAGAATTGGTGTCATGAACTGATATATATATTATGACTATAAAGGTAAATACATTGTTTGTTCTCTATTAAAATCTTTCATTTGCTAACTGTGCCTATCAGTAGTTAGTGACTTCCGTAGTTTGAATCTTTTAGTTAGCTGGCAGTAGTGGCGCTCGCTGTATTGCAGTAGTTCGAGTAACGAAGACTTTTGTGAGGTAAGTGATTTGTGAAACATATAGGTTAATGTTAGTCAGGGCCATTCTCTTGTAGGGATTATTGAAAGTCAGATTGCGTTGCGCTAAAAACTGTTGTGTGTCAGTTTAAGCACAGTCGTGTATAAATTTTTCAAAGGGGACGTTTCATATGTCGACCCTTAGCCGAGGATACCTCACTGGTATCTTCTGATTTTTTTTCTTGTAGTTTGTGTAATAAGTGTAGACTTTATTTATTGCTAGCGCGTAATTGTAGAGAGAATCTCCTTTATAGTTGTAGTCTTTCATTGTTGTACAGTAAAATAGTTGTGGCATGCATGTAGATTTGCACCAAGTATTTCGCAGCTGCGCTTGCAATTAACTAGATATTATTTTCAGTGCTATGTTAATGTGTTCTCTTATTTTTGCTCTTCAAATTGTGTTTTTCTGTGTTGTCGTGTGAAATGTTGTGGCAAAAATGGCATGTGAAAAACGTAATACTAGGCTCCAAAGTAAACTGAGAAATGACAGTGAAGACGAAAGCAGTATGTTAGCGCCACCATGTAATGAATTAACTAATGTTCAAAGTAGTAATTTGGCAATAGTGCATAGGGAAATGGAGCGGGCTGCAAATAATGGTGTAGACAGTGAAACAATTAGTGAACAGGGAAGCATTATCGATCGATCGGTCGGCAACAGCTCGCGTCAGGAATCCGAAACGACAGGACACAATCTTGCAAATACTGTACATTCAGGTTTTGCGTCCTCACCGTTTTCTCAAATAAGTCAAGACACATTTTCTGCTTGTCAAAATGTGAATGTTGCCGGTGCAAATGCACTGCCGAAAAGCATAGAGGAACAGATTCCAGACACTAATACATTATTATTGCAATTAATGCAGCAAATGAAACAAAATCAGAGACAAACACAGCAACAGTTAGACACAATGGAACAAAATCTTCAAAAGTTAGACACAATGGAACAAAATCAGAGACAAACACAGCAAAAGCTTCAAACTTTAGACACAATGGAACAAAATCTTCAAAAGTTAGACACAATGGAACAAAAGCTTCAAAAGTTAGACATCACACTTGAACAAACACGTGAAGATTTAACTAATGAGTTACATAACATCGAATCGAAATGTCAAAAAGTCTGTAATGACGTAAAAACACAAATTTGTGAGCATTTCCAACCTATTTTTTCGCGGCATGAAAATGCATTACAAAATCACGAAGCAGCCATAAAAGAACTGCAAACTATTATTCAAGAAAATCATGAGACCTTGCAAGCTAAAATTGACTCAGTTGCATCTACCGATTCGGTTACACAACTTGCAAAAACTCAAGCGAACTTAAAGGACACAGAAGATACTCTGAAAATTAGGTTCAGAAAGACACACAGAGGAAATAATTTCACTATCGGATAAAGTAGCCGAACTTTCAGACCAGTTCACTAACTTATCTACAAAGGTAGATGATGATCTGAATGACACAAAACCTGTAGCCTTCACTGACACTGAAGAGTATGAACAAATTAGAAAATTCAAACAGAATCAAAATCAAATCAACACACAGTACAAAAGAGAAATGCGGGAAGTACAAGATCAGTTGGCTCAAGTAATACAAGAATTACATATTTCAGAGGACACTCGCGCCCCTGTACGGGAAGAGGGACATAGCAATACAGAACAACCACAAAATAATAACACAGGGCATTTCGGAAATCATGAAAGAAATTGGCAAGGTACACTGAATTTTGAGATGGAACCGCCGAAACAATGTAACAACGACCGACATGCGACTCGCCGACATGATGATTTTGACTATAAGCTGTTCATTACTGCACGTAAATTCAAAACATTTAAGAATTCTGGCAACGACATTCATCCACAAGCGTGGCTTCATCAATTCTCTCATTGTTTTCCTCCCAACTGGTCATTAGAACACAGATTAGAATTTATGTGTGGCTACTTGGAGGATGAACCAGCTGTAAGAATGCGATCGGTCATTCACGATTGCCACAGTGAAGGAGAATTTTATCATGCCTTCCTCTCAGCATATTGGTCTCAAGCTACACAAGACCGAGTAAAACATGGCATCATAATGATGAAACATTTCGAACAATCTGAATTTTCCAGTCTTGTGAAATATTTTGAAAACATGTTGCACAAGAATCAGTACCTGTCAAACCCATACAGCCCCTCGGAACTCATCCGCATTTGCTTAATCAAATTACCGGAATATTTACGGCATATTATTTTGGCAGGACGTTGCAAAGACGACATTGAAGCTTTTCATGGGCTCTTACAAGAATTAGAAATTGACACTGACAATCGCGGAACGCGAAAACAGGAACACAACAATTACAGGTCACATCCGTCGCAATTCCGCGATGAAAGAAATAATAACTGGACACGACAAGGCTATTCTCACAATACAAATCGTGACCAAAACAGACACCACCCATATGACAACCGTTGGCAGAGTAGTAATAATTACAGGGAAAGATCACCTCTCCGCGGTAGTGACTATCACAGAGACAATCAGAGAAACAAACAATATGGGAACCAAAATAATTACTATCAAGGGAGACAGAATAATTTTAGACGCAACGGTCCAGCGCGCAGTTACGATTCAAAGAGAAATTCTCCACCACGTGACCGACAAGAAAGAAACTATGGAATCTACCGACATGACCACAGACGATATGATCGTAACGACAGACCTGAATTGCAGCAGAACTGGCGGGATTCAAACAGAGCAGGGCCCTCTCGACAAGGTGAATTTGTAGAAGTTAGGTCTCCAAATCCCAATAACGACGCGCGCCAACAAAGACACAATAGGCAATGACTCATACCGCTGGAAGCCACGAAATGTACTTCTGAAACTGACGACGCAGCTGCCGTAGCTAGTAATTACGTAAAAATGGAAGACATTAGGGATATCTTACTCCAGGAACACGACGTAAAACATAAAAACATTGGATATCCTGTGATTCACATTATAGTGAATGACGTAAAATTTACGGCAGTACTTGACTCTGGCAGTCCCATTTCAGTCATTAGTGAAACAGCCTTTAGCAAATGCAACAAATCGAACGATTGCCCCACACTTCCGTTACGTAAGATTAAATTACAAGGTGCAATCTTTGGGAAAAGTGTAGATGTACGCCAGCAAACCAACTTAGAATTCTCTTGTCAAAGCCACAGCTTCTCTGTGAACTTTCTTATTGTTCCATTGTTGTCGACGGATATTATATTGGGAGTAGACTTTTTCAATGAATACAAAGCAATCTTAAACTTTCACAATGCTGAAATAAGTTTAGAGAAAGAAGGTAGGTCAATAGCTTTGAAATTTGAAGATTGGCTCTCAAACCATGACGAGGAAATTAATCGGATTTACCTTCTGTTAGACAACAGTTCGGAATTTTCTACGGAACTAGACACTAACAATCACTCTGCAAGTACTGACAGGAATGATATCGACGGAATATTTGAAACTAATGAGTTAATTCAGAATAAAATTCAAACAATTGAGAATTGTAATGACACTAATAGGCAGGACCTTTTTGAGATTTTACAAGCACATTCCACAGTTTTTACACACAATACAGGAACAATCGAGGGATTTCAGTACCAATTTCGTGTTCGTGAGCATACAAAATTTTGTGTTAGACCATACGTAATTCCAGCACATTATAGGGACTGTGTTAGATCTATGCTTGACGAGGGCATTATTGAGCCTGCAGTAAGCTCATAAAACAATCCATTACATGTTGTTGAGAACAAATCAATACTATCATTATTCCTGAAACAGACAGACCGCAAACGTTGGAAGAACTTCTTCAAAATTTTAATGGTGTTAAAGTGTTGTCTTCCATTGATCTCAGATCCAGCTTTTATCAGATCGAACTTCATCCAGAATGTAGAAAATACACAACTTTCCTTTGTTTCGGCGTTTGTTATCAGTTTCGGAAACTTCCTTTTGGTTTGAACATTTCTTCGGCAGCATTCATTCGCGGGCTAAATTCCATATTACCTGAGCTCTTAAAACGTCACATCACCTTATATGTGGACGATATTCTGATAGCAGAAGCCTCATGGGAACAACATAATCGCATCCTCAACAGCGTGTTACATATTTTTGCAGAATCTGGAATTACAGTTAACTTGGAAAAGTCTGAATTCGGTAGGACAAAGGTGAAGTTTTTGGGACATATTATTTCTTCTGAAGGCATTCAGCCGGATCCTGAAAAGTTAGAAGCAATCAGAGCCATTCCAGTTCCATCCACAAAAAAACAAGTCCGCAGCTTTCTAGGTCTCGTAAATTTTTATCGTCGTTTTCTGAATATGCAAATTCTAGTTACACCAAAACTTTGTTCTCTCACTGGAAAAAATACTATTTGGAACTGGGACGAACAAGCATAGTTGGAATTCAATTCTTTGAAAGAATCGCTACTTAACGCGCCAATAGTAGCTCATCCAGATCTCTCACAAGATTTTTGCCTTAGCACAGATTCTTATAAAGTCGGTGTTGGTGCCCATTTATTTCAAGAAGCCATAGAACATGACACTACCGTTCAGAAAACCATTGCTTTTGCCAGCCGAGTGCTAACAAAATCTGAAAAAAAATATTCCGTTACTGAATTAGAAGCTTTAGCTATCGTTTGGGCATTTAACAAATTCCGTTTTTTTCTTTATGGTAAGTACGTAAAAGTATACTGTGATCATCGTGCATTACAATTTCTTATGTCTTCAAAATTAAATCATGACAGGTTAAAACGTTGGGCACTGTTTCTTCAAGAATTCCATTTCACAATAGTCTACATTCCCGGCAAGGAGAACATTGTTGCGGACGCACTGTCAGGCGCACAGGCTGGGCTTGAGAAAAGTAACACACAAAGCAACATCAAGAAAAATTTCAGTATTTCTTACATTCAGAAAGTCGCCTTTGAAAACTTCATCACCACATCTTTAAAGGACATTGCTCATGAACAAGATAAAGATCCGATTTGGAAAGACATTAAAAGTAAATGGCATGAAAAGACACACACACAGATTCGGCATTATTATCTGGTTAGAAACAACATACTGTTCAAACGATGCTCTGTTGATGACAAGCTATGGGTACTTTGCATTCCAGACGATTTTGTTAATAAGCTCATTTGGTACATTCATTTCAGCTACGCACATTTTGGTCCACGAAAATGTTATCGTATTCTTCGAACGACTTGTTATTTTAAGAATATGGAAAAGAGAATTCGAAGAGTCTTGTCTATTTGTAAACTTTGTCAAAAGGCAAAACCATCTACTGTCTCGCATCGTGCTCCATTGTTTCCTATCATTCCTACTAAATTAAAAGAATTTGCTGCTGTTGATCTCTTGGGACCGCTTGTCAGAAAATCTAATGGATTTTCGTACGTTCTAGTCGCTGTTGAACTTACTTCAAAATTTGTTTCTTTCACTCCGTTACGTAAAGCCACTGGACGGTCTGTATCCAACGCCTTTGTTAAAAATTTCTTACGTGAAGTTGGACACGTTAGTAAGGTCATTTCAGATAACGGACCTCAATTCAGATCTGCTGTTTGGTCACGCATGCTTCGTAACCATAAAATCAAATCTGTTTTTATTTCATTGTACTCACCACATTGTAACCCGTCTGAACGAATTATGAAAGAAATCAATAAGCTTTGCAGACTTTATTGTCACAGAAAGCATCAGCATTGGGACAGATATTTACACTTATTTCAAAACGTGCTGAATGAAATGCCTCATGACTCCACTGCTTTACCACCTGTTCTTGTACTGAAGAATAAAGAACCACCGAACAGAATCAGAGAGCTTGTACCTTTTCCGAATACACGTAAACTTCGACACAAATACATAATTGATTTGGCTTTTAAAAATATAAATTCTGCTGCAGACAAAAGGAGAAAATTACCTGGTAAAGCAAATGCAAAGAAATTATATATTGGTCAGAAAGTTCTCATTAAAGCTCATTCATTGTCACATAAGAAGAAACACTTGAGTCACAAATTCTTTCTAGTTTACAATGGACCTTACAGAATCCGACGTATACCACATGATAATTGCGTTGAAGTTGAAACTCTGAGCACTAGGAAGAGTAAAGGTTTACACCACATTTCACATGTAAAACCGTTTATTGAAATATAATCTGCTTTTTAACTTTGTCTTTGCCATAAAACATTTCACTTCACATTTCTAGTATGCTTTGTCACACTGAGAAACTGTTAACATGCAACAATGTTTTGAAGTTAACTATCCAGTCTAGAACCTAGGGAACATTTTTAAACAGAAATTACGAATGCATTGTTATAGTGAACAGACGACACAGTGTTGTTATTTGTACATTCTTGCTTGTTAGTTGCACGATTATGTAACGACTATAAGGCTTACATACTTAGAACATATACTGTTAATGAGGTTTTAATGCAACATTTTGGTTCAGTTGAAAAGACATCCTTTATTTGAAGTACTTTCTGTGAGATTAAAGATGACTTAGCGTTTGGTTTCTTTGATAGCTACACGATTATATCACGACGCTACTAATGTGTGACACAATTTACATTGTGCTTTTGGGGTGTATCTGTGTTATATCTGCACAGTTTTTCTGAATTCTTCCGGAAAGGAAAACATGTTTTAGTAGTAACTTTGTGGTATAGCTGCAATGAGACAGCCTTTTCTGTAGCACAACAATACGTTATAGTACAGTACTTACTTCATCACAGCAATAAGCGTAGTAACTGCGATATCTATACGCAAAGCATTTCACTTTTGTTTATCATGAGGTAAGTACATTGACTTCTGCAGAACTTAGCTTTCGGAGGACGATAACTACGACACTTCCACAGCACAGAGAGTATCTTACAACAAGACGCACAGTTTAGCGCTACAGTACACGTATTTGAGTGATTAATTTTGTACTTAAAACATTTATTTTTAAAGATATTTGAAGTACAATGATACAAAGGTTTTCTGTGATATATTTCATTCCATTGCTGTAATCTGTAACACCTGAGGATATAATTACATTAGTCCTCAGGGGGGTACACGCTTACTTTGTGTACCATGTGTTTGGCAAGCACAAGGAGCCCTAGCTAATATGGTATTTGCTTATACAACTTTACACATCGGTACCATATTTCTCTAACACAGAATTACACAGCTATCTGATTATTTGACAAAGAAACAAACATATTTTTACTACGTCAGTGTCACATGTTTACGCAATTACCCAGGTGGACAACTTCACACTTATGAAATTGTATTTCGTCTGTACTTTGTGAACTGTTCATAGTTTTTCAGAACCATTGTGATACTATGAGAGCATTGAATGACATATTTGGTATGGGAAGATTCCAGGTTCGAATCCTGGCAGGGTTGCCATATGAATTGTCCCTTTTGAAAAATTATACACGACTGTGCTTAAACTGACACACAATAGTTTTTAGCGCAACGCAATCTGACTTTCAATAATCCCTACAAGAGAATGGCCCTGACTAACATTAACCTATATGTTTCACAAATCACTTACTTCACAAAAATCTTCGTTACTCGAACTACTGCAATACAGCGAGCGCCACTATTGCCAGCTAACGAAAAGATTCAAACTACAGAAGTCACTAACTACTGATAGGCACAGTTCGCAAATGAAAGATTTTATTAGAGAACAAACAATGTATTTACCTTTATAGTCATTATATATATATCAGTTCATGACACCAATTCTTTCAAATTTCAAAACTCCGCCATCTTTCTCCCCACGACCACCACCGCTGGCGGCTCACCTCCAACTGCGCAACGCTACGAGCTGTTAGCATCCAGCTGCCGCTGCCCGACACTACAATGGCGGACAACAATGCAAACTAGCCACAGACTGCGCACAGCACAGCCAGTGATTTTTCATACAGAGCGCTATGTGGCGTTACCAATAAGAAAACCTAAACAGCCTACTTACAAGGTTTGAAGTTATATGTTAACTTTGTTACAACTCATTAAGTGCTTTCACTCTCAAATATTGGATTGATAGTATTCGTGTGTCGTAGTCTACAGTAATTTTTCATCTCTACCCCCACCACTATGGAAGGTAGGTGATTCTTACCCCCACAGCGAGTATTTTCACACAGTAAGGGATATGTGCAAGTATGGTTGAAATCGGTCCAGTGGTTTAGGAGATGTGGGCCATACATATATACATCTTCAAATATGTATAGTTTTTGAACCAAGTAGGGGACTGGTTCAGTACCTCTCCAGACACGGGCTGCATTCGACGTATTTGAACATAAGTGGCAGGATGACAACGAGAAACTGTGCATATAGCGAACTGAATACACCAGACCATGTCTTATAGAAATGTTCGCTAGACAGAGACGTACCAAGAACGCCACGACAAACATGTTTACGAAATAATTAGAGTAAGAGTAGACTTTATTAGTCTAAAATCTTTTAAGAGATGAAGTTTGAGTGAAGTCAAGGTGTAATTATAAGCTACAGTTAGCACAGGAGAGACAAGGAATGCTACTAACCGAGATCAGAGGACGAGAAAGAAGCCCATTAGACCTATGATCTCTTGGTCTTGTAACGTGCTAGTGAAGGGAGGCAATAAGGAGGGGAGGAATGAGCGATACAAGGCGGAAAGTGAAATGGTGCTTTTTGCCCCCTCGTCATGCGATTAGGAGGCACAAAAACGTCGCTGGGACCGACAGTAGAAAGGTTACAAACCTAGATGTACATTAACGTTCCTCTTTATATAACCACCTTTTGCGAAAATATGTTTGACCGTGTTTGCGTGTGCCTAACAGAATGGTAAAATTTGATATGGCTATCGTTTACGAATAAGACGTAACACCGATTACTGAGGGAAAGGCTTACAGTAAGTTATCTCTAATTATTCAGCCCACTGTATTTTCAGTCAAATTTAGTTCAGTTATCAAAAGCTGTGTAGTCATTCACGTTATGTTCCAACGGAAAGGGTGCCACGGGACTCGGGATACAAAACAGTTAACTTTAATAATACTTTCGGAGTACATGAAAATATGGTCGCCAGCCAAACTGGGCACTGTCTGTTCACTGAGTAATTAAAATTGCGAATAGCAACGAGTAAGGAATAATTTTAATACGAGCGGCAGCAGAAGGCTACACACACGTCTGCAGTAACAATATACGTCACGAAATAGTAATGAGAAAGTATTTGAGTTATTACTACGCTTGTTATTAAACACAATGACATGAATTTGGAATAAATAATTCTCTCACTGACTAACTGGAGTCCGCCTACTATTATGCTAAATAGTTGCGTAAGCTCACAGTAAAGTTTACTCACTTTTGCTGACTTGGGAACTGGCAATGAAACACGAAAGGGAAATTCAGTTGACTTGTATAAATAAAAGAACTACCACTGATTATCAACACAAGTGCAACTCCAAAATACCAATCAGGCCAACACAGAAAACAGCATCACAGGTTTACGTGAAATTAGCCAATATGAATGATTGTTTTCTTTTAAATAAATTATTTGTTTGAAGTGCCAGGAATTAACATACTTTCAGATAACTGAATTTGCCAACGGCCTTGCCCCTGCGGTAACACCGTTTCCCGTCAGCTCACCGTAGTTAAGCGCTGTCGGTATGGGCTGGCACTTGGATGGGTGACCATCCGGTTTGCCGGGTGCTGTTGGCAAGCGGGGTGCACTCAGCCCTTGTGAGGCAAACTGAGGACCTACTTGATTGAGAAGTAGCGGCTTCGTCCTGGGAAACTGACATATGGCCGGGAGAGCGGTGTGCTAACCACATACCCCTCCATATCCGCATCCAGTGACGCCTATGGTCTGAGGACGACACGGCGGCCGGTCGGTACCGTTGGGCCTTCGTGGCCTGTTCGGGAGGATTTTAGTTTCGTTTTAGATAACTGAATTTACTTTTGATCTGCAAGGATAACTTTGCCTCTTAACAATGTTTATCTCGACAATGGAGTTACATGGGATCTGCTTGTAATGATGACTTGGGATAATTGTTAGGTTAAAGTATGTAAGTTTTGCAGTTATTATTATTCATACTAACAGTTCGTCGGTATAACTGGGTAATGCCGTTAAAGTTCTAAAAAACGTGTACCAAGTGGTACAGTCTTACAGTCGTTCGGTTTTGAAGAGATGAAGCCGTAGCCGTCGTCGACAAAATCTGCGAGCACAGATTTACTTAGCAATGACCACTGGCGGAGCAGGATCTTGATGTGAATGGAGCTGCCTTTTCACCTGCCCACGCTCGTCGATTGCTATCGTGCCGCTAATTAACACTTCTCCTCACATTGACTCGGCACACGACTCGAGCGTTCGATCACGTCAGAAGTCCGCAGCCAAGTGTTTGTGCAGCTTGCGCCTTTTGAAGTCACTCCCCTCGCGTCTTCAGACGCCAATACACAACGCGTTTTTACTCTTTGATGCACGTCCGTAACATTTCCCTAACCAGCACTCACTCGGTATAAATTACAGTTGTTTATATTGTTATTTAGACAGGTCAGTAGACATTCTTTACACACACAAAAAAAATTCAAGGTTTACAAGAAAAGCGAAATACAGGGTGTAACAAAAGGAATCACGAGATTCGGCACTTCTACATTTCTGAAACTAATAAGCATAAACAATGAATTTTGTTTTTGATGAACGGGAAACTCTTAAGGTGTTTTTCATATCTTTTTATAGGTGTCCAATATGCCCTCTTGAGATGCACGGCATATGTCAATATGGTATTCAAATGGTTGCCACACTGCAGTGAGCATGTCCTGAGTTACAACTTCCACAGCTGCTGTTATGCGATGTCTCAGTTCATTGACTGTTGTGGGTAACGGAGACACATAGAATCTTTTATAAACCCCCACAAGAAATAATCGCATGCAGTTAGGTCGGGTGACCTTGGAGGCCAAAAACGTAAGACTGAATCATTTTGCCCAGTGCGACCGATCCATCGTTCAGTAATCCTTTGTTTAAAAATTCCTGCACTTCCAGATGCCAGCGTAGCGGTGACCCATCCTGTTGGTAAATGAAGACGTTCGAATCAGTCTCCAACTGTGGGAAAAGAAAGTTCTGAAGCCTATCGAGATATGTGCGTCCTGTAATACTGTTTTCGGCAAAGAAAAATGGACCATGCACCTTTTCCCGTGAAACTGCTCAAAGCACATTAAATTATGGAGAGTCTTCTCATGTTGTACAACCATATAAAACTCGAGAGTTTGCTCTTTCTAACAGTACGTTGTTGACGCACATATCTCAAGTAAGATAATAGGTTTTTTTTTTTTTTTTAATGTTGTACCAACATACAGTGAGGCTTTCAGAGCTGGTGGTCCAGATTGCTGTGCACACCGGTACCTCTAATATGTCCTCTTGCATTGATGCAAACCTGTATTCGTCGTGGCATACTATTCAAAAGTTCATCAAGGCGCTGTTGATCCAGATTGTTCCACTCCTCTACGGCGATTAGGCGTAGATCCCTCAGAGGGGCTTGTGGGTCAAGCCGTCCATAAAAAGCCCTTTTCACTCTATCCCAGGCATGTTCGATAGGGTTCATGTCTAGGGAACATGCTGAACACTCTAGTCAAGTGATGGCGTTATCCTACAAGGAAGTCATCCATAAGATATCCACGATGGGGGCCGAATTGTCGTTCATGAAGACGAATGCCTCGCCAATATGCTGCCCACATGTTTGCACAAGCGGTCCGAGAATGGCATTCACGTATCGTACAGCCGTTACGGTGCCTTACATGACCACCAGCGGCGTATGTCGGCCCCACATAATGCCACCTCAAAACAGCAAAACACATTCGGACAGTGTGGCTAAGCCTGACCGGGTTGCCTCCAAATACGTCTCCGACGATTGTCTGGTTGAAGGCATATGCGACACTCATCGGTGAAGAGAACGTGATGCCAATCCTGAGCGGTCCATTTGGAATGTTGTATGGCCCTTCTGTACCGCGCTGCATGGTTTCGTGGTTGGAAAGACAAACCTCGCCATGGATGTAGGGAGTGAAGTTGCTCATCATGCAGTCTACTGCGCACAGTCCGACTGGTAACACGACGTCCTGTGGCTACACGGAAAGCATTATTCAACATGGTGGCGTCGCTGTCTGGGTTCTTTCGAGCCATAACCCGTAGGTAGCGGTCATCCACTGTAGTAGTAACCCTTGGGTGGCCTGAGCGAGGCATGTCACCGACAGTTCCTGTATCTCTGTATCTCCTCCATGTCCGAACAGCACTGCTTTGGTTCAACCCGAGACACATGGATACTTCCCTTGTTGAGAGCCCTCGCTCACACAAAGAAACAATGCGGACGCGATAGAACTCCGGTTTTGACCGTCTAGGCATGGTTGAACTACAGACAACACTAACCGGTTGCCTCCTTCCTGGTGGAATGACTGGAACTGATCGGCTGTCGGACCCCCTTCGCCTAATAGGCGCTGCTCATACATTGTTGTTTACATCTTTGGCCGGGTTTAGTGACATCTCTGAACAGTCAAAGGGACTGTGTCTGTGACACAACACCCACAGTCAACGTCTATCTTCAGTAGTTTTGGGAACGGGGTGTAGCAAAACATGTTTTGATGTGTTTATAATTTCAACTTGAAATGATCAGTGTGTGCTGTCCGCAAATTGTTAAAAAAAGAAATATAAGTTTAAAATTAATCGATCCCCGGCATCACACTCTAAAGAGGAAACTACTTCCACAAATATCCAGATTGCAGGAAAGCATGCGGGTGTTTGTTTCAAAAACCTTGGCACACTCGTTAGTATAACTGCGTAGAATATTTCACCATCACTGCGGCAGCTTAACTTACTTAAAAACAGACGACAAGCTACGCTGATGTCTGGGGAAAAAAATCGTAACGGGCTCCACGAAAGTGCAATACAGTGACTTGAAACTATTTACATCCTCTTACACAGAAAACCCAAAATCCTATACTGAAATAAAATTTTTCAAAACCTTTGCCTAGGATACGTACAATAAATAAGTCCTTTGTCAATAATGTACACTATATTGCATTCTAGAACAACATTTTTCAGTGCACATCTACATCAACATGTACGTCAATACTCCGAAAACCACCTGACGAAGTGTGACATAGGGGTATTTCTGGTGCCACTAACTGATCCCTCCTTCTCTGTTCCATTCGCGAATGGCAGTTGGAAAGAATAAACGTTGGTAAGCCTCTGTATTAGCTTTAATTTCTCAAATTTTCTTGTTGTGGGTATTTTGCGAGACGCACGAGGGCGCAAATAATAAATTGCCCGACTCTTTCCGGAAAGTACTCTCCCGAAATTTAAACAGCAGATCTCTCTGAGATGTACAACGCATCTCTTGTGGCCTCTGACACTATAGTTTGTTGAAAATATTTATAACGCTCTTATGCGGACTAAACGATCCCGTGACGAAACTCGACGCTGGTTGTTGGATCTTTTCTTCTGTCAGTCCTGTCTGATAAGGGTCCCCTACTGATGAACAGTACTCGAGAATCAGTTGAAGAAAGCGCCTTGCAAGCTACTCCTTCAGTGTATTAATTACATATTCTTAAAATACTTCCTATGAATCTCAGTCTGGCATTTGCTTTCTTTCTCTTTGTTTTAAGGGGTCATTCCACTTAAGGTCGCTCCAGATAGTTACTCCTAGATATTTTACGGTAGATACTGTTTCCAGCAATTTATCATCAATAATGAAGCTGTAGAGCAGTGGATCTCTTTTCCTGTGTATGCAAAGTATGTTAAATTTACTTACTTTCAGGGACAACTGCCAGAGCGTGCGCCATTCATCAGTTCTCTGGAGGTCATTCTGAAAATCGCTACTGTCTTCTGGATTTGCTACCTTGTTACAGACAACCGCAATATTTGCGAACAACCTTAAAGAGCTTCCGACGCATTCTACTAGATCATTTAGGTAAATTGTAAACAGTAGCGGTCCTATCACACTTCGTCGACGTACTCCGGAAATGACCTTCACATCTGTCGATTTTTTCACGTTAAGAGGGACATGCTGGATTCCAGATGCAAGGAAGTCTTGAATCTAGTCGCAAATCTGGTCTAATAATTTCGTTTTTTTTTTCAATTTTTTTCTGTAAACGGCAGTGCGGGATAGTGTTAAATGCCGCCCTGAAGTCACGGAACGCGGCAGCAATATAAGCGCCGATATATGCACTGCTATGGATCTCATGGAGGAACAGAGCGAGCTGAGTTTCGCAAGATCTGTATTTGGGGAATACATGTCGATTTTTATACAGGAGAATTACGTTCTTCAAAAAGTCATAATTTATTAGCATAAGACATGTTCCGTAACTCAGCAACAGATTAACACCAACGATGTAGGTCTGTAATTATGTTCATCTGTCCCACTAACCTTCTTGGAAACGGAAATGACCTGTGCTTTACTCTAGACTTTAGGTATCTTTCACTTCTACAGCGAACTATGAGAGACTGCTGGTAGAAAGTGAGTGTATTCTTTCGCATAATCATCTATTTACAAGCACAGAAATGATATATAATTGCTATATGTCTCAAACAAAAAATATTATACATTTTTATAAAGTGGCCAGTGCGAATAATAAAACTGTCTGTGGCTGTATTCTCTCTCTCTCTCTCTCTCAAGTTTTTATCAATCACAGCTAGATGGTACTGTTTTCTTGGATCATCGTTTTATCAACTGCACTCAACAGCCGTTTTTTCAGTGCCATGAAAAGAAAAACGAAAACAACGGTTAATTTCCGCACCTTTACTTGCCACCTGTGTTATACAATAAAACATTTAAATTTAAATTATGATTTAATTTTCATGCTGAGAAGATATCTTCATCTCTTATGTCAAAATACACCCAAGTTACAATGAAATTTACAAACCCCCATCACAAAAAGATTACACATAAAAATGTTATCTTATTGTCCGTGATAACCACTGGCCAACTCCTCGACATAGCGAGCTCCAAGCAGTTCCACGATAGTGTTTTGACATCCACGTTTGACAGCCAACGAATCTCTGGAGCAAAATGCAGACTTTTTCACTTTCCGTTTCCTATTTCTACTAGTAAGGCTCCTTTGCAAGGTAATGCTTGCTCTCATAATGGCTTACAGGATTATTTCCAAAAGATGATGCAAAACACCTGCTGTCATTGGAGAATCACCAACCCTTAAGGCAGCACAGTAACTTTCTATCACAAACGGAAAGGCCAACTCATCATCTCTGTATGGGAATTAAATACTGCAGTAACCAATAGCATCTCAAATGCGTAACACTCAGTATTTGCCTTCTAATCTATCTAACATCACCGAACATAATGATGCCACTATCCATGTCCTGGACTCGTCTAGGGGAGGAGGGCGATTCAAATCCCCTTTTGATCGCGTAGATTTAGATTTTCCATGGTTTTCCTAAATCACTTAATGCCACATGCTTCTGAATCAACTTCAATGTCTGCAATGTTTAGTTCTTTGAACAAAATATTAGCTAAATGAGATTAATTGAATTTTAGGAAGTTGTTTAAAAACTAATTTATCGATGTCTCCATGTGCGGCCACACGTTAAATGTTGTCATTATTTCTTGCTCGAGAAAGATGTACTATACAACTGTTTTTCGAGTTGATAGCCCTGTTGGAAGATACGCCTTCCGATGGTCGTATGTTTTTCACTTTATTTGTTGGGTTTCCGAGTGTTGTTTTGCTTACAAACGTTTATGTAGTTTTAGTTGTTGATATTTTGTTATTCTCGAAAGTTATTACTCTCAAAAAAATGTGTTGGTGCTGGAAACCGTAAATTTTATGGCAACTGGTCTATTTCGCTAGGAAGCAGAGATTGTAAGCATATCTACAAACCGCCTGGTAGTTAGGTCGACACCATCTACAAATGGCCTGAACGTCAGGTCGATACCATTCGTCAAGACAGACACTCCAATATTTGGTAATCCAGAGTGGCACTTCTAGGAAAACTGAGCAAGACAGTATTACTACATGTGGTCCCATAATTGCTGAACTGAGGGCTCTGTGTAGGCTTTCAATGAATGGTGATCTGCGTGCACTCTGTGGAAAAGGTGTGGCCAGAAAACTTAATATGTTTTGGGATTTCTGTAGAGTAACTAACTAGGTTGAGCAAATGAAGAGTTTATAATTCAAATCTTAGAGTAGAATATTGGATGAGGTGTACTGGGAAGGATAGAAGAGCAGCTCAAACGTTTTCTACTATCGTGGATTTGACACCACCCTCTACTTTTGAGAAGTACGTACAGTTACTTCTTGACAGTCTTAGTTCAGTGAGCGCTGAGTCTACGAAGAAAGCGGTGGACGAGAATGTGGTGTGGAATGAAGGTGCCACTGACATATATGTAGCCTATGATGGGAAATGGCAGAAGTGAGGTCACCTATCATTCAATGAATTTGTTACAGAACAACTCTAGACAATGGAAAGTTGATGGACATCGAAAGTTTGACAAAATACTTCAAAGGCTGTAAAGGAACGACTCAGAATCATCTTCCTCTCCAGAATTTTTCTGGGTACATCGATGGAATGGAAACAATGGGAGTTCTCAGAATACTTCGAAGGTCGAAAGAGAATTATTGTGCATGTTATGAGAACTACACCGAAGAGCCAAAGAAACTGGTACACCTGCCTGATATCCTCTAGGGCTCCCGCCAGCAAGCAGACGTGGCATGGGCTCAACTAATGTCCGAAGTAGTGCTGGAGGGAATTGACATCACGAATCCTGCAGGGCTGTCCCTAAATCCGTAAGAGTACTTCGGGGTGGAGATCTCTTCTGAACAACACGTTACAAGACATCCCAGAAAAGTGTTCCTGGAGCCACTCTGTAGCAATTCTGGACGTATCGGGTATCGCGCAGTCCTGCTGGAATTTCCCAAACCCGTCGGATTGCACAGTTTACATGAATGATGATCAGACAGGATGCTAACGTACCTGTCATTTGTTAGAATCATATCTAGACGTATCAGGGGTCCCATGTCACTTCAACTGCACACGCTCCACACCCTTACAGAGCCTCCACCAGTTTGAACAGCTCCTGCTGACATGCAGGCTCCATGGGTTCATGAGGTTGTCTCCATATCCGTACACGTCCATCTTCTCGTGCGACCAAGCAACTTGTTTCCAGTCATCAACAGTCCAATGTCGGTGTTGACGGGCCAAGGCGAGGTTTAAAGCTTTGTGTCGTGCAGTCATCAAGAGTACAGCAGTTGGCCTTCGACTGCGAAAGCCCATTCGATGATGTGTTCGTTGAATGGTTCGCACGCTGACACTTGTTGATGGCCCTACATTGAAATCTGCAGCAATTTCCGTTGAACGATTCTCTTCAGTCGTCGTTGGTCCCATTCTTGCAGGATCTTTTCCCGGCCGCAGAAATGTCGGAGATTTGATATTTTACCAGATTCCTGATATTCACGCCACACTTGTGAAATGGTCGTACGGGGAAACCCTCACTTCATCCTACCTCGGAGATGCTATCTCTCATTGCTCGTGCGCCGACTACAACATTACGTTCAAACTCATTTAATTTAATATGACGTTTGCGTCATTCATTCCCACAGCCGCATATTTCAGTATGCAGTGGGAGGCTGAATGAACGACGATGCAGTGTTAGGGGAAACGTGGCTCCCATTGTTCCAAACCGGCAGCCTGGATGCTGCGTTGTTTCAAATATGTATTAATGTACTGAGTTCATTTGCATTAGTTGGTATTGTTTTAGTGTGATAAAAATGCACATACTGATTCTTACACTGAATGTTACCATTTTAAATTTGCTTCTATATATAAAATTACAAAATATATTCAGGCTTGGTGTCAACAATTTGTATTAGTACCAGCCAAATGTAACCACATACCCTCATATAAAAATTCCACCATTACATATGGAGACACATGTATCCTGATAAAAAAAATGTAACAAATATCTTACAACAAAATTTCTGGACAGTATATACTATTTTAAAGCTTCCTTCAAATGTACATGTGTAATTGGCAGTTTTGTTTTGGTAATATTACATAGAAACGCTGGCTGCAAAACTTGTGATTCAACATATTTGGTTAGTATTTCCATTACCAGTATGGCTTGGAGGATCTGTATCCATATCTGGTACAGGAAGTGCTGGATTGTGTTTCACTGGAAAGAAGTCAGAAGTGAACAGCACCTGAAACAAAAATGTACTTTAAATAATCATGTTGCTGACAGAATTTAGTGTGAACAGAAAACATCTACATGGATCATATGTGGAAAAGGGGAGGGGAACGAGAAAGGAATTTAATACAGAAGTCACAACTAAATAAAAATAGATAATACTTCCCCTTACCAAGCAATATATATTGCATTTCACAGGCAGTTCAGTGGAGAATATGATACCTACTTTGTTCTTTTACTGGAAGATACTATATCTAAGGAAATTTGTAAAGGTATGTTAGTATCATGTTTATTGTTCATTTACAGGATCTCACAATGTGAGAAGCATCTCTGACCATGTTTCTATACCGTACTGTTCATATATGGGCCAAAATTTCTTATGTACTGGTGTCCTAAATAATGTACTGCTCCAAATCACTCCCAAATTTGATCTTGCTGGACTAATACTTGACGTTATGTTTGTAACTGTTATTCATCTGTAGCGCTGCTGCATGCGTCCAACTCTATACCGTTGCCGTCTGGAACCAGGACGAAACGTGTAAGTAGGCTTTTTAGGTTTTTATGTTGGTAACGCCACGTAGCGCTCTATATGAAAATCACTGACTGTGCTGTGTGAAGTCTGTGGCTGGTTTGCATTGTTGGAATATTTGCTATTGTAGTGTTGTGCAGTTGGATCTGAACAGCGTGTAGTGTTGCGCAATTGGAGGTGAGCCGCCAGCAGTGGTGGGTGTGGGGGGAGAGATGGCGGAGTTTTGAGATCGGATGATTTGGACGTGTGTCCATCAGAAAGAGTAAATTTGTAAAACTGGATGCCATGAAATGATACACACACACACACACACACACACACATATATATATATATATATATATATATATATATATATATATATATATATATATATATATATATATATACTCCTGGAAATTGAAATAAGAACACTGTGAATTCATTGTCCCAGGAAGGGGAAACTTTATTGACACATTCCCATTCCTGGGGTCAGATACATCAGATGATCACACTGACAGAACCACAGGCACATAGACACAGGCAACAGAGCATGCACAAAGTCGCCACTAGTACAGTGTATATCCACCTTTCGCAGCAATGCAGGCTGCTATTCTCCCATGGAGACGATCGTAGAGATGCTGGATGTAGTCCTGTGGAACGGCTTGCCATGCCATTTCCACCTGGCGCCTCAGTTGGACCAGCGTTCGTGCTGGACGTGCAGACCGCGTGAGACTACGCTTCATCCAGTCCCAAACATGCTCAATCGGGGACAGATCCGGAGATCTTGCTGGCCAGGGTAGTTGACTTACACCTTCTAGAGCACGTTGGGTGGCACGGGATACATGCGGACGTGCATTGCCCTGTTGGAACAGCAAGTTCCCTTGCCGGTCTAGGAATGGTAGAACGATGGGTTCGATGACAGTTTGGATGTACCGTGCACTATTCAGTGTCCTCTCGACGATCACCAGAGGTGTACGGCCAGTGTAGGAGATCGCTCCCCACAGCACGATGCCGGGTGTTGGCCCTGTGTGCCTCGGTCGTATGCAGTCCTGATTGTGGCGCTCACCTGCACGGCGCCAAACACGCATACGACCATCATTGGCACCAAGGCAGAAGCGACTCTCATCGCTGAAGACGACACTTCTCCATTCGTCCCTCCATTCACGCCTGTCGCGACACCACTGGAGGCGGGCTGCACGATGTTGGGGCGTGAGCGGGAGACGGCCTAACGGAGTGCGGGACCGTAGCCCAGCTTCATGGAGACGGTTGCGAATGGTCCTCGCCGATACCCCAGGAACAACAGTGTCCCTAATTTGCTGGGAAGTGGCGGTGCGGTCCCCTACGGCACTGCGTAGGATCCTACGGTCTTGGCGTGCATCCGTGCGTCGCTGCGGTCCGGTTCCAGGTCGACGGGCACGTGCACCTTCCGCCGACCACTGGCGACAACATCGATGTACTGTGGAGACCTCACGCCCCACGTGTTGAGCAATTCGGCGGTACGTCCACCGGGCCTCCCGCATGCCCACTATACGCCCTCGCTCAAAGTCCGTCAACTGCACATACGGTTCACGTCCACGCTGTCGCGGCATGCTACCAGTGTTAAAGACTGCGATGGCACGGCGAACTGGCTGACACTGACGGTGGCGGTGCACAAATGCTGCGCAGGTAGCGCCATTCGACGGCCAACACCGCGGTTCCTGGTGTGTCCGCTGTGTCGTGCGTGTGATCATTGCTTGTACAGCCCTCTCGCAGTGTCCGGAGCAAGTATGGTAGGTCTGACACACCGGTGTCAATGTGTTCTTTTTTCCATTTCCAGGAGTGTATATATATATGACTTTTGAACATTATTAAGGTATATACACTGTTCTCTATCAAAATCTTTCATTTGCTAACTGTGCCTATCAGTAGTTAGTGCCTTCAGTAGTTTTAATCTTTTATTCAGCTGGCAGTAGTGGCGCTCGCTGTATTGCAGAAGTTCGTGTAACGAAGATTTTTGTGAGGTAAGTGATTCATGAAAGGTGTAATTTATTTTTAGTCATTGTCATTCTTTTGTAGGGATTATTGAAAGTCAGATTGCGTTGCGCTAAAATATTGTGTGTCAGTTTAGTGTTGATCAGAATAAGTAAAGAAAGAAATGTCTGAGTACGTTCAGTTCTGCTCATCTGTTTGAAAATCAAATAACGTATGAGGTTTATCAGCACTGTAATTCATTTATTTTTCCACGGGGGTCATTGCAAGCGTTGCAATCGACCATCTTGTCGAATACGTTGGACTACATGTTGGGGGTTGGCTGCCAAGAAGCCTTCAGAGAGTATGTTGTTATGCCTTTTAAATTTATTACATACTGAAACACTGGACAATTTCCTGAGGGTAGGTTACCATACAGTCTACCGCAGTTTATACTGTTACGCCTGTTAAATTTGTTACATACTGAAATATGCAGCTCGATGCTCTGTACGAAACGATTCCAGTATCTTCAAACCTTGATAGTGTGAGACTATTCTCAAGTCACAGGAGATGGACAGGTGCGGTTTATAAATGCTGTGCTTCGCTCTGAGGTGTGTGAACAATTTGAAGACCGACAGCTGAGGGACGCCGCCAAGTTCCCGAGCCCCAGAGACCCGTTATCGGGGTTCGGGATGGTGCGGCGGGGGGCGGGGGGGAGGGGGGGGGGGGCGGGCGTGGAGGGTGGTATGGGAGGCTGCGGGTTAAAGGCCTACCAATTACAAAACTGCTATCTCCTTGGCGATTCAGGATGCAGAAAAAGCACTTTTGGAGGCATTCACCTTTGCTTATAAATAAAATCTGGCGCGTTAGCCGCTAGGGAACCTGCCAAGGAATAAGAGGCCGAGGCCGAGGCCGTCACCGTAACAGCAGACTTTGTGAGACTGCCGTGGGAACGACGCTGAGTTCCTATGCAGTCCGTCGACCACTGCGAAGACATTCTAGAGCTTTTTCGAAGTAGTATCACAGATATTTGCGTCCTGTAACCAAGGCTGGCAGTGTGCAATTACCCAGCATCTAACTTCATTGGTGGTGAGCCCACGAGCGACAAGACGATACAACGGGAAATTCAGTGCTGTGAAGACTGGTTGGGGGGAGGGGGAAAATATCAAAACTACCTAGCAGGAACCTTCTGGAAACCAGGTTTGAATTTTTAAAGTAGTCAAACTCAATGATTTCTTCCTCCGCTGTTGTATCAGATATCATGGATACTCAGAGACGCTGTGGAGCTATCATTAACTTCATAAATTAGAATGCGTTTTCTTTTTAGTGTAATTCCAGTCAGTTAAGAAAACTTAATATTTTATAAATCCATTACAATAAAATTTTCTGCAGTGTGCATTCATAAGTGAAAAAAAAAGTTCAGATGTGTGTGAAATCTTATGGGACTTAACTGCTAAGGTCATCAGTCCCTAAGCTTACACACTACTTAATCTAAATTGTCCTAAGGACAAACACACACACCCATGCCCAAGGGAGGACTCGAACCTCCGCCGGGACCAGCTGCATAGTCCATGACTGCAGTCGTAAGTGAAATTTATTAAAATCAATGGCATGCGTATACCTGACACATAAAGGCTATGTTTGTACTCTCATGAACTACTGTGTTAACCAACACCAGACTCCTTTCAAAGAGTGATACAATGCGCTACATTATTTTACATTTCATTATTTCCTGCATTAAGTTACAAAGAATACAGAATGAATTTTCCTACATTAATAAAGTGAACGCGGAGGTCTGCGAGCCTGAACGACGCGTCCCTCTTGTGATCGCTGCCTGTTGCTTACCATCTTGACGATGGCCGGATCAACGTATACAGCTGCTACTGTGAAGATACCAATGTAGGAATATTGCAACGCTTGTACAGTCCATACGATAGAGAAATAAATACAATTTTATTATGTAAGGATTACAAGGAATTAAGCTACTGCACAAAATCAAAATAATTATTTGAGTAACTTGGCACTTTACTGTGCACTAGCTGACAAACCCGGCGTTACCCTGATATCTATTTTGCCAATTTTCTATTAGAAATGAAAACGAAAAAAATGAACTGTGTAATGTAATATCGGTGAAAGTTCATTTGCATGTAGTCGTGGAAACACCTTTGAAATTATGAAACAGTTTCTGTACACGGGGCGCAGCTGTTTCGAGTGTCTTCAATACGATTTTGTAAACGTCTTCATGGCGACGCCTCTTCGTAACTCTGTAGATGGCTATTGTTTTCGTCTACAGCTGCTGCGCTTCGCAGTTAAAAGCTGTCTAAAGCGCCCCCAGGTGTCAGGGTTTTCCTAAAGCTGGCTCGGATGTAGGGGCGTCTTAGTAGTGAAGAATAAATGTACTAAAACTACAAGCATGATGCGGCATTTTTTCACATCCTAGTGTTTATGACACAATATCTCATAAACTGTGATAGGTAGGTGATTCTTCTCCCCACAGCGATTGTTACCTGAAAGTAATGGATATGTGTACCAAATTGGGTTGAAATCGATCCAGAGGCTTAGGAGAAGATGTGGAAGATACACATCTACATAACATACATTTATATAATATGCATGGATTTCGTATTTTGACGTTTTCTTGATAGTGATTACTTAGGGGGAAGACCAGTAGTGTGGACGTCTGAATCTTTGCCACTGTGCACAACACGAACTTGCTGAAATTATGTTATATGCATGAGCTGTCCTCACAACACCGTGTTGACACGTCTTCAATTCTAAATAATGCGCTAAGGTGCACGGAATTGGCGATAGGTGAAATTTGAGCCAAATTAGATTGGAACTTAATAAAGAAGTTTACATTTCAGGTACGTCTGTAATAAGTAGGCAATATTTCATGCTGAAGTCAGTGTCGGTTGGTAGGCATTCAATCTCATGTATCGCACAGGCATTTTATATGTGGACCCAAACTTGATGAAAAATTTTGGTTTTTATATTTGTATTGCTTACATTAATTCGTGTTTGTTTTCTTGATTAGTTATCATTCCAGGTACATGTACTCCAGTAGCGACCGGTTGCCACGTCCTCCTCTGCCAATGTTGTGGCTTGGCTGTGGTTTGGATGGGCATCGTCTCAACACACCAGTCTCCCGGCCCTTGTAAGTTTTCCAGACCCTACTGAAGTGACCTCTCAGGTGGCATCACGACACTGAGTGCATCCCGTTCCATTCCTCCCATCAACGAAAAATCCCCAATAGTAGGGGAGAGTGTTGTACCTTAGAACACTTTTCAGATATTCGCCGCTAACTAGTCTTGTAGTAGAATTTCAGAATAATTTCTTATTTAATTTTTAAAAGATAGCATTCACTTTATGTATGATGCAGTCTTTTTCTGAAATTACAGATATTACTCCGGAAATGTAAGGTTTTTCCAAATGTGAAGGACCGTCACAAGGTACAACATCGTCATGTAGCCAGGAACAAATATTCTATTCAAAATTAAAATTTCTGCAATCGAGAAAATGTAGGTAATACGGTATTTAATAGCTTATGTCTTACATTATTATTCTACGAGACATCATTATCCAGTAAGTCAAATCAAATCAAGAAGAAGTATTATCAAAAACTATTTACGAGTAAAAAAAGTTTTGAAACAGAAGATATTGAAACAAAAACAACAAAATTCCATTTTCAAGACAGAAAATTACCAAGACATTAAAGAAACTCAGTTCATTTGCAGATATCACGCATCCCGTGTAGAAGACTGCCTTTTTTCCCCTCCCAAAGTACAAATGGTGTACGACCAACGAAGTATGGCTTACACGTCCACGCGTTGTGTAATTGGTTTTAAGAATATACAGAATTTTACTCAACATAAAACTCAGTAACTGAAGAGTCAAAGTAGTTTTGATATATTGTACAGTACTTACATATTGAGGGCTCGTAGTATTTAGGAACGTTGTACAAATTACAGCCTCTTATTTCACAATAACAACAAGTACAAAATGCCAGAAACTGCTTATGGCGGTTTCTGATGAAGATTCCTTTCTGTGATTGTAAAATACGCCTCTAGATTGAAACACCTACGAAGAAACAGCGTGTAGCCCCAGGTACACTATCGTCCAGGTTCACTCCTACTAGAGAGTAAACACGGTTCATCTGCATTCTCCACTTTCCACTCGTACCTGTACCTGTAACAACTTGATTTACATACCTGAATCGCAAAGAATACGACCGTCATCTTGTAATACACTGAAGAGCCAAAGAAACTGGTACACGCAGAAGTGCCGCAACACGACATGGAATGGACTCGTTTAATGTCTGAAGCAGTGCTGAGGGAACTGACACCATGAATCCTGCAGGGCTGTCCATAAATCCGTAAGAATACGGGAGGGGGGTGGAGATTTCTTCTGAATAGCACGTTGACGTTGTAAGTTATCCCATGTGCTCAATAATGTTCATGTTTGGGATGTTTGAAACGAGCGGAAGTGTTTAAACGGAAGTGTTTAAACTCATAAGAGTGCCGCTGGAGCCAGTCTAGAGGAATTCTGGAAGTGTAGGGTGTTGCATTGCCCTGCTGGAATTGCTCAAGTCCGTCGGAATGCACAATGGACATGAATGGATGCAGATGATCAGACAGGATGCTTACGTACGTGTCACCTGTCAGAGTCATATGTATACGTATCAAGTGTCCCATACTACTCCAACTGCACGGCCCCACATCATTACAGAGTCTCCACTACCTTCAGCAGTCCCCTGCAGACGTACAGGGTCCATGGACTCGTGAGGTTGTACACGTAGATCCGCTCGATACAATTTGAAACGAGACTCGTCCGGCCAGACAACATGTTTCCAGTCATCAACAGTCCAATGTCGGTGTTGACAGGTCCAGGCTAGGCGTAAAGCTTTGTGTCGTGCAGTCATCAAGGGTATACAAGTGGGCCTTCGACTCCGAAAGCCCACATCGATGATGTTTCGTTGAATGGTTTGCACGCTGACACTTGATGGCCTAGCATTGAAATCTGCAGCAATATGCGGAAGGATTTCAGTTCTGTCACGTTGAACGATTCTCTTTAATCGTCATTGGTACCGTTCTTGCAGGATCTTTTTCCGGCCGCAGCGATGTCGGAGATTTGATGTTTTACCGGATTCCTGATATTCACGGTACACTCGTGAAATGGTCGCCCAGGAAAATCCCCATTTCATCGCTTCATCTGAGATGCTTTGTCCCATCGCTCGTCCGCCGACCATAACACCATGTTCAAACTCACTTAAATTTTGATAACCTGCCATTGTAGCAGCAGCAACCGATCTAATAACTGCACCAGACACTTTTTGTGTTCCATAGTCGTTGCCGACCGCAGTGCCATATTGTGCCTGTTTACCTATCTGTGTTTTGGAATACGCGATGCTGTACCACCTATATCTTTTTCTTTGACGCTTCAGTGTACATGGCGGATAGGTCGATTTATGTGTCAATACATAATGCAATGCTACATCAAACAGCTTCGGCAACGACGACACTTACTGATGGATTGCACCAGAACGAATTTGATGTAAGATCTATCAGACGAGCTAATGGGACAAGTTCGTTCGTGAGTATCTTACAGTATAACCATGGGGACCATCATATGAAACTGTTCATGATAAGATTAGATCCTCCCAATGTTCTCCTCAAAGTTCAGGAGAAGAGACGAATGACAAGAAGCTGGAAAGTCCATGGAAGACCGCCCCTGATTTCTTACTTCAAATGTCGACGAGAAGGATGACACTGGATACCATAAGAAACTAAGACAATGCATGAGAATGCAGCAGCTATACACCCATTTGGCGGTACTAACCAAAGAAATACTCTACAGTAGTAGTTTTCAGAGAGAAAGAAAGGGCTGTAAACTATTTCTTAAACAAAGGAGGGAGAAGCCGCTTAAACTTAAGCAGTGTGCAAAACCAGTTTTGTTTCATAAAATCTGAACATGAACGAATAGATGGAAGAAAGATTTACAGGAAGTTAAACTCTCGCAAGTTTGAAAGAAAAATTATTTGAATGATTTAGAACTGCTCGTGAGACTCACTTTGCTGTTGCTGGGCGCTCTGAAATGCAAGTCAGATGAACATTTCTGGTTTCCAGGCTTCTTCGATTTATTAAAACAGATTCAGGAAATTCTGTATAAAAGGAAGTCGTAAAGATACGAAATTTACCTCAAGTAAATGTGTAGAGGTGATTTAGTTAATAGGTAATACTATAGAGAAAATCTTAAGTGACGTGAAGACAAAGCTTCTTGTTATCCCATACAAACTGCGTATAAAGCCAATAATTCAAGTTTACTGCAAACCGCACTTTATTATTTCGAGTGAAAGAAAAGGCTGTAAATAGAGCAGTTGATGAATGCTGTTTATTACACATTCCTCATATTGAACAATCAGTGTACTAGTGTTTCTGCAGCTTTATCTGTCATCAGGAACCTCAAGGCAGATTAGGACCAAACATTAAAAAATAAGGACTGTTTACTTGCAAAATTATTGTAATTAACATACCGAAACCCTGAAAAATTTTTCAGCGTTGCATCTCAAAGTCTTCATAGCATTAGCGGAAAATAATTCATTGTTTTCTTTTTTCGGACTCTGGGCCTGGACACAACGGCGCCTTTGTCTTTAGAAGGACAATGAAAAGACTGTTCGGATTCCACTCGAATCTAATTCAACTATTCGATTAAAATTTTTTTCAAAAGCGTGAAGCATTTTTCAGAAAGTTGTCGAACAATATAATATCCGATAGCTCTTTGTCATTTAAGTTTATCAGTGCGACAGTACTGGTAAACTTCAGTCATTTCTGCATCACGAGTTTGCATAAAGTATGTCCGGTACACAGCACAATATGCAGAACTACGGCCATGTCCATATCTAACTCCATTCCAGTTTTGTATAAATAGAGCTGGGGATTAGTGTGAAGTTCATGGATGCGTTAATTTTTTTTAATCATGTTTGCCTGCTATAAGGAAAATATTTATTTTCGTCGACCAGTACACACTTCAGATTTTTATGAAACTACAGAGAATAAATGAGGAACTGTTTCACTGTTGATAAAATATACATTGTTAAGAACTCAGCTAAAGGAATTGTTATGAAATATTTAATTTCAGCAAATTGAAGTCCTGACTGGAGAAAGTCATCTCTAATGTAAAATAATATACTACTTTTCTTTCGTCTGTTAAACACTTGCGTAACAATTGTATCTGCAACGATTTAGCTGTGATATGACCACCAACTTATTCAAAAAACATTTTTAGTATGGTTTAAGTGCTTAAAATTCTCCTGTGTGCATTAAGGACTTCGTGCTACGCGGCGTTACGTCCGCTTGCCACTACTAACTGTGTTTATTTGCCCATTCACGTGCCACGCAGAGAAAGCGCTGTAAAAAGCGCTATTTTAAGCGGTCCTTTGTGTGGCAAAAATGAACAACTCCAACATTTTTTAAAAAATATTTGCGATGCACCTTAGCAGCTAAAATTTTGACAGTGCATTTCTTTCGGTGTCTTCGCCCTGTCTGAAAACTTTCAGACTAGGTTTCAACATGTTGGACTGGACCATTCTCTTGTAAGGTCAAGCGGTAAACGAACCACATTAAACTATGATATAATATTTAAATGTAACCTAGTTTTAAACTTGAATTATTAAGTCCCAATGTTATTTTAGGGATGGAATAAGCGCACCCAAGCTGTCTGCATCTAGTGCAAATCGTGAAATAGTGCGAACGTGTTTCAAACGTCTGCGACGCGTGTAACTGAGGAGGAACGTGGGGACCAGCGCGGTATTCACCTAGCGGGATGTGGGAAACCGTATAAAAACCACATTGAGGCTGGCCGGCACACCGGCCCTTGTTAATACACCGAGCGGTTTCGATCCGGGGCCCGCGCGCCTACCCCAGTCCAGGAATCAGCGCGTTAGCGCTCTCGGCTACCCTGGCGGGTCTGGTCTGTACGGAATGAGTAAATAAATTGCTTTAGAAGTATCGACAGAAGTTTATATAGAAAGTGGATGACATGAACCCTGGGATGTGTTTCTAGACCGTATCGCATTGCACTCAATAAGTCGTCCGATACCTTGGCCTATATGAAGGCAGAATGCCTACATTGTGTCTACTAAAAGAGCCCAAACGTAACGCAACTGGATGTGTATCATACAACTTTGCAGTAACAATATCCCCTCTCTTGTTAGCCACGTTAGGTTTAGGATGCAACCACAGAGATTAGCATGGATAGAGTCACCACTGTATGATTGTGGAACGAAGAAGGACATGAGCCATATACTGTCTTGGATTTTACCGGCTGCTGCCTGCGGTCCCAAGACGCCACTAATCCACTACAGCGTCTAGTAAAGTGCAATCACACAGTTAATACAAAGACGTTAACAGCAAGCATAATGTAGCAAATATGAGCGTGTATTCCTGTTTCCAGCCGCTAGATTCATGCCAAGGAAGTACTTTACCTCACAGGTACGGGAACTTTCACAATACATTGAAGTAAGGTTTGAAAGACAAAAAATCAAAGGGTCTGTTTATAGATTGTTACCAATCTATTACACCATCAGTCACAAGGTAATTACTCAAAACTCCACACCATCATTAGGAATTATAATCAGACCTCCATGATAAGGAGACTCGTGCAAAACAGAAGATCATTTTTTGAACACACCTCCATTTCCACATTTCAGTATTCACCCAACAATCTGTCTCTATCGAAAAGAAGCTAGAATTTCACATATGTAACTATCGGAACCATCGCTGTGCAACAAAGCTTGTATGAAACTGTTGAACGAACACAGTCAGACGTCCTAAATGAAATTCCTACACACTACGGGGATAAACATTTAAGGTGGAACCCAGACGCTGTTCTTTTCATTTTAAAAACAGAGATACACCGTTCCATATCAGTTGGGAGAAAGTTCCATTAGAACAACACACAAGCCCGAAATATTTGGTAGTGACTCTGGACTGAACTCTCACTTCAAAGAAACACTGCTCGAACATCAAACAAAAAGTATTATCCTCAAAAACATTGCTTGGAATTTGATGGTACCGGGAGGATAACATAGCTATTAACAATTCGGTCGACTCCACTGGCACTAGGCTGTTATGCTGCTGAATATGTATGCCCCTACAGACTAAACCACGCCAAACCAACAGGATGTTGCATTTAAAGAGAAGAACCTACGGACAACACCAACAGAGAAACTTTACTGCCATGATGACATTGGGCCTCCTGGCTTTCGCCGAGTAATAGTTTCTCAGTGAACGGGAAGAAGCAAGGACTTAGCTTTCCAAGGCCACCGTGTGTGTGAATACCAGCTAGCACGTCCACAAATAAAGGAAAAGTTTTCTCAGAAGGAAAGGGACGCTTGCAGTCTCAGAGAACCCTGTTCCATTAATGACACAAATGCTTTGTCTCCTACGGAATGACTTTCGCCAAGCGGAAAATTTCATCTTGATTGTACAGAACACTGGGGAACCACAAAGTCTCTTAACGGTATGAAATAGAGCGTTACGAGGTACGGACGAAATCTACGAGAGCGTGGATTTCATACGAAATAAACGAAGCGTGAATATGCATCACCACAAGCAATCTCTTATCGACTCTGTTGCAGTATGTTCCCCGTTATGTGCACTGAGATCGACCACATCCAGGAAATGGCAGAACCACTGCAGGTCGCTAATTTCGAAAAGCATTTATCGTCTTGCCTGATACATTGTAATAAAGGTAAACACTCCATTTCTACTTTCTCTTTCTCCTTGTGCGAGCGCTCACGATAGTTGTGTGTGTGTGTGTGTGTGTGTGTGTGTGTGTGTGTGCCCACGTTTCTTGTGCGACTGCATGAATAGGTGAGTGAATTATATTTAGATGTATACTAATGTTTGTGAAAATTATCACCAATATCACGCTGCAGATTAGATACACGGCAATAGAGAAATTATTATAGGATTATAGAGATATATGTGATATCTGTCTGTGAGAGTTCAGTGTGGTGTTAAGCATGCACAGTCTTAGAGCGGAGCCTCTGCACGATGCAGCGTGTAAAGCGGATATATCTGTGGGGGATTTCACTCCAAGGGGTTGCTATGTACGTCCGCACAGTTGTTGGGTACTAACCATTTCCCGGTTATTATCCATGAGCGACATGTCGGGCAGAACTGAACAGTGACGCATGCCGTCCTTCGGAATAAGAGTGGAATTTTCTCATCGCATGAGGTTGGGGAACGTCCTATTAAAACAATGTTGGCAGGTTACATTAAGGGCAGGAGTTCCTCGGTCTGCAAAAGCTTCCTAATGTAGTGTCTCTTGTTGTTTTTGCCATCTATGTCTCACGCCTCTTCTTCGAAGAGGCCGTGGTGCCCCCTATGTCTTACTCGAGGTCGCGGTCAGAATATGCACTATCTGATTGAAACTACTGGGACATCCTTTTGTAAGGCGGAGAGGTCTCGAGAGGCGGATCCGCCAGTATAGCATGAAGCGGGGTGAATTGTGTTGTCAGCAGAGAAGCAGTAGGAACAGAATGGGTCTGCCAGGAGAGCTCAGTGATTTCGTACGTGGACTAGTCACCTGATTCCACCAGAGTAACAAATGAATCACGGACATTGCAAACCATTTAATTCTATCCAGGTCGACATTTGGTGACGCGACTGTGAAATGGAAACATGAAAGAACAACCACAGCTAAACCAAGAAGACCTAGCAGACCTCATGTACAGGAACCGTCGAGTATTGCTGAGGGTGGCTGTAAAAAACCGCAGGAAGTCAGTGGAAGAAACGACTCGTGAGATCTAAAGTGGTAGTAGTAGTCCAGCTAGCACAAAGTCAGTGCACAAGGACTTAAAAGAATGGGATACAATGGTCGATCAGATTCTTATAGGCCACACAGTTCTACAGTCAATGCTAACCGGTGGTTGAGGTCACAGCACAGTGAATGACTGGAAGCGAGTCATTTGGAATGATGAATCACGCTATACCCTGTGGCAATCCGATTGAACTGCCTGCCCGGAGAATATTACCTGACAACATGTGTAGTGGCAGCTGTGAAGTACAGAAGAGGTAGTGTTACGATATGGGCGTGTTTTTCGTGGTTTTAGGATGTGGTCCCATGCGCTTAAAAAGTCCCAAATTCGGAAGGATATGAACAAATCTTATAGCTCTGTGCAGTGCTTGCAGTAGAGGCACAGTTTGTAGACGATCAGCATTACAGGGCACAGTCATTACGCAGCATCTGTGAACCAATGGTTCGTGGAAACTAAATTTCCTGAAATGACCTGTCCTGCCCAGAGTCCCGATCTGAACCCAATGGAAAACCTTTGGGACGAGTCAGATCTCCGTCTTCGCTCAAGACACCAGTGTCCAACATCACTGCCTTTCTGGTTTCGGGTCTTGAGGAAGAATGGGGCTGCCATTCCTCCACAAACATTCAGACATCGCATTGGAAGTGTCCCCAGCAGAGTTGAGGCCATCATAGGCGGAGAGTGAACACTAGCGATATTAATGTCTGCTAACATGTACCATGCTAATTTTGATCAGAAATTGTATGTACTCCACCCTTGTGAACTCTTATAAGATTTACGTATTGTAAAAATAACTTTTTTAATCACTAAGAATCATTAACTACCCGCTTCAGAACTGCTGCAGAGGCCTTGCCTCACTGATCTTGTACTGGTACTAAGCCAGTAGTAATGGAACACTGAGATGACAAAAGTGATGCGATAGCGATATGTACATGTACAGATGGCGGCAGTATCGCGTACACAAGGTATAAAAGTGGAGTGCATTGGTGGAAGTGTCATCTTTACTCAGGTGACTCACATGAAAAAGTGTCCGACGGTTGTTATGGACGCACAACAGGAAGTAACAGACTTTGAACGCGGAGTGGTAGTTGGAGCTAATCGCATGGGACATTTTATTTTGGAAATCGTTAGGGAATACAATATTCCCTGAGCGACAGTGTAAAGACGATGCCTAGGACACTAAATTTCAGGCGTTACCTCTCACCACGGAGAACGCAGTGGTCGAAGGTCTTCACATAACGACCGGGATCAGCGGCGTTAGCGTAATGCCAACAGGCTAGCAATATTGCGTGAAATAACGGCAGAAATCATTATGAGACCTACGATGAACGTATCCGTTAGGACAGTGCGGTGAAATTTGGTGATAATGGACTACGTTAGCAGACGACCGACGTGAGTATCTTTGCTAACAATATGACATCGCCTGCAGTGCATCTCCTGTGCTCGTAACCATATCGCTTGCACCCTAGACGACTGGAAATTCGTGGCCTAATCAAATGAGTCCTGATTTTAGTTGATAAGAGCTGATGGTAGGGTTCGAGTGCGAAACTCACACACCACGAAACCATGGACGTGGGTTGTCAACAAGGCACTGTGCAGGCTGGTGGTGGCTCCATAATGGTGTGGGCTGTGTTTACATGGAATGGACGGGGTCCTCTGATCAAAGTGAACTGCTCATTGTCTGGAAATGTTCCCAAACAACGATGGAATTTTTTATGGCTGGCAATGTGTCATGTCACAGGGACACAGTTGTTCGTGATTGGTTTGACGAACATTCTGGAGAATTCAAGCAATTGATTTGGCTACACAGATCGTCCGACATGAAACCCACCGAACATTTATGGGGCATAAACCAGACATCACTTCGTGCATAAAATGTTGCACCGGCAACACTTTCGCAGTTATGGATGGCTATAGAGGCAGCGTTGCTCAAGATTTCTGCAGCGAACTTCCAACGACCATGTCAAGTTGCTGCATGACACCGGGCGAGATCCTACACGATATTAGGAGATTTCTCTTGACTTTTGTTCCCTCAGTGTATAGTGAATACCGTATGAATCGGACTTCGCCTGTGAAGTGTGATGAGGTGCAGTTATATATAAACTGTATCGGAATCAGCAATTCGGTCTCCGAGGTATGATCAGTTACTAGATCTGCATACGATATAAAATTAATTTGCTGGTGGAAAGCAGAAATTACAACCTGGAATGATCGGTGTTTCCTCCCCGCAAACAGTAAATAATGAATACAAATTTAAAATTTATCCACCTCCAGCATCACACACTAAGAGACAGCTGCTTTCACAAATATACGAATTATAGGAAAGCTTGTGGGTGTTTAACAGCAAGTGCTGTGGCACGCTCCTTACTATAACTGTATAGAATATTTCACCATCACTGCGACAACATAGCTTCCAACCATCTATAATGAAACACGTTTTCTCTTTACTACGCAAAAACATGACTGGTCACGCTGTTATCTGGAAAAGAAATTCGTTTTGAGCTTCACGTAAGTGCATTGTAGTGATCTGACTAGAAGCTGCAGGCCGGAGTGGCCGTGAGGTTCTAGGCGCTACAGTCTGGAACCGAGCGACCGCTAAGGTCACAGGTTCGAATCCTGCCTCGGACATGGATGTATGTGATTTCCTTAGGTTAGTTAGGTTTAATTAGTTCTAAGTTCTTGGCGACTGATGACCTCAGAAGTTAAGTCGCATAGTGCTCAGAGCCAGTTGACTAGAAGCTGTTTACATCCACTTGCTCAGCAAACCTAAAATCCTATACTTACTTATCTGTAAACAGAAGTCCGCAGCTCGTGGACTTGCGGTAGCGTTCTCGCTTCCCGCGCACGGGGTCCCGGCTTCGATTCCCGGCGAGGTCAGGGATTTTCTCTGCCTCGAGATGGCTGGGTGACGTGCGTCTCTCATCATCATTACGACATCATTGACCCCGCACAGGGTCTACCGGCAATCAATGCCGTGCGATTATTTCATTTTTGTAAACAAAAGTTTTAAAAATAGTAGGCAGCAGTATGAATGACAATAACACTTTTTTCAACGCAGACTAGAATAAATCACAAGTCACATCTTTACAATCTCGAACAACTTTTTTCAATGTTCATCTACATCAAAACTCCGCAAGTCACCTGATGGCATGCAGCTTAGGTTCAAATGGCTCTGAGCACTACGCGACTTGACTTCAGAGGACATCAGTCGCCTAGAACTTAGAACTAAGTAAACCTAATTAACCTAAGAACATCAAACACATCCATGCCCGAGGCAGTATTTGAACCTGCGATCGCTCGGTTCCAGACTGTAGCGCCTAGAAACGCACGGCCACTCCGGCCGGCGTAAGGGGTCCTTCTGTTCCCGCTAGCTGATTCCCCCCCCCCCCCCCCCCCCCGCAACCCTTTCGCGAATGGCACGTGGGAAGAATGATTGTTGTTAAGCCTGTGTATTATCCCTACTTTTTCGAATTTTCTCGTTGTGGGCGTTTCGTGAGACCTATGTGGGGGGGAAATAATATGTTTTCCGACTCCGCAGAAAATACTGTCTCTAAACGTTTCCGTGATGCACAACGCCTCTCTTTTAGCGTCTGCCACTGGATTTTGTCAAAAGTCTCTGTTACGTTGTCGTGTGGAATAAACGACCCTGCCGCGAAACTTGTCACTCTTTGCTGGATTTTCTCTATCTCTTCTGTGATTCATTCTTGATAAGGGTGCCAGATTTATGAGCAATACCCGAGAATCGGTCGAACAAGCTCCTTGTCAGCCGCTTATTTGGTGGACGAATTACGTTTGCTTAAGATTCTTCCTATGAATCTCAGTCTGGCATATGCTTTTCTTACTCTTTGTTTTATGTGGTATTTCCACATAACGTCGCACCGGATGGATTCTTCTAGATAGTTTACAGTAGTAACTGTTCCACAACTTTGTTATCAATATTGTAGTTGCACTGTAATCGATTTCTTTTCCTATGCAGACACAACATTTTTGGGGGAGGGGACCAAACAGCGAGGTCATCGGTCCCATCGGATTAGGGAAGAATGGAGAAGGAAATCGGCCGTGCCCTTCTAGAGGAACCATCCCGGTATTTGCCTGAACCGATTTAGGGAAATCACGGAAAATTTAAATCATGATGACTGGACACGGTTTGAACCATCGTCCTCACGTAAGCGAGTCCAGTGTGCTAACCACTGCGCCACCTCGTTCGGTCCTTAATATTTTACTAAATCAATAAGACCGATAGCCGTTATCAACTTTAGCGATTCGTACTGAAGCTACACCGGTAATGTTGCGAATCTTTGCACTGTTGATGAACGAAATTTTCAATGAAATTTGTTCAAACATAATACGATACAGATTATAGCTTGGGTGATATAGTAGTTAGCAGTCAATGAAACGCGTTAAACTTGTTACATGATGTATTATCAGATTCAAAGATGACAGTAATCGTCACTTTGTTACAAAACAAAAGTGCAATAAGAAAGGCTGTCTATGGTGGTGTGATTTACACTCAGTTCGTTGGTGCTCAGACATGTTGCATGATAGTGCAGTGCTCACGTATTCTTTCTTTGATACCTCATTACTTGAAACTAATATTTCAACAACTGCACTTATTATAGGACATCGGTCTGAGGCTAATAATCAGTTTTTTGAGCATAATGTAGACTCATTTCGTTTGCTACAAGATTTCCTCCTGTCCCACATACAGCACAGAACAGCTACAAGGGGTGGATTAAAATATGGAAACTCCAAAAATACAACACATTCACATGTCTAATAAGGCGTAAGAAAATATTTGGGATTAAAAAAGCTTCTCTTCATCTTCGAGTGGATAAATACAGTTCCTGTATGATTTTGACGAGATCTTATACCATTCTTCCTGCGAAATAGTGGCTAATTCAGATAACAATGGTAGAGGTGGATAGTGGTCACGCACTTCTCTGCAAAGTAAACCACAAAGGTTCAATAATTTGAGATGCGGTGACTGTGGCGCTCAGGGGAAATGTGTAAATTCATCCTCGTGCTCAAGAAACCAGTCGTGGACTTTGTGAGCTCCGTGAACCAATCGTCTTCAAACACAGCATCACCACTGGGGAACAGACATGACACCATGCGATGGATCTGATCAGCCAAAATGGTCACATAATTCCTGACAGTAATGCGACCTTTCAGCAACCATGCGGCCCATGGAATACCACGATATGACTGCCAAAATCATCACCGTACCTCCGCCATGTTTTACTCCAGGGACGTAAAGTCGGCCAGACGTTGAAAACTGTATGAAAGAAGACTCATTCAACTAAATGACATTCTTTCCATCCTCCATAGTCCAGGTTCTATGGCTTAGGGCCCTTGTTGTCCTGTTAGATTATCAGCATGTGAGTTAACAGGCGAGTTGTGGCGCCCTGAGAATATTTTAAGTTTGGAGTTGGCGTGACCGCACGGGCCATTCGGCAAGTCGGGTCCGGCAGCCAGCCCATGGTCCCGAACGTTAGCCGGGGTCCAGGGAGTGCGTGTCTGGGAATTCCGTGGTGATGCTGTGTCGATGAAGGAGACACACCGGGAGTGCCAAAGATGGCGAACTTTGTGAATCCATAATGGGAGGCATTTCACAGTTCGTATAGAAATTAATAGTAGGCAGATGAATCATGATACCTCAAAAAGAAACATGTGCATTACCATTATTTGCACGAAGATTCCGATGGTGTAAACAGATTTTCAATATCTTTATTAGTTTAAAGTCTAGTATCTGACTGTAAATTATACAAGTAACACCTAGCACCGAATTTCCAAAATGTAAACGGTTCATCCGATTTCATCGATCGACGTGTCTTTAGAAAGCTATTATTGCAAACCTAAATTGGTATGAACTACAGGCATGTAACTTGAATAGTACATGAATTGTTGGAGGTCAAAGTGTCTGATTACGACTAATAGTGCAGGCCATAAGTACTCTACAGTGACATGAAAAAACGGTAGCAGCATGCTTATAAATATATTTATTCGTCTATGTCTTTGTTTATATCCAAAATATACTAATCATGAATAAATTGGTTAAATATTCACTGTGTTTTAGAAAGCAAAGAGACATTAGGCTACTGGCCTACCTTATTCCTTTGATATATGTTTATTTAATTTGTTTGTGTGTCTAATAATGTGGATACCAATGGTCATCACTTCGAATACCTCCTGTAAATGGACGTTCATGCCACCTTTTTGACCTTCGTTGACCTTCAAAGACCTTACTGGTACATATCATTAGATTCGTCTCAATAGCCGCTAAAATGGACTTTCATATTTCTGATGCGGCTCCACCGAGCAACGAAGAAAGAACGTCATATTATGGTCCCCGTTGTTCCATGCAACATTTGTCCCACAAACTTTTCAGCTGCTATCATACTTCCGGAGTTATTCTAGGTGGCAATAGTTAGTGACTCACCCTGTAGAGCTCAGAAATCTATTTTTCCCTTGCTTTGTGTAATATTACACCAATTCCATTTACCCCGACAGCGTTACCATTCTCGAAATCAATAAAAATATCCATTTACGCAATGCTAAAGGGCTCCATTAGTTTATTAATTTCATGTTCTTTAATTCGGTTTACTTTACAGTATAAAGATTCTACACGATTTTCATTCATGAGCTGCTATGGTCTAAGTGATTGCCAGTAATGTTTGCAAGCTCTATAATAGTTGTTGCATAGCTTGTCCATTAAGGAGTCCCTAGACTATTTTAAAATGTCGCGACATGTTGTGTAATTTGTTGACATACTTTATGGCACTAAATGCTGTTCGCGGTACATAACTTGCGTTTTTTACATGATGATGAGCCTGTTGGTGGATTAATTTCACCTTAAGACACCCAACTAAGTGGCGCCAACATTGCGGTTATTAGGCGATCTTGTTGTAATAAGTCATTTTATAAACATTTTACAAGACCGCAAGCTTCCGTTGAATAAAGATTCTACACGATTTTCATTCATGAGCTGCTATGGTCTAAGTGATTGCCAGTAATGTTTGCAAGCTCTATAATAGTTGTTGCATAGCTTGTCCATTAAGGAGTCCCTAGACTATTTTAAAATGTCGCGACATGTTGTGTAATTTGTTGACATACTTTATGGCACTAAATGCTGTTCGCGGTACATAACTTGCGTTTTTTACATGATGATGAGCCTGTTGGTGGACTAATTTCACCTTAAGACACCCAACTAAGTGGCGCCAACATTGCGGTTATTAGGCGATCTTGTTGTAATAAGTCATTTTATAAACATTTTACAAGACCGCAAGCTTCCGTTGAACAAAATGTCAGTTCTTTAAAAAATGCCCATTGTCAATAAAGGTATTTAGACTACCGGCGTATTACACAGTGATACCGTAATAATTTATAATCATTGTAATGAAAGGAAAGAAATGAGATTAACACTTATCTTAGCGAGCCGGTCACCGATTTAGTGCAACGACTAACGAGTGTCCGCTGAAATAAATAGAAGTACATTTTGGATACTGAAACATTCAGAACTAAATATCAAAAAATGGTTCAAATTGCTCTGAGCACTATGGGACTTAACTTCTGAGGTCATCAGTCCCCTAGAACTTAGAACTACTTAAACCTAACTAACCTAAGGACATCACACACATCCATGCAAGAGGCAGGATTCGAACCTGCGACCGTTGCGGTCGCGCGGTTCCGCACTGTAGCGCCTTGAACCGCTCGGCCACTCCGGCAGGCAACCAAACTTCCATCGTATCTGAAATGGAGAGTCTGTGATCCACGTACACTGTCGCGAGACATGGTTCTTAAATGCACAAAACTGTCAAGAAATTAAAAATAATCTTGCTGGGAATAAGGAGAGGGATAATAAACTAATAAGAACGGAGATAAATGTTGATGCTGACGTTATGATTTACACAGTTGAGACAGGGAAGAACTTGGGTCTCATAGAGGAATTGACGGAAGATAGAAGAAAGAACATCAGGAAACAAGCAGGGTACACGTAAATTCGATAATTTTAAGGCTTTAATATGCAAGTTGGTGATTGGATCTACAGGGTGTTTATAAATAAATATCGGGGTTTTAACGCTTTATAATATTTATTAGACTAAACTTACAGTTATAAATGATATGTCAAATGAAAGAGAAACTCAAACAGATGTGTTTCGCACATAACGAAGCACGTGATTGGTTGAACTTCACTGTACCCAAGCGGCGTATTGGCCGTAAGGGGCCCAATAACAGGGCTTGCTTTGCATGGCCTCGAAGTCCACCTGACCTAACAGCATGCGATTTTTTCTTTTGGGGCTTCGTCAAGGATCGTGTGTACGTGCTTCCGCTAACAGCAAACCTCCCAGAATTAAGAAACCGGATTGAAGCAGCTGTTGCTACAATCCCTGAAGACACACTTATCAACGTTTGGGAAGAATTCGGCTATAGACTTGACGTGTGCCGTGTGACAAATGGTGCTCACATTGAACATATATGAGGTTCTTGGTAAAACTGTTTGAGGTGCTCTTTCTTTTGACATATCATTTATAACTGTAAGTTTAATATAATAAATAATAGCGTTAAAACCCCGATATTCATTTATAAACATCCTGTATTTTATTAAACTCACACTTAAACCTACTCCTGAACTAAAATTGATGTCTTCAATGACTCCAGCTAATTTTATATTCTTAGCTGAGTTATTGTATTCACACTGTTTACAAAAAAGATTAGGTAGATTAATTTCGACGCTTTTGTTTGGTTTGGTTTACAGCACTACTTTCTTAAGGAAATTACAACTAACGCTCGCAGTCACAGAAGAAGAAGCGCTCTTGCATTTCATTTTTCACCAATGAAATTCGATAGCCGAAGTTTCAGCCTAACCACACCACTACGCCCCAGGCGTCGGTGGTAATTGGTGTTGAAACAAACGCGAAGCCCTGTACGTTGTACCACTGGACCACTGCCAGGATCCTCCTGATCTGCTCATGAGGAATTATTTGCTACTAGAATCCTGATATGTGTAGGAGCCGGTGGCGTATCGTGTTCGTCGTTATTAGTCTCGTCGTCACCAGCAGCACAAAAGCCGCCCGACAACGGTCCAGTGGTAACACATTCTCGATATCACATTTTCCTAACTGTTACTGACACTTGGGGCAGAAGCGTGGCTAGGCTGACGACCCTTGCTTTATATAAAGTCTCTATGAACTAAATTTCATCGCTGACAAATGAAATGTGGTAGTCAGGAGCCTTTTGTTTGAACACGAACTGTCCGGACACTTACGTCACAGTTCGGGAAATATCGGGTTATGTTTGATCTTTTGGTCTGTCGGCAACCTAGTGGTTTCTCTCGGTACCATCATAACGCCCCTGTCTTATCGTGGATTTAATAATAAAAATAACTGTGAAACACCGACTGAAATATCTTTCCAGTGTGCAAGTCATGCATAAAAACGGAAACTAATAAATAAATAAAAGATACTAATCATGATTCTGTCCATTTATCGAGCTTTCGGTCGTCCCACGACCTAGTGACGTCTTATGGTACTATCCCCAAGATGGGTGTTGCAGCTGTAATTCATTTTCGTATAAAAATTACAGCCACTTTATTACGATACATTTCGATTGTTCGGCATTTAATTCTTAAATAACTGTCCTGATTGTTTCATCTGAATGTTAGCCTCTTGCTTTCAACTGGCTAAAATCTGGTAAAGTTTTTATCTGTTAATCTAATACGTGAACAGCGACTGAATTGCTCATTTCCAACCTACTTGGTAATTAATTACTGGATCTCGAAAACAAGTAAAATGTTATGGGGGGTTCACTCAAGTAATATTTTTGAAGGACAACACATTTTCGTATATGAAAGTTGTAAAAAAAAAAAGAGCATACTTCCAGACATACCAGGACTGTAGGAGAATACGTATTGTAAATTTGTTCAAACACAATAGGAGTTTGTGCAGTGTAAGGATGTAATGCTGTTTCCTCCAGTGTTTCACGATATTGTCAGATTTTAAGCTGAACGATAGCTTACTGTTGTGGCTAGTTCGTTAATTTCTTGCGTATCCCTTGCACTCGCGCCGCGCTGGTCAAATGTCACGTGATAGTTCGAACAAGTCCGATACTGTTCGAACACTGCGACGTATAGGTAAATCTCGAGCCTGTTGAAGCGCGAATTGCCTAATCGAACTAGTCAGTATTTTTCCGTCTTTGGTTGGGAACGTTAATGGTAATTTGCACAACAAAATAATGTTGCAAACTCAACAACCCGACTGAGGACATCCAGCTGACCTGTGGTTGTCTTACAGTTTAATACCTGTTAATGAAATTGGAAATGTAGGCAGCTGAAAGATGCTCCGTTTAGCAGAGGGGAAGCTTTCTCAACACGTCTCGCGACATAACCACTCTCCACGTCATTGAGCCAAACATTTTATGACCTGAGCGTCAAAACAGCTGTATGGGTAAGGGCCCAGTAAACGAGCAATAAAACTGCAAACAGTTAATTACTATCCTTTGTACTCTTACATATAATTAAAAAACTCTTGTTGTGAAAACCACGGAAAAGGCGTCGTTTCATACTTTAAAAGAGTTGCACGGAAGTACTTTGCAGTTACAACGAAAACAGTGAAAAACCGTTAGAACTACACATCCTCTCTGCTCGGTTAATTAGCTTTCAGACTTCTATTGTCTGCTAATATTCTCAGAAACGAAGCGGAAAAGGAGTGAGTACGCCGGGTTGCAAATGGAAGAAATTCTTTGGAGTTGCCTAGTATATTTTTTTTTTCGTCTTGCCTTTATCTTACGGAAACATTTCAGGTATTTAATATTCGCCTATTTAAAAAAATATATAGGTCGAATTAAATGCAGTAGGTAACTAAGGATTCTCAGAGAGAATCTCACCTCACTAGTAATAATGTTAATAAAGACGACAATGAACTACCATATATATATATTACAATATTTTCTGAAAAATGGGTGGAAACAGGTGATTTCATACTAAGTCATTTATTGGAGCAATTTTTTTCTTTTTATATCAACTGTTCTCCCACTAATGTGATCCACTAGTTGTGGTAGAGATTCTGATACTTTCCGATCAGACTGCAGTAGTACACTGTTCGTCTTAAAGGTGATTTAAAAATTAAGAAACTGGTTTATCTTTCATATTTCCATTCCTTAATGAGTTACAGTTTCATTCACTTGCGGTGACTCAGATTACAAGGATAGTATTCTCAATGCACGGAAGCATGTTATAAGCATTATATCGGATGTTATTTCTAGAATCATGCTGAGACCTCTTCAAGAAGATAATTTTTTTACAACTCTATCACAATATTTATATTACTGACCCTTTTTCATCACCAATATTTCTATTTCATCAAAAAGTTGTACAATCCATGAATATACTACTAGGATTAAAATAAACTCCATAAAGCTTTCATAGGACTAAAATCAGAAGAGAAATTACAGAAGTAAACCAGACATATGGGTACACGTTAGGTATTCAACAACTTGTCAGGGTATCTGAAATGTGTTATGAGTAAACTGTAGAGTTAAGCGTGCGTGAAAGAGTTTTATATTGACCAACTGCTTTTACTCTACTTAAAAAGTACCTTTGCAAAAACTCTTAATATTCCTAATGTTCTAAATTATTTGCTATTTAATATTTGCATAAAATTAAAAATATTTCATATGGTAAAATCATTTCATTCTAATGAAGTTCTGTAACTTAAAACAGTTATTTGTTTTCAAGTCTCAGAGGTCACTCTTAGTACACTTTTAATGTAATAGCACTCATTACATTGTCCTGGACGGTTAATGTGCATAAGAGACAAGAGTTTCGCCAGAAGTTCCCCAGGGCGGTGTGATAAGGCCGCTCTTTTTCTCTATGTAGATAAACGGTCAGACGGATAGCATGAGCTGCAGTCGCCGACTGCTGATAACACTCTAATGTAAGGCAAAGTGCCGTCGTGGGGTGGCTATGAGATGATACAAGATGACTTGGATAGAATTCCTATTTGGTGTGCTGTATGGTAGCTTGCTCTAAATGTTTATAAATGGAAGTTAATGCAGATAGTCAGGAAAAATAATCGTGTAATGCTTGGGAGAGTCATGTCGGTTAAATATTTAAGCGGAACACTGCGAAAGGATATTAAGTGAAATGAACATGTAAAGGTCGGTTGTAGGGAACGCGAGTGTTTTACTTCAGTTTGCTGGGAAAATTCTAGGAAAGTGTATCTAATCTATAATGGAGATCGGGTACATAACATTTATTCGACCCTTCCTTGACTGCTGCTCGAGTGTTTGGGATCCACGACAGATTGGTTTAAAGAAAGACATCGAAGCATTTAAGAGGCGCCCTGCTAGATTTGTTAGCAGGAGGCTCGGTTGCAACAGCATGAGAGTATTGCTCCATGTACTGAAATGGGAATCCTTGGAGGAAAGAAGCCGTTCTTTTTCGCGGAAGGAAAATTTAGAGAACACGCACTTTCGACAGTCTGTAGAATGATCCTACTGCCACCAACATATATATCCCGCAAGTACCGCGCAGAGAAGGTAAAAAGATCAAGGCTCTTACAGAAGCACAGAGACAGTCGATTTTCCTCGGTGTATTTGCATCTACAATAGAGCAGGAAAGGGAATGCTGACAGTGGCAGAAGGTACCGTCCCCCACGCACCCTGTGGTGCCATGCGGATCATGTGTGTACATGTAGATGTGGATGCATTGAAAGTGACCGGCGTAATAAAATACTGAAAAGGGCAAATCGACTATTTCTGGCTTCCCATGCTAATTTATCTTGAACAATCATCTTCATCTCTTCATAACTACAATTCACGTCCATTTGAATCTGCCTGTTGTAGTCATGCCTTGAGCTTGCTCTGAAATTATCACCCTCCACACTATCTTATATTCCCATACTGACAGTTCTTTGATGTCTCGGAATGTGTCCTGTCGACCGATCCCTTCTTTTTATTTTTCTGTTAAGCTGCGTCGTCAATTTCATTTTTACCCAATACGATTCAGTACTTTGTACTGTGTCATTCGGTCCAATCGTGGCTCCCAGCACTATGGGACTTAACATCTGAGGTCATCAGTCCCTTAGAACTAAGAACTACTTAAACGTAACTAACCTAAGGACATCACACACATCCATGCCCGAGGCAGGATTCGAACATGCGACCGTAGCAGTCGCGCGGTTCCAGACTGTAGCGCCTAGAACCGCTGGGTCACAACGGCCGGCTCGGTCCAATCGTTTAAGCTTTAGAATTCTTCTGTAGCACCACATTATAAGCTTCAGTTGTCTTCTTGTCTGAACTGTTTATCGTCTGCGGTTCATTCGCATACATGGCTATGCCCCAGTCAAACACCTACAGAGAAGACATCCTATCACTCAAATTTACGAACAAAGTTTTCTTCATAAATGATTCACTTTTTATTGCCAGTTTCATTCTATATGCCTCCTACTTCGGCAACCATTTTGCTACCCAGAAAGCGAAGGTCATCTATCAAAATTAGTGACTAATTTCTAGCAACGTCTTAAGTAATTCGAATATATTTCATTACCATTGTTTTGATTTAACTGTTGCTCATCCCGTAACCTCTTTGCAAGACACCATCCGTTCCGTTCGACTGCTCTTCCAAATCTTTTGACATCTCTGACACTATAACTATGTCATCAGCAAACCTCAAAGTTTTTATTCCTTCCTCCTGACCTTACATTCTTTTTAAAGATTTCTCGTTTGTTTCCTTTATAGCTTTTTCGATGTACAGATTCAGTAACATCGCGGATAGACAATAATCATGAGTCACTCTTTGCTCAGCTGGTGCTTCCATTTCACGTTCTTCGACACTTAGAACTATTTTCTGGTTTCTGTACAAGTTGTAGATAACCTTTTAGTCCTTGTATTTTGTCAGCTGCTATCTTATGAATTTCAAAGAATGTATTCTAGTCAACATCTGAAATCTAGTTAGCCGTGACAAGCAGCCAGGACTGATCGCTACAAAACGCGGTGTATCTGTGAGGATCTAAATCCTACTGTTAAATCGGAAAGATTAGAAAACTCAGCGTGAATCCCAAACGTCGTTAGAAGCTATAAAAGTTCATTTACTTTCACCGATGCTAGTACTGTGCGTCTAGGGACTGTGTGTGCCAAAAGCGTTAGCAGCCACTGCTGTTCCCGTGTTTCGGCGAGGTTCCATTCGCGTGTCAACATCAGCATTATAAATTAATGACTTGTTATTGACTAAATAAGTGTAGTTAACTTATTGCTGGTCCTTTCCGCACTTCATGCATTATTTTGGAATTAAATCATTGCTAATTAATCTGGAGGCTTAATTAGTCTAGCCTATTGTTTCGTGACGTCGTCGATATATCGATATCTTGTCCTGCGAACCTTCACAGGGAACGGGTGCGCCGTTTCTTGTATCCCTTACTGTGCAGAAGATCTACATGTGTCACGAATCTTCTAGAATATTCTACAAAGTTGTAGTCTGACCACTTACAGGGTAATAAGTTTCTTTAATTTACGTCTAGGGTCACAATCTTTTTTGCTTGACAGATTATCGGTTTCGGTCTTTAATGACCATCATCAGATCTGTTTCATAAAAACAAAGTCCTAATGCACTGCAGCCATTGTGGTATCGTCAAATGTTACATGCTGAATCAGCACCAGCATCGTCAAATACATATAAATCACATCACATGCTCGAGTCATGTTGTCAGTAAAGCTACTGTTGTTTTAAACAGTAGTTTTACTGACAACATGACTCTTTTAAGCACTATATTCTACACGCAAAGTAACAGTTTGGTAAGCAATATAGTACAAGTACGTAATAATAATAATAACGCATCTCTGTCATTTAAAAAAAGTACTTTCCGACTATAATATCTTTATGATTTTCTGAAAAATCTTACTCTAAATGTGGCGTCGATAGTTCCGATGCCACAGCGTAGGTGCTCGCTTGCAGGTGGGCACTACGAGAGCGGACGAACTAAGCCGGCCACAGCGCCCTCTAGCCGACGCTGTGGACCTCAACGAGCGCCGCTCTGCTTTCTGCCCTGTTGATAAAGAGCAGACGACCAAGCAACTTAGCTTCTACTTCATAGAGGGCTAGCTACTATACGCTTTGCCTTTGTAACTTCTAGTAACTGTTAGCTTTGATACATGAACGGCTTCCCACCTACGTGCTCATCTGTACCAAAAGCTAAGTAATGTGTTTGTATATGTTTATACACCACTAAAGGTGCTTTAACTTTACATGCAGTACCGAAGTGCTTTACCTCACCTGCTTCAACTCGCTTCCTTCATTCGGCCTATTTTACAGATCTTAGGGGCAGACCCACGTGCCGCCTTCCAGGCGGGATACAAAATATACACTCCTGGAAATGGAAAAAAGAACACATTGACACCGGTGTGTCAGACCCACCATACTTGCTCCGGACACTGCGAGAGGGCTGTACAAGCAATGATCACACGCACGTCACAGCGGACACACCAGGAACCGCGGTGTTGGCCGTCGAATGGCGCTACCTGCGCAGCATTTGTGCACCGCCGCCGTCAGTGTCAGCCAGTTTGCCGTGGCATACGGAGCTCCATCGCAGTCTTTAACACTGGTAGCATGCCGCGACAGCGTGGACGTGAACCGTATGTGCAGTTGACGCACTTTGAGCGAGGGCGTATAGTGGGCATGCGGGAGGCCGGGTGGACGTACCGCCGAATTGCTCAACACGTGGAGCGTGAGGTCTCCACAGTACATCGATGTTGTCGCCAGTGGTCGGCGAAAGGTGCACGTGCCCGTCGACCTGGGACCGGACCGCAGCGACGCATGGATGCACGCCAAGACCGTAGGATCCTACGCAGTGCCGTAGGGGACCGCACCGCCACTTCCTAGCAAATTAGGGACACTGTTGCTCCTGGGGTATCGGCGAGGACCATTCGCAACCGTCTCCATGAAGCTGGGCTACGGTAACGCACACCGTTAGGCCGTCTTCCGCTCACGCCCCAACATCGTGCAGCCCGCCTCCAGTGGTGTTGCGACAGGCGTGAATGGAGGGACGAATGGAGACGTGTCGTCTTCAGCGATGAGAGTCGCTTCTGCCTTGGTGCCAATGATGGTCGTATGCGTGTATAGCGCCGTGCAGGTGAGCGCCACAATCAGGACTGCATACGACCGAGGCACACAGGGCCAACACCCGGCATCATGGTGTGGGGAGCGATCTCCTACACTGGCCGTACACCTCTGGTGATCGTCGAGGGGACACTGAATAGTGCACGGTACATCCAAACCGTCATCGAACCCATCGTTCTACCATTCCTAGACCGGCAAGGGAACTTGCTGTTCCAACAAGACAATGCACGTCCGCATGTATCCCGTGCCACCCAACGTTCTCTAGAAGGTGTAAGTCAACTACCCTGGCCAGCAAGATCTCCGGATCTGTCCCCCATTGAGCATGTTTGGGACTGGATGAAGCGTCGTCTCACGCGGTCTGCACGTCCAGCATGAACGCTGGTCCAACTGAGGCGCCAGGTGGAAATGGCATGGCAAGCCGTTCCACAGGACTACATCCAGCATCTCTACGATCGTCTCCATGGGAGAATAGCAGCCTGCATTGCTGCGAAAGGTGGATATACACTGTACTAGTGGCGACATTGTACATGTTCTGTTGCCTGTGTCTATGTGCCTATGGTTCTGTCAGTGTGATCATGTGATGTATCTGACCCCAGGAATGTGTCAATAAAGTTTCCCCTTCCTGGGACAATGAATTCACGGTGTTCTTATTTCAATTTCCAGGAGTGTAGCTCTGCAGTGGATAAGCTAACATCTTATCATTCTCCTGAGCTCAACGCCGGCTGGAGTGGCCGAGCGGTTCTAGGCGCTACAGTCTGGAACCACGCGACCGCTACGGTTGTAGTTCTAGGGGACTGATGACCAAAGAAGTTAAGTCCCATAGTGCTCAGAGCCATTTCAACCATTTTTGAGCTCAACGTAACACTCGTTATGGGAGGATGCAAGCAAACGGAAAGTTTCCGTACGCAAAATTGAAACACAACTTCGTCGCTGTGGTCCTGACATCAGTTGATAGTGTGCATAGTGTTCCGTTACGTAATAGTATGTATGTATAGTGCATGTAGTCTGTGAGGGATCAGTACTACGAAACGAATGAACTGTGTAGCATCAGCTCTTTATATTACCAAATAACCTTTGCAAATCAGTGTTGTATCTACCTGTCCCATCTTTATCAAGCTGCAGTAGTAAACATGTAAATGCCCTTATAAATTACATTCGCGTGCTTCCTGAAGTGTCGTACAGTGACATGTTCAATATCCATGTACACATGACCCACCGATGAATAAAACTATTACCACTACTAGTACTACTACTATTTCTTTAACGTATATAACATATATATTATAATTATTTCTTTAATCTCATTCAAACATTTACAGTAGCTTATTTTCTGAAGTTTTTTCGTCGTTTTAAATGTATCACTCGAGGTTAAACCATTCTTGAATCACATTCTCCCAGTAAAAAAGGTTATGCGAAAACGACTTACGTAAGGATTATGTTCCAGGTACTTCCAATGATTTACTTCTATGAGAGCCGTGATATATACATATAGAAAGACTGGAGCCTTAAACATGACCAAGTTCCCAGTGCAGAATGGCTATTTCTCGTCTGTGTACTACTCTAAACTGGCATGTAATGCAAGTGACACGAAGCAATGTCTACAAGTCGCTGTGGCACAGTGCTTTCCGAGGCTTGTCCCGATTAAAGCAATGTGTCTTGCATAATCGATCATGCCAATGCAAGTTCAGACCTAAAAAAAATAATTATTTTTTTCTCATTACCCTCAGCATCACTTAATCCAAGTTTTTCCTGGACGTAAAAACTAAAATTTCACGATGATCTTCAGGAGCTCGTTGATGACGTCAACTAGCAATACACGCTGCGGCAGAGTTGGTTTCATTACGACGTCAAGGCGTTCCGCCTTTTCCTTTCACTTCGTCGGCGGTGCATCGTCGAAGAATCTGCTTATTACGACGTAATGTCCTTAAATAAAATTAGAATGTTGGCTGTTCCAAGAACAGCCGTTTTAATGTTACTGAAAAGAATCAAAGAAAACAAGTAGCTTTCACCCGCCTGGCATTGAAAGCGGTAAAAACCTTACGGGTAATTAGCAACAACTAATATTTCACTTGAACGTGCGCACTCGTACTGTGCTGTTGATTTACATGTACATTCATTATCTCTTGCAAGGAAACGAGAAGGAAGAGCCTGATTACCAGCAAGTCATGATGAAGGTTTTGTTTACTTGTCCATAAGGTGGCTCTGTTGTATCGTATTTACATTGTCCCATGACAGAACGTGCTATGAACCAGCAACAAACCCATTCATTGCCCAGTGTTATTCAGAGACGTATAGTACTATACGACGGAGCAGTACCGGTACAATATTTCCTGGTCACTGGATTGACCTGAATCGCCTCGATTATTTCCCGTGGGAATATCTAAAGTCACTTGTGTCGAGACGCCAGTGGATACGGAGAATTGTAGCGGCTTGTGATGTGTTTCAGAACACATCAGGGACATTTGCCAGGGTGCATCAGAATCTTGTTCGCCGATGTCATGCTTGCACTGAGATTGGTTGGCGTCAGTTTCAGCACATTTTATAAGATACAGTACAAATAGTACGTTCATTTTGTCGGTGATCGTATTTACAATTAGCTAATGTAAATAAAAAAGTACACAGTAATATGATTTTATCCTTATTGTTTCCTTAAGTTGGCTTATCCTACCCCTTGTTCTCTGCCTCATATTGTTCGTTAGAGCATCCTCTATGTCCTCTTAAGGTTTGCACGCTCTTACGGAAACATCTTTTATGTAGGATAAATTTCACAGTGTCTGATGTTCGCACATTATCTGACACTATGGTTACATTGTATCCTATAACAAGTATTTAGTGAACATTGAACACATAATAGAAGCAACTGAGAAATCGCCTCACTGTGATTGTCTTTGCGGTTCTGGAGTTCCCCGTCACGAGCGATCTCTTCACTCAAATGCCTGCTTGCTACTTCATACTCTAACAACTTGTTACTGAATGAGGCTGTTTCCTAGGATGAGGCTATAGCTAGTTACTTCACTTCTTTGCCCTCACTTATTTTCTTCTTTATAACAATTTCGCTACGTTTATGAGCAATTTCTGTAAGGAATTTGTTATATGATCAGTGCCGTTAAAAGTATAAAACCACAAATAACACCTAATTTGGGAAGATCGGGTGAGGGGGGGAGGGGAGGGTTGCTTTGCTAACAACTAAGATTCAAAGAGGTTTCCATTCTGTGGCAATAATTGTCCAAGTTTATTTCATTATCGTATTCTTTTATTTAAATACTGTACAACTTCACAGTTAATTAATCAACAAGTTTTCCATTTTTGGTGAACTTGACATGAAATTTAACATGATACTGCAGCGCATGTGTGTTTAAGAAGTTGCATGCAATCTTCCTTTGGACATGCATGCATGTCAAAAGGAACAGACACTGCGGCGACTACAGCAGTTATGATCTACATTAAATGTCTTTGCAGTTGCGAATACGGGTAACCATCAGATGTATAATTGGAATGAAGACAATAAAAATTCATCCCGCACCAGTACTCGATGACGGATTTCCCGCTTCACGCGAGCGGCCACCTTAACTGCTTGAGCTGTCTGTGTACAACCCAACGCCCCTCCCCCCCCCCCCCCCCAAACTTCCATATCTCGTCGTTCATACGTCAAAACCTGTACGCATACACAATATGTAATTCCTGTACAGGAGAAGGACATTCCAATTAAAGGTCACTCCCTGGTATCAGTAAATAAATACGATATTTTATTTCGTGTGTTGTTAAGAAGTATGCTACAATTTTTCATCGGACATGCAAGCGTTTAAATCTGATTTCATCAGTGGAGTGCACGGACTCTTGTTTACGTCACTGCCACCATTGCGCACGCTCGGTGTTGTTGTGATTTACAGTTGTCTCTGTGCAGCTCACTTCCTTCGACGTACCTTGGCAAGTCGACCCCGAAGTTCAGATATACAACTGAGTATGCATGACAAAAAGCATTAAAATTTTACAATTTTTACGAGATAACGTTGAGAGGGAACAAATTACTCTCTCACCTATTTTTTATGTTCAAAGCTAATCTTTAATGTTAATTTTACACCCAAGACATAAGTTTTGTGAGCTGACAGGAAGTTATCACAATGAGCAGGCATTGATGGGGAGCATGTACATTGTTAATAGATGTGGGATCTTCCTGATGGCTTTCCTTCGAATACTATTTTTTTGAGTTGAGTACAAGCAGCCTGTTTTGTCATTCAACAATAAATCTTGCAGTGGACGTTTGGGGCTTGGAAACCATGTACAGCTTTTAGGGAAAGGAACATCTCGAAGCACTTGTCGGGGACAGAATTGTGGTCCCAAGAACTTTTCGCACCGGTGTGCAGACAACGCTGTCAGCTAAACGGACCAAAAAACTGCCTACCTATATCTACCTGTTAGGCGCCTCTAGCAATGGCAGGGGCAGGGAAGCAAGAGAAATTTACGTCCCCCAGCCGAGGTGTTTCAACAATGCGTAAACCGCCTTAGTGAAGAGGGATGAGAGCCATAAAAATTGGCGACTTTCCATGTTCACTGTGGACTGGACACTATCCAGAGAGCCATCAGGTGGTGTATTTTATGAGAAAACAACTTTTACCATAATTCATTATAAAAGATCAATCCTGTGTTGATGTCTTAATCACTTATAAACAATTGACTACAATAATGACATGGACACTATTTCATTAAATTATTTCAGCACTTAAGTTCATTTAGATTCTGATAAAAGTGATAACCTCTAATGCACGTTGACAACAACCATTGTCAAAGGGAAAAATCAATTTAACAGACACACTGGCCAGTTAGACAAGTGGAAGGCTTACTAATTAAAGTGACTACTATCAGGGCGTAAACCCATAGTCGCCTGTAGCTTTTCAAATCATACTGCAAGACGATGTGGTCTCGCAGTGTTTGCATCTGTTATCACAAACCGGTAGGGATTCACCTCTTCATTGTTAGTTTGATGGACACATTGTCCCCACGCAAGTGGAAGATGTAGGTCCCAGCGAGACAGTCAGTGTGTTTGAGCTGCCATTTGAGATGCTAGCAGAGATGGTGATCGCAGTGTTCAGGAAAAAGCTATCTTTACCATGTACCTAGTTCTGAATTGGGTGCGCCAGATGCACATAGAACTTACTAAACATGTCATATCCTATTTCAACGTATGTGGATAGCATTCCATCATAATTTGCGATGGATAGTGAAAGACATGTTCTTTCTCTGCTTCGTGATGACTGGGTGTTGTGTAATGTCCTTAGATTAGTTAGGTTTAAGTAGTTCTAAATTGTAGGGAACTGATGGCCATAGATGTTAAGTCCCATAGTGCTCAGAGCCATTTGAAACCATTTTGAAAGACATGTTTGGGTTGTGAGTAAGAAGGACATCTCAGATTAAACTTATGCAACGTCGCATCTCGCAACTGTCTCTGGGAGAAGAGACATCACCTGATCCAACATCGCTCCTGTTGATGTATGTGTGTGCCCCTTAATCTGTGCTATCTGATCATCGTTTGTCAAATGAAGCGTCTTCCCTGTTCGACCGTGAGGCACTACTGATGAACAATCTGCACTGCCAAAGCAACCCCCCCCTCCAAGCAGTGGTATTACAATGTGAAGAGGAAATGGCCCCACAAGAGAGGTTAGCTGTGGAAGACTTGGTGGTGAGAACCGATGGTTTACTCCCCAATGACAATGATTCCAGTCATTGTCAGATACTGACTCTCATATCTGAAACAAAGTGCTTTGAAGCAAAGGAGGAAATGCCAACTGACCGTGTCAGATGCCTTCAGAATGATGTCTATAAAAGGTGGAGATGTCGACAGTGGTGACTGTCCCCAGCATGTAGGTATTATTATTGGTTCCTCTGATGGGATTTGACCGGCAGCAGATATGCTGTGCTTATCGATGATGGACAGCAGCTGGATTCAGAATCTGCCCCCATCTCAGGAGTACTACAACCTTCAGACAACCCTTTAATCCCACAAAAGCAAGACTGCATAGGCCAATGATGATAGAAGGGGACACATTGTCAACAGTGGGGCCTTCTTCAGGTCTCCAACTTCCACTCCTCCCAACAGGCATCAACAACAGTGCCTCCCCACGCGATGCCTACCAGACTGGCGCCATAAACCACAGTACCATCAGTTCGAAAGTCAAGTACTCCTTCAGGAAGTGCACTTCAACCAGTTCCCATATATTTATGCATATGAAATTTACCAGGTGCTGTACACAGGCAATGGCAATAGTATGGCCATCATTGTGAAGGAATGCATCATGATCAATGGTGTGGCCAACATTCCATTAGCATGAAGACTTGCTCTCACATTTAGGGGCATCAGGATCGTGAATGGATGCACCCCTTCTGGTATGGACAAGAGGACAGATTGTTCGAGGTTTCACAAAGAGAAGGTCGAGCCCTTATTTGAGGAACGCTACGATCATATCATCTGAGGGGGCGACTTCAGTTCTGTCCTGTCTCCACAGGATCAAATGCCACACTTTTGCACAGGCCAGGAATTGCAATGGCTGGTGCAAGACCTTTGTCTCATCGATACCTGACAGTATATTCACTGTCACAGATAGATATAAACATACAATATTGGACACACCAGTAATAGGGCAAAGCCGTTTCTAGGGACACTTTTGATGTAAACTGATATCAAGATAATTACACAAATTAATTGAATTGCTCAATTAATTACACCCACCCCACTTATAATGTCATGGGATTTCCCTGGACAGCACATGGATCCCTTCCGCCATCATGTCTCTGGGAAATCCCAACCCCTCACATGCTCCCTTCTCCTCCCACTCCCCCAATAGCCCCACACCCCTGGAACTGCCTGGAAATTCAAATTTATTGGCGGGAATATCAAATTTTGTGTGTTTACCTTGAGGTTAGGAGACCAGCAGTATACAAGACCTTCAGAGGCTGCTGGCCATTCCCACTCGTCTCTCCCCCTCTCATCGTCCACTTGTGAGGGAGCTTCAGTCTGTGCTGAACTGCTGGATAGGATGGACATAAGTCCTTATTTTGTGCGATATGTTCAGTGGATGGGAAGCCGTTGTTGGACAAGGAAGAATTTAACAGCTATACTAGCTGTAATCATGCAGCTGAGGAATGTGTCCATAACTACCTGCACTACACTTGGAAAGCTATGATACTGGCCGAATATATGAAGAAGGCGAATATGCTTCACAAAATCATGAAGATGCAGCAGCACAGGAGTAAGTTACATTTCTCAACTCATCCCGATAAATGCTTGTGATGTAGAACATTCAAAAAAAGTCCCGTCTGTCTTTTGAAGTGGAAGAGGCTAGATGCTCATTCTCTCCAGCTCAAGTACCCATATGTACTATTGAGTAGATGCTGGTGATGAGTGACGATTATTTTAATAAGTGTACTACACTCCTGGAAATTGAAATAAGAACACCGTGAATTCATTGTCCCAGGAAGGGGAAACTTTATTGACACATTCCTGGGGCCAGATACATCACATGATCACACTGACAAAACCACAGGCACATAGACACAGGCAACAGAGAATGCACAATGTCGGCACTAATACAGTGTATATCCACCTTTCGCAGCAATGCAGGCTCCTATTCTCCCATGGAGACGATCGTAGAGATGCTGGATGTAGTCCTGTGGAACGGCTTGCCATGCCATTTCCACCTGGCGCCTCAGTTGGACCAGCGTTCGTGCTGGATGTGCAGACCGCGTGAGACGACGCTTCATCCAGTCCCAAACATGCTCAATGGGGGACAGATCCGGAGATATTGCTGGCCAGGGTAGTTGACTTACACCTTCTAGAGAACGTTGGGTGGCACGGGATACATGCGGACGTGCATTGTCTTGTTGGAACAGCAAGTTCCCTTGCCGGTCTAGGAATGGTAGAACGATGGGTTCGATGACGGTTTGGATGTACCGTGCATTATTCAGTGCCCCCTCGACGATCACCAGAGGTGTACGGCCAGTGTAGGAGATCGCTCCCCACACCATGATGCCGGGTGTTGGCCCTGTGTGCCTCGGTCGTATGCAGTCCTGATTGTGGCGCTCACCTGCACGGAGCCAAACACGCATACGACCATCATTGGCACCAAGGCAGAAGCGACTCTCATCGCTGAAGACGACACGTCTCCATTCGTCCCTCCATTCACGCCTGTCGCGACACCACTGGAGGCGGGCTGCACGATGTTGGGGCGTGAGCGGAAGACGGCCTAACGGTGTGCGGGACCGTAGCCCAGCTTCATGGAGACGGTTGCGAATGGTCCTCGCCGATACCCCAGGAGCAACAGTGTCCCTAATTTGCTGGGAAGTGGCGGTGCAGTCCCCTACGGCACTGCGTAGGATCCTATGGTCTTGGCGTGCCTCCGTGCATCGCTGCGGTCCGGTCTCAGGTCGACGGGCACGTGCACCTTCCGCCGACCACTGGCGACAACATCGATGTACTGTGGAGACCTCACGCTCCACGTGTTGAGCAATTCGGCGGTACGTCCACCCGGCCTCCCGCATGCCCACTATACGCCCTCGCTCAAAGTCCTTCAACTGCACATACGGTTCACGTCCACGCTGTCGCGGCATGCTACCAGTGTTAAAGACTGCGATGGCGCTCCGTATGCCACGGCAAACTGGCTGACACTGACAGCGGCAGTGCACAAATGCTGCGCAGGTAGCGCCATTCGACGGCCAACACCGCGGTTCCTGGTGTGTCCGCTGTGCCGTGCGTGTGATCATTGCTTGTACAGCCCTCTCGCAGTGTCCGGAGCAAGTATGGTGGGTCTGACACACCGGTGTCAATGTGTTCTTTTTTCCATTTCCAGGAGTGTACATGCAAGATATGTCTAAGAGATGATTGTCTGCAACAACCCAGACTGAGTGAGGAAGTACACACAACTAGCACCAGAGGTCTCTTGAAACATGTCTTGCCCCTCTCCACCACCACCTCAAAATTGGTAGGGGCCAACAGAAGTGCAGGAACACCACATCTGAACATGCGATCACTACATCAGGTATATAGGGTGGACATGGCAGCTCGCCTGTATCGTCTGCCCGCCTGTCTCAGTCAGTCTTTGGAAGAAGGAGAACCATGACGGGTCACCAGCAGCAGTCGGGCTCGTGCAGCACACCACAGCAGCAGACTAGGAAGAACTGTAAAAGTTAGTGTGTTGCAGTTCGAATTTTTTACTTTGTTCAACTCCATTTTCTTTGTCTGTGAGGATGCTTATTGCTTCTTCTTCTTTGTTCAGCGGTGACCCCCGATGCTTCCTGACCTCAAGTTGCAATGACCACCAGCTTCTTGGAGCCTGCAGTGACTTTCAATGTGTCTGGACAAGCACAGCGTCATCACTGTGGGATCCTGTTACGCACCTGGTCAGCATGCTGTAGCAGGAAAATGCTGTTCTGTTATTTATACCACTGAGTGATGAGTACACCCATCCTGTCCCCGACTCATAGACGTGTATGGGTGGTCCCATAATGTATAGTACAGGTCAGTACTGACTACCAACATATGAGCCATCTCAGGAGATTTCAATACCACCGCAAGAAGAACAAGTTGCTGAGATTTTAGATGAAAAGCTACCACTTCCACCTAGCACGCTTTTCGCTTCAACATACAATTGAATCTCTACAGGTTCAAAGCGTCTAAATATCGGTATATCAGCAGCTGTAGAAGCCAATGATTGGTGTGTGTTGTTAGAAATTGAAAATGTATCTAGAATGTTAAAGTGCAGTCTACTGAGGATGAATGGGATGAAATGAAATGTGCTGAAGACTCTATCAATCAGCAGATGATCACCGAGTATTATCCAACACGTACCCCACCAGACATTAACTGTAGTGCTCTAACCGTCTCAGTTAAAACAGCGTATGGTGAATAAGTACTCTGTGTGAAATTAAGAAATAAAATCACTTTTCAGTGACACTCCACCGTTGCAAAGATATATAGTCTAGAGGTGGCGTTATCCTGTGTTTTGGAAAGACTGAACAGATGGGTGCATTGTGTTAAAAGTGTGTATAAAGACATTGTAAACTACCTCCTAGTGAAAAGTGCGCATGGTGATGATTTACACCAGTGTATCAATACCATGCCAAAAGAAAGGACAACCAGTAAGTTTGAGAGAAATTCAAGATTAATTCCACTCATACAAGAAACTATTATTTGGTAAATTCTGCGTATGAATGAAGGTGAAGAGAGAGTCTATTTATTTCTCAGATGGACTGCATCCAGTGTATGATTTTTAAATATATATAAAATCCTGTGTGTTATTTCTTACTTTGTAACCCTGTTATTATAATGTAGCTGTGGTAACTCATTCGGTAAGATGATTGCACTATAGTGGGTACATATGTTATTATTGTTGTTACAAGTGTTCATTTTCCTATAAAAGACCACTTCACACCAAAAACTGATGTAGTTGGTGTCATAGAAGGGAGGGTGATGCATCAGGACTTTGTTGTAAGTGACTGGTCCTGTGATGGTGCGGAAGAAGAAGAAGAATGGGATATTCCTTCCTGATAACATAAGAGAACTAATTGTGGGTCCATCCAACTGTGGGAAAATAAATGTTCTCATGTCACTACTGACACACCCAGATGGAGTCCATTACAAGTGTGTATGTGAATTTTCGAAAACGCTGTTTGAATGCAAGTATCAGCTATTGCAGGAGATACTGCAAGATGTAGGCCATGTAACGTACACGACATGTAGTCAAAACAGTCAAGTCCCCCCCGCCCCCTCCAGAAAGAGTAAAGCCCAACACAGTGTTCTTGTTTGACAATGTCGCTGTTGGAAACAAAGATTAAATCCTACTATATTTCTGTTTTAGTCGTTATACATGTACTGATGTATTTTATTTGAGTCAGACATATTCCACAATCCCGAAACAGCTGGTGAGGGATAATGCAAATCTCATTATAGCTTCAAGACAATTTGAATCTAAAACACATTTACCAGGCGCATGTAGGAATCATTCAACAATTTTGTAAAGATATACACACGGTACTCGAATCACAGACAGTACAGGTTCCTTGTTATTGATAAATTAAAAAAAAAAAAAAAACTGGATGACGGTAGGTGTAGACTGAATTTCCAGGAGTCCCTCTATATTTATATATATAGCTATTAAAAATGTGATTAGTATTTTAGTGTACATCACATCATGGACAAGTTCGCATGTATGTCAGACATGCAGCCTGAGAGGATAGGTGTGCAACTGTACAGGGATGGAAAATTTCAGTCACTCGAACGTAACGTTAAGGAGCTAGAGACGTTGCCCACACCCTTCTGAGACTTATACGTTATCAGACGCTAGGGTTAAGGAACTAGAGACGTATACCTGCATCATTCTGAGAAAGAAAGCAGACGATTTAACTGTAAAGGTTGACAGAACTGAAAAGAAAGCACATGATTTAACTTTAAAAGTTGAGCGAAATGCATATAAGGTGCAGACTGTGAAGCAACCCTGTTAGTATATCGCAAGATGTTAGCTAATCATAAAGTCATCGCTACATTCAAGGCTGTCCGAGAGAAGTTATGATTTCTAAGCTTAGGACATTTGGATCGAGAGTAGACACTGCGAGAAACGTTTAAACCAATTAGTGAATCCCTCGATGGACTAAATTACACAACGACAATGATGCTGCTACTGCTTGTTTTACTAACCATCACAGTTACGCTAGGATAGACAAAACATACGTGTTGGGCATACAGCCTATAACTTTAAAGGAAAAAAAAAACATTACAGATACTGGGAGGAAATTTCAATGAACACCAGGTCTACTCAATCTCATTTTCCGAAACCCCTCAAAAACAGTTAAATTTCCAGACAATGATCTGGGGATGTATGGTAAAATGCTACAACTAGCTGGTGAACACACGAAAGCGGGAGACCAACGCAGTGAAAAATACAGAGACATTATAAAACCTTTATTATTAGACGGTGGTATAGCAGTGATGATGGTAATGACAGTCAGCATAAAAGAGACAGCAATCAGACCCCTACTATGTGTATTACATCTGCAATGAGATAATAGATCGACTATGTCTGTTAATAGAATCAACTGCTGTGGGCAGTACTGCGCATTCCAATGAGGTTGTCTCAGTAATTTTCAGAGCTTGGAGAGACGGATATAATCCAATGAGTACGGAGACAGTAGTTCAAGAACTGCACAAACCAACAGTCAAGCCATACCCTCACAGGCATGTTATGATTAAAGGTGTGGCTGACTTGTGGTAGGCTGATCTTGTAGACATGAGGGAATATTTACTTGAAAATAATGGATTTAAATATATTTTAATGGCTGTTGATACAGAGGCTACACCAAATTTGTCTGGGCTTTATCTGTTAAAGCAAAAACGGTGAGAAATGGCATGAAAGTGTTAGTGCATTTGTTGCACACAGGGAGGAATCGATGCCTTGATGACCCCCAAACCGATCACGGTGGAAAGTTTTTTAATCGGTATTTCAAGACTGATGCAGCAGAATGCAATATATCACTGCTCAACGTTCGACCAACTGAAGGCGAGTATCGTGGAATGTCTGAACAGAACAATAAAAGGTCAAATGTGGATGTATTTTAATCTTTGCGGCTCATACAAATGGAAAGATATCTTCCCAGAAATAAATGCACAATAAAAATAAGACCAATCGATATTTGTGATAATGAATTTAAGGATACGGAAAACTATAGTATTAAAATGCTCGATCCACGTAAAGAGAAATTTAATGTCGGTGATTTTTTATGTATCTCAAAACACAAGAGAAGTCATACCTCACAAACCGGTCAAGTGGGATATTCACAGTTTGAAAAGTGCAAAGAACAAGTCCCAGAACTTACATTTTAAAAGATAGCAGCGGCACTGAAATTTCAGGATGCTTTTACACCGAGGAAATGCAGAAGAGTTCAGAACCACATGTGTTTCTCATAGAGCGTGTCATAAAACGTCGAGGGATCAGAGCACTAGTTAATTGTCTTGGTTTTCCTGCCATGGAAAATAGCTGGACTGACTCTGACGATTTTCCATATAACTGGATGCACGGAGACGCATTATAGAAGGCGGTGGTAAATTCTCGACAAACTTCTCATCGAGCTGCACATTCCAGGTTATAATTACTGCGGACCTAGTACAGAGCTTCAGAAACATTTGGCTCATGGTGAAAAGGGGATTAACAGGCTTGACAAGACGTGTTGGACCACGACATTGCATACTCATAGCATAAAAATCTCCCAGAACGTCACGTCAGGATCGAATTTTAGCTGATAAAGCCAAGGCAATACATGTGAGAAAGGATGTTGGTAAAGGCCAGCGCATTACAGCATTTGCAGTTGATAAAACCATATGTGTTAAAATTAAGTTGGCTTTGGGTGTGAATTTCAAGCAAGTTATGAACGCTGTACGTCGCGCACTGAAGGAGGAGAAGACAATGATTAAAGTAGAAAGAGTGTTTGGAAAACTGTATCCTGACAGTGATACGCAGCAAAAAATGCCTTAGGCACAAAGGACCGGTTAAAGCACTAAAGGTTCTGCCAATACCCAAGAAATCAGATGGAATTATCCCCTTCCTCATTCCTGCCCTCGCTGTTCTCTCAGCAATGGGTTCACTGAGTGGTGGTTCTCGGCTATTGCCAAAACAGTCAAGAACGGACAGAACTCCCAAAAACAGCCAGAAGAAGTAAGAAGATATAACCACATGACAGAAGCAGCAGCCATTGGGAAAGGACTATATCTGAAACCATACGTCTCCTCATAAATAACAAAAAGCACGTTAGCTGTCCTACCGGACATCTGATGGATTTCAGGTAGAGTACATCATGGTCAGACAGATTCCGAAACCAGATACTGGATTGTAAGGCGTCCCCAGGAGCATAAAAGTGGTTCAATTGGCTTTATGCACTATGGGAGCTTACACCTGAGCTCATCAGTCCCCTAGAACTTAGAACTACTTAAACCTAACTAACCTAAGGACATCACACACATCCATGCCTAAGGCAGGATTGGAACTTGCGACCGTCGCGGTCTTGCGGTTCCAGACTAAAGCGCCTAAAACCGCTCGGCTACACAGGCCGGCCTCCAGGAGCAGATATAGACTCAGATCACAATGTAGTAGTGATGAAGAGTAGCCAAAAATTTAATAGATTACTCGGGAAGAATAAACACACAAAGAAGTGGCACGGAAGTACTAACAAATGACGAGATACACTGAAAGTTCTCTAAGGTTATATATACAGCAATAAAGAATAGCTCAGGAGGCTGTACAGTTGAAGAGGGATGGACACCTCTAAAAAGGGCAACCACGGAAGTTGGAAAGAAAACATAGGTACAAAGAAAGCAATTGCGAAGAAACCGTGGATAACAGAATGAATACTTTAGTTAATCGATGAAAGAAGGAAGTACAAAAATGTTCAGGAAAATTCAGGAATACAGAAATACAAGTCGCTGAGGAATGAAATAAATATGAAGTGCATGGAAGCCAAGATGAAATGGTTGCATGAAAAATGTGAATAAATTAAAAACTAAATGATTGCCAGAGGAACTGACTAAGCATACGAGAAACTCAAAACAGAAGTTGGTGAAATTTAAAAAAGGGTGGTAACATTAAGAGTGAAACAGGAATTTCACTGTTAAACGCATAGGAGAGAGTGGATAGGTGGAAAGAGTACATGTACATTGAAAGCCTGTATGGTGGGGGGGGGGGGGGGGGTAGGAAGATAGGAAGATTTGTTTGATGTCATAGAAAAAGGAGAATCAGGACTTGATTTGGAAGAGACAGAAAATCCAGTGTTAGAATCAGAATTTAAGAGAGCTTTGGAGGACTTAAGATCAAATAAGGCAGAAGGGATAGATAACATTCCATCATAGTTTCTAAAATCCTTGGGGGAAGTAGCAACAAAACTACTGTTCAAGTTTGTGTGCAGGATTACAGAATACCATCTGACTTTCGGAAAATATCGTTCACGCAATTCTGAAGACTGCAAGAACTGAGAAATGTGAGAATTGTCGCGCAATCAGTTTAACAGGTCATGTATCCAAGTTGATGACAAGAATAATATATAGAAGAATGGAAAAGAAAATTGAGGATGTGTTAGATAACGATAATTTTGGCTTTAGGAAAGGCAAAGGCATCAGAGAGGCAATTCTGACGATGTTGATAATGGAAGCAAGGCTAAAGAAAAGTTAAGACTTTTCATAGCATTTGAAGACCTGAAAAAAGCTTTCGACAATGTAAAATGGTGCAAGATGTTCGAAATTCTGAGAAAAATAGGAGTAAGCTATAGAGAGAGATGGTTACTATACAATATGTACAAGAACCAAGAGGGAATAATAAGAGTGGACGACCAGGAATGAAGTGCTCGGATTAAAAAGAAATGTAGTCTTTCGCTCCTCTGTTCACTCTGTACATCGAAGAAGCAGTGATGGAAATAAAAGAAACTGAAGGTGAAAGGACATCAATGCTACGATTCGCCGATGACATTGCTATCCTCAGTGAAAGTGAAAAAGAATTACATCATCTGCTGAATGCGATGAACAGTTTGATGGGTGCAGAATATGGACCGAGAGTAAATCGAAGAAGGACGAAAGTAATGAGGAGTCACAGAAACGAGAAAAGCGAGAAATTTAACATCAGGATTGATGGTCACAAAGTAGATGAAATTAAAGAATTCTACTACCTAGCAGCAAAACAACCAGTGACAGATGGAGCAAGTAGGACATCAAAAGCAGTCTAGCACTGGCAATAAGGGCATTCCTGGTCAAGAGAAGTCTACTAATATCAATCACAGGCCTTAATTTGAGGAAGAAATTTCCGAGAATATATGTTTGGAGCACAGCATTGTATGGTACTGAAACATGGACTGTGGGAAAACCGGAACAGAAGAGAATCGAAACATTTGGAATTAGGTGGACTGAAAAGGTAGGAAATGAGGAGGTTCTGCGAAGAATTGGACAGGTAAGGAATATGTGGGAAACACTGACAAGTAGAAGGAACAGGATAATAAAACATCTGTTAAGACATCAGGAAATTACTTCCATGGTATTATAGGGAGCTGTAGAAGGCAAAAACTGTAGAGGAAGGCAGAGATTGGAATACATACAGCAAATAATTGAGGACGTAAATTGTAAGTGCTACTCTGAGGCGAAGAAATTGGCACAGGAGAGAAATTCGTGGTAGTACTCATCAAACTAGTCAGAAGACTGGTGACTCAAACGAAAGAGGTAATGTAGTGAATTAAAATTTTGTGATTGCAAGTTAACTAATGCCAGAGTCTACGTGAACTCCGAATTCTACCAGTATGATAATTTACAACTGCAGTAGGATGTAAATATATACAGTATAGCATATATCGTGAATGCGAGTTTCTGTGCTTCATACTATGAAGAGGAAGGATGTCTACAGAGTCCAAGGATCCAGCGCCAACCATCCTAATAGACTGCTCGAAACAGAATGAGATAATTGAATTTGGACCTATAGATATACACTGCAGCAATGCTCTAGTTTTACATCAGCATGTGATTAACTACTGCCTGTTCACCGGTGTTGTGCAATGAGCTGTATAAATGAACAGGTTTTGCGCCATACCCAGAGCATTCCATAATGGTATCTCAAGGTGCGAAAATCATTGTCAACGCTCAGGGTTCCTATGATGATGAGCGTAGACAGTTCATATTTAATGATGTTGCATTCATAGCGTGCAGAGAAGATGCAAGTATAATAGAGACATTCTCAGCAAAGTAGTTAACACGTTTCTACCATGGAATTCACAGGGACGATTCTGCCATATCCTATAAAGATGTGGTGATCACACTTCGATCATTAGACGACATGGATACCATCACCTATACGAAGGGGAAGGGGAAGGGGAAGGAGAAGATCACATGGATGCATCGAATTCTCAAGTATGCTACTATACAAGACCTGGAATTCTACAGGTGTTCTGCTCTCCATCGACTCAAGACAAAGAAGAAGTTGTGCGAAAATAGTGTTATGTCCCCTTACGAAAATATAAAATTACTTTTAAATTGGACGAGAAATAAAAGAATTTTTACCTCTTAATATGTCTGTACTTTTTTTACTGGTTACTCTCTGATCTATGTAGTTTAGTCCAGATATTGCGCCTGTGACTTTCCTCAAGCACTGTCCATATAAATTTAGACATATTTGCTATAAGTCTTTGGGAACAGACAGTCATAGTCTCGTGCTACCTACTCCAATAACCCAATATAGGCAGCACGACAGGCAAAGTTCCATGTCACCATTCCATGTGTTTTGTTTTTCTCTGTCTTAAACGTCACCTCTCTAATGCTCCAAGATACTCGTAATACCTTGTGCCTCTTCCACAGCCTTATAGGCATTTGTGGAGATAAGTATTTGTGAAATAAGAACAAAGACATTTGGTAACGAATTTATTTTAATTATTATGTGAAATATTTTATAGTCAGAATTTAGGTTCAGGTCACGGGTTTTCGAAATATTTAAGGGACAGGGTTTTTCTGGTACACAGTACAGATTCAAAGTATCACTGATTGAAAGGTTCTGCCTCACATCACAGATTCAGAGTGCTACTGTTTGAATTATTTTGGTTCACATCATGGATACAAAGCAATATAGCTGTCACAAAGGTACCTGTTTCTTCCACTAATACTATAGAAATTCCTTCAGACAAACGAAATAATTTATAATGAACTGGATGGATATACATGTCCACCACAAACAGATGGAATAATGTACAATGAAATGAGTGGATCTATTTACATCTATACTTAGAAACTGATAGGACTGGATGGCCAGAGGTAGGCCAAACTTAAAATCTATTTTTATTTACATGACACACATGATGTGCAGATATGTTTCCATATGTACATAGTACACACTATATGCGTAAATAAATAAATATTTAGACGACTAGCAATAGAAATGCTGAAGAATTCCTTTTTATGCTTTTTAGGTTCTTTACATTTTTTACATTTTTCCCAACAAACAAATACTGTGTGCATAAATGAATAAATATTTATACCACACACACATACACACAGACAATTACTTACACCATGATAAAAGGGCCATACTATCCTGCACACTACGCCACCCACCCATCCACCCACCCACCCACATGCACAAACACACACACACACATTCATCCATTCTCTTACTCTCAGAAAACCAGAGTCGTCCTCTCCTTCACTTGCTACAAGTGAATAGTGTTGGCACAGGCGAGTTCCATCCCGTTGTCACGTATTATCATTTCATCGTCATGAAACGACACGCCAATTTTAGATTGCAATACAGCATTCACCTCGCGTCCTCTCGATTGAATACTAGTTTACCATACCACATGCGATGGCTGTGATGTAGCACTGTGATCACTGTTGTACAGGCACTGCAAATAGTCTTCGATAGAGAGGGCTCTCAATCTCATAGAACACACACCCTTAGTCTGCCTCTAGTGGCACCTTCCAATGTGTGATATGCATGCACTTTTGATCTCAGACCTGCAAACTTCACAATAAGTAATCCATTCATCTCATCTTTCATAAGGACAATAACCTTCTTGTTGTGTAGAACAATACCATAAGGCTTATCGGTCACACATAGGACTTGTCGAATTCATAGGCCATTACTTCATATGAAGTGAAGTTCTTCATCCAATAGATGACTTATCTGTATGCATATAAAATAATTTAGGATCTATGAAATGAGTTTTTGCAAACTCATACAGAAAATGGTACGTGTGGAGTTTGGATAAATGTAGTATGCAGATACCCACAAAATTACGCTTTGTATACTCTACTGCAGTCTTCGCCATCTCCACAGCAATGAAGTTCTCATCGAATATGAAGACCCAGTTAAAATTTGGTGCAGCAGCGCATTTTTCTTACTCCATAATGCGCATTCCATTCGATTCTAATCAAAATTTCACACCTGTCCCTCAAATTCTCCATTGTTTTGCCGAATATTGAATTATACATTAATTTATAAAAATGTTTCTGAAAGTGACATGTCATGGAATATGTCTCATATGAAATTCAACATTCTCATTCAACCAGCACGATTACTTGAAGGAGATAGCCTATGTGATTCTAGCCAGCTCCATCTCCAATTTGAGACAAGGTTGCAGATTACGACAATGAATAATATACCTCCACTTATTCCCCGGCATTGTCATCAGTTTTTGGGGGGAGCCTCTTCGCAGAACTAGTTGATCTGGACACTGTGGAAAATCAGTATGTGCATCATGCTCCACCTCATATGCTACATCAAAATCAGCCACCATACCCCACTTGATTTTTGCACCTAATCCCTAGCATCTGTCTTTGAGCACCCATCGTAACTCGCCAATCAGCAGTGATTGCTGCATGGCGTGCCCGGTGCATTGAACCTATTACTGATATGTGGGTTATTTGCGTTGGCATATCTATAGACACATTAGCCAAGTTTCCCACAGATTCCTTGATCAAATAAAAGAAGCATGTCAGGATTAGTCAATAACTCTTGAGCATTGCATCCCAAGGCAATGCAGGTGTTGTGTAATAAAAGACACATCCCAGAGACTATATGGTCACACATAGACTCCGGAATTTCTAAAAAACATCCAGAAACAAGTGCATGTCTGTGACTGTGTAAAGCCATGTGTACTTTCCTAAGGTGGAGATGCTGAATTACCATCACATATTCACAGCATGCTCATACTCTGCATCCATTATGGCATCACCTGCTGGAGAATGTAGTTGGGTAGCTTTATTTCGTTGGGTTTTACTGTAGTAACCAAATACTCATATGGGAAAATCCCATTCCTAGTCACAAGCTATAACTTCTCGTACCAGGAAATGTAGCTCCTGAAGTACAGTTTCAACAAGTTTCTGGAGTGGTGCCTGCATAAAACACAGTGTATCAAGGAAGCAGAGCGTAATTCTTGGCGCCATTCGTTTGGAGAATGAAACATATTTCTCTATGCTCTCTAGGAGGATTGTGACCTGATTTTTCTCCTAGCCAAAACCAGCCAGGCGCTCAACAAGAAATTGAGCATCATACCCGCTTAAATTATGGAAGAAAAAGGGTATGTGCTTTGGTAACTGGTACTTGAAGCTGCATGTATTGTGAACTGTGACACACAACTTCCACATTATATGACAGTGGTCTCTACAAGCAGTTTCCATCTTTCTGTCTAACGCCAGTCCACAAATGTGACAGTCAACAGCGTTTTGTACAAATCTTTACTCTCCTCTGATATGGCCATGGAAACGTTGTCTCTGTAAAGATTGTCAACCTTCTATGAAAGTTTTTCAAGCTCAGTGAGAAGCCAAAAAATTATTTGCGACATGAGATTTGCAGCAGTTAAAACTTGAATCATTGGATGATACAATTTGGAATTCACCATGTATGCTTCCCCCTTTTTTTGTAATGCAATAGATGAGGCTGTAGAGCACCTTCAAGCATGTTGCGGGGGCGAGGGGGCATCCAAAGTCCGTGCGCACCACAAAGGGGCATCGCTCCTGATGGTGGGCATTCTTAAACTTTATCAATTTATTTTCCTTAGTAGACATATGACAGAACTGGGTCCTTTTCTAGGTTGTCAAAAAGGCATTGAGGCACCTTAAGCAAATGTAATGCTCACATTCATTTTTACTCATCTGGGAGGCAAGAAGGTAAGCACGTCTTTGAACCAAATATAGTGCCAATAGTCCACTTCCTCGTTTTTCTCATTGGAGAATAATAGCACGAGTTGCATATGTATCCTGTTTCTGATACAGGAAGCACTTTTTTAAAAATTTCTCATTCAAAGCTGTGATTTTAATTTTAATGTATCCTCCATTTAAAATACAATTATTTATCCCAGCAAATGAAACTTTCACTGAGTTAAAAAATCAAAAATGTAATAAATTTCTATCTTTTAAACTTTTGTTTATCTATACCAGTGACTGAAATCTTCATTTAAAGACTGAGAGGTACATTTCAACAGTAAATGTTTTAAATTTTGAAAATCAATATTTTATATAAATTAAAAGTAAATAATTTATTGCAAAACAATCTTATTTCAAGATTAGAAAAAGGTTGTAAAGAATAACATACATAAAGTTATACTGATTTAGAAAATTACTACAAAGAAAAAGGTTATTCAAATGTCATTAGACCAGCTCTCTTGGAATTTATTGATAATGTCAGTAAGAGGGAAATGAATAACAGAGAACTAAGATATAAAACTGTAAAGGAACTTTGAACAGTTTACCAAACGAGAAATATAAAAAATATTCTCAATATAATAAACAACATTGAATGGATTTTATTGTAAATCCTGAGGTCAATATTCGTAACAATGATAATGAACTGCAAAATAAAAATTCGAATTTTTTTATAAAATCTGTAAAATGAGATCTTTAAAAAATTCTAATCTTAATAAACATCAATTAATGGAGTCTGTCAAAAGATCTGAGGGTAATCTTAATAGTATCGAATATGAAACGACTGAAAATGTAGATAAAGATTAAGAAATTAAACAAAAACCTATAAGGTAAAGTGCTATAACTTTCTACATGATGAAGATTTTTTAAATGACTAAATGAATTTACAGAAAAGCTTCTGCTCTAAAATCAAGAATAACAACTTAAGAAATTAATAATACTGGTAATAGTGTTGAACTACAAGAATTTTTTATCAAAATAAAAAAGTTATCAGTTAATTTAAGAATATATTTACATGAAGAAGATTGATTAGAAGTTTTTTTGTAATTTTAAGAGACAAAATGAATTATAAAAAATTAATTGTAAAACAAGTAATGAACATTCAATATGAAAGATTCGTATGGAACATTATTATCAACAATGAATAAGCTCTTAACTGAAATGGAAGAAAAGCAATGGAAAAAAATTATGGTTGGTCTTTATTTATCGATAATATGGAATTATGTGTTATTAGACACAATCCAATTTCCAGTCCTTCTTATCCTAATCTCTCTAAAGAAATTTAAGACATGAAATCCATAACTGATGTAAAAAACACAGTTCGAAAATGCTTTCTTTGTTTAACAAAATCAGCTTTATATCCAGGAGATTGAGGCTGGGAAAGATTAAATAAAAATATTGGGTTAGAATTCGATAAAATTTTTGAAGAATAAAAACTCAAGTTCTTCATCCAGTAAGCATATATTCCAAAATTTGAAAGGAAGTGTAATATTTCCATTTATATTGTACATCCACCTTACCATACGAAAATAAAGAAAAGAGAGCCATTTTAATATTCTTTTAATTCAAAGAGAAAATAATTTTCATTGTTATAGGGGTAAAAAATTATGTATATTAATTAATTCACACTCAACTAAAGGTGAACATAAATTTTACTGTTGCGATAGATGTCTAAGATATGTTTATATACAAGAAAAATCACAAATACGACTGTCACGAACCTTTCTTCTTTGAAAAGATGTTAACAATTGTCAACCAAGTCGCTAAAAGCTTATATGTATAATTATCAAAAACGTACACTGTTTTCATTCAGTTATTATGTCAAATATCCTAAAAGTGATTGTCAGCCACTCATTACATATGTTGGTAAAGATTCCTTTAAATATTAAAACATTATCTAGAGAAATTACATAAATATATAAATGAAATGTACCAAAGATAATTACTAATGGAGCTAGAATAAATGTTAAAAATTTGGAAATTGTTTTATTTGTGAAGAAAAATTTCCTGAAAGAGAGGCAGAAGTAGGGCATCACTGTCATTTAACAGGAAAATACCGAGGAAGTGCCTACAAAGACTGTAATCTTAATTATGGAAATCATTTTGTTCCAGTTTATTTTCATAATTTAACGAAGTATGGCATTCGTTTGTTTATCGAAGAATTGGCAATAAATAATCAAGATATTTACATTATTTCAAACAAAGATATATATATATATATATATATATATATATATATAACACTTAAGATGGGTTTGCTTTAAGATTTTTTGATACTTTTAAGATTATGTCATCTAGTATGATATATTGTTTTCAAGTTTTACAAAAGAACAATTTAAAGTAACATCAAAATTTTTCAAAGACGAACAATTAGATTTAATGAATAAGAAGATATGGATTTTGAAAAAAAGTAAATGAAATAAAACTACCTTATAAAGAATATTGTTAATAAACCTAATATATCTGATGAAGAATGTAATAGTGTAGAATTAGTTTGGAAAATAATTGATTTCAAAAATTTAAAAGAATAAACAAGATTATATAATAGATCTGTTGTTTTAATATTGGCAGACATTTCTGAGAATTTTGAAGATACTTGTGTTAAAGCTTATAAAATCGATCCAGTTTGGCTTTTTACTGCACCTTGTTTATCTTCTAATTCCATATTAAAAATGTCTAAAATTGAAGTAGATTATTATCCGATTATGACATGATTTAATTTGTTCCAGAAGAAATTCGAGGAGGAATTTCACAAGGTGTTATAAGATGTGCCAAATTCAATGATAAATACCTGAAAAATTTTGAACTGCAAAAGGAATCACATTACACCATATATTTAGATGCAAATATTTTATAGAGTTGGGCAATGTCTGAATTTTTACCATTTACAAATTTCGAGTGGTTACATCCAAAAAATTGTAATAGTGATAAAACCTCCAAACACGTGATGAATATAATATTTAATTTATTTTAGAAGTTGATTAGTAATATCTGGGTTAATTATATGATTTAGACAAGAATTTACCATATGCATTTGAATTATCATTTAACAATGTTAAATAATAAAGAAAGAACGTTTTACACTACATAAACCTTGAACAGTGTCTACTTCTTTGATTAAAAAAACTCCATACAATCTCTTCATTTAATCACTCAGATTTGTTCAAAAACTGATTTTAATATGGAAATGAGAAAACATATGGCTAACGAATTTTGAAAAAAAAAGACTTCGATAAACTGATGAGTAATTCCTTTTTCAGTAAAACGCTGCAAAATGTTAGAAACAGAAAATATTCAAATATTAACAAATCCAGAAAATACACAAACTATATTTCACAATCAAATTGTGAACATATTGTATTTTCAGAAAATGTATTGGCAGTTCAATTAAACAACACAATAGTTAAATTCAGTAAATCATTTTTACACAGAATGAGTTTTTAAACATTTCAAACTAAAGTCTACAACTTTCATTGTAATGAAATGAAATAAAATAAAAATATGATAAAATATTGATTTACGTTATGTGGACACCAATTCTTGTATTTTTGATATAAAAAACTAATCATTTTTACAAAGATGTGAAATTGATAATAAACGAATTTGACACAACTGATAATAAAAATAGTATTTATGAAATCCAAAAGCAAACAAGAAAGTTTTAGGAAAAATGAAAGACAAAAATAGTGGAAAAATTGTTTTAGAACACATTAGTTCAGAATCGGAAAGATATGGGTATAGAAAAGAAAGTCAAGGATATAAAAAATTTAAGGCGTCAAAAAATCCGTCATAAAATCCGAAATTACTTTTGAACACTATAAAAACTCTTTAAATAACAAAATAAAACAATGTAGAGAATTGAAGTTCAAAAGATCGTTTGAAAATGAATTATATACAGTTGAACATAATGAAATTGTTTTAAGTTTTGACAATGACAAGCGTTTTACATTACAAGATGGAATAAATGCTTTACCTCAAGGTCACCATAAAATTAAAGAATTGTCATCAGAATAATTGAAAGTAAAAATTTATTTTCCATCATGTGTGGGTGTTTGACAGATATTACTATTTTCTCATGATATGGTAATTTTTGATGCATTTCCAAATCTTTTTTACAAACATATCATCTACAAAAAGATTCAATATTTTGATTATAATGGTCTTTATGGTTTTGATGATCAAAACATTTTCTTTTTTTTTGGTTGATCATACCCACATACTGATTAATATTATATTTTCTTATTAATACCAGAAATTCTTCATTATAATGCTCTTTACCATTACCTGCCTGAAAATTTCTCAGTTTTCTCAGTTTGAATATTTTTTAAATGCATCGATTTATTTACTCTAACCAGAATACCCTCAGCATTATTTGAAAAATGATCGATAATGGGTGATAAATTTTTTTCTTAGATTGCTTTCAAACAAATAGAATCCATTTCAACCAAATATGATTGACATAAATCATCAATACCAAAACAAATCATTGTATATTGTTCAGTAATAATTTCTTCACAAATGTTAACAGTCTTCAACAGACGACTGCAAAAGTTGCCTTCAGACTTCATTCCATTACCTAATTTGTTTTATGAATTTATTCTTTTTAGTTTTAAAAATTGAACAGATACCTTTGTCTTTCATTTTTAGTTGTTATGCTGTGAGGAATATTTACATCAGTAAATTTTTTTACATTTCAAACATTTGAGACATTGCAGTGCACTCTCACTTTTGATATGGTGTCATGCTACTTTATGTTCATAGGGGAGACGATTTTTTATTACTTGGTTTCTACATTTGTTCAAATGATGTAAAGTATGGCAGTACTTAACGCTTTTCCTTGTGTGCTCTAGAGAAGGCATAGCGATAGGCTGTACCTATGTTTGCAGGCAGAGTGTGCCGAGTTTATTGACAGTGACAGAATTGTAAGTTTTCTGGGAGGCACGGGGAGCTTTTTTGTGGAGTGGACAGCATACCTGGGTGGAAATGTTTGCCGACCAGTTCCCTGGTCTCATTGTGCAGACACATGGGATGGCATCAGTTGGTCAGCAGCCGCACTCATGTAGCCTGACTAGGGACGAGGAGTTGCTGCTGCTTTGACTGGTGCGTTTGATGGCCAGCAATAAAGCAGAGTGTGGGCCCTTGTTAGGTAGAAAACGGATCAGATGGCTGAGAGATTTTGCGAATTCCATGAGACAGGGCTGTGGCGCCCAGCCATCCAGACTCTGCCACAAAACATATTTGAGAGGGCACGAGGCTTTTAGGGAGTTTATGGCCATTTTAAAAAAAGTTCTAGATGGACGCAACAGTGGATATAACGATCTTTTTATGGAGGGCTGTGGTTGCATCCAAGTCATGCTTTTAGCAAAAACAGGGCATAAACATATGGGAAAGGGGGAGCACAACTGAATCTTTTTTCCTTTTCTCCCAATTAATTTTTAAAGTCGCTGGTTGGTCAAAAATGTGTATGCAGAGAAGAGAACCAGTCTACCAGATTCGAATGGCAAACTCCAGCTCCTGACTAGCTTGTGCTAAAGTGGATGTGGGCTAAGCGTGCAAATGTGCTATGCTACCGAGCCATGGAGGAAAGCTGTAGAGAAAGAGAAGATCACTCTTGCACTGTCACTTCACTGGTAAAGAACGGCAGGTCTTTACTTAGATTGTGAGCCTTGTTTCCTTTGATAGTGTGCCACTTAGAGCCTGTGCCAGTCACCGTCTGAACCATCAGAGGTACTGCTTCTTGCATCACACACACAAGAAGTTGTACATGGTTGTACTCATTTGTTTTGAGTCAGTCATCTAAATATTTGACATCTTCTGTCATGCATAGTTGTGTCACAGAGTCAAATTGGTTCGCCAGTCCAGCAGATAGGTCCATCTTCACACTGAGTTTCAGAGGCTCTTACAGAAGTATCTGTGTTCTGAAGCAGCCAAAAGCGACACCACGTACTTGCATATTTCCGAACGCGCCATCAATAACGGTTTTCCACTGTCCATGACTGCATTAAGAGAGTATGTTGTTCTGTGACGTCGTCACCTGCAGAAGAGTAAAGCATTTGGTGTTATGGCTTAGGGCTCCGATATATGCTTTTCATCACCTTGTTCATTGGAACAATATTTATCTTTATGTATTAGTGGAGTACAGATGCTTCATAGTAGCGTATGTTTTGGGCCTTACCACAACTGACGAGTTGGATAAAGCAATTAGTTCTGGTAAGTGTGGGTGTGTTGATCACCAGCTGATCATTTTGTTAACCATAGACTCCATATTATTGAAAGCGATTGTCAGGTAAAATGTTTGTTTGGCATTTCTATAGCCATCATTTGTCAGCTGATATTAAGAAAGAATAAATCACTTGTTATTTAGAGCACAACTGCTCCCAGTGTTCTGATTTATGTTACCTTTGCCATTTTATTTGTCATGGATTTGTCAAAAATCGAGGTTCAATCGTAATGAAATAGAATATGCTCAATTAAAGTTTCTTTCATATTTTGATTAATATGCGAGAACATTATTTTTATTCAAGGCACAAATTTTCAATGGCATCCTGTCAGTCAGGTCCTTTTCATTTACACACCAAGCAACTACTTGTAATTGTTGATGAAAACAACCACCATCTTGCAGTTGGCAACTACTGCCAGAATCATACAACTGGTCACCACTGCCAAAATCTTGTAATAGGCAGAACCTGGAAGCTTGCACAGCAGCTGTGACAATCAAGAAGGAATAGATAAAAAATTAAAGAATTATTATTGTTCCATCCCTTCATCATCTTTTGATCGTAAAATGAGTTCACCAAACATGGATAATTCACTGATTTAGAGTTAAAAGTATTAAATCTTTCTTCTTCATTTCAGATGTTAGAATAAGAAACTAAGATGAATATACAGTTTCCAGTTCATCAAGATTATGTCTTCTTCTCTCTATTTAGAATCAGTAGCTGACAAATCACCATCTATATTGCCTCTAAAGGAAATAACTCTCTTGATTTTCACATCACATTCAAATGTCAATTTCAATTTTCGCCACCCCTAACTAAGCCAAATTTCAGTGTATGTCTGTCATACATTCATTTCTGAAGTTTACTTTTTGATGTAGCTATGTTGTAGATCCACCTTTGAGATGTAACCAGAAAAGACTTCTTTATTTTCTTTTTGTAAAATAATGGTAAATTAGTTTTATAAAGTTGATTGCTGTTTTCATTGAAATCTGTTTTATTGACATAATTATTTAATTGTGTTAAAAATACTTAAATATTTATTCTCTGTAAGGAGAGTTTTTAATTCTTCATTATTCACACAATTATTGAATTGTGTTAAAATACTCATATATTTGGGTTTTGAAACAAGATTGGTTAATTCTTTTTCTAAATACTGTTTATTGACAACATGTGTCTATTGATTGGCTCTTTTACTTGTACTATTCTCATGCAAAGAAAACTAATGTAATACTTATTTGAATTAAAAATCTTGCTTAATTCCTTATGAAATTGTTTAATCATCTATCCTGTTTTAGAGTCTGCTGATGACTGGAAACTTTGGATATTTGTAATTTTGTTTCTAATGATTGCAATGTGGGTTTTTTATTTTTTCAAGTTCTGTATCTACTTGTAGACTTAAATCTGCTTCAGCTGACGCTAATTCTTCCTTAATTTTCGGTTCTAGTGATTGAATATCTTAGATTTTTTAAATTTTACTTTATCTGTAAGATTTAAATAATTTCCAAAAATGTCCATTTCTTATATTTAAAATTTTATTCAAGTTTTAACTATTTGGACACAGTCCTAAGCCTGCTTTAGCTGGTACTAATATTGGTTTTAAGACAAATAAACGTAAATGACTGCAAATAAATTTGTCATATCTGTATTCTTTTGACATTATAATATGTAATTTTTTGCCAAATAATTTAGTAATTCTTTCAGTGTATTACCATCAACAAAGCAGAAACGAACTATAAGAACAAATCCTATGAGTGCCAACTTGACTGTATGTATCTGAATTAACTGTCCCACAGTCACGATTTTTTGGATTATTGGATAATTTCTGTCACGAAAGTGTTTGGTATTTAATTTTTAAGTTAATTCTTCTATACAGGAATTCGAGTCTCGGCCCAGCACACAGTTTTAATCTGCCAGGAAGTTTCATATCAGCACACAATCCGCTGCAGAGTGAAAATCTCATTCTGGAAACATCCCCAAGCTGTGGCTAAGCCATGTCTCCGCAGTATCATTTCTTTCAGGAGTGCTAGTTCTGCAAGGTTCGCAGAGATCTTCTGTAAAGTTTGGAAGGTAGGAGATGAGGTACTGGCAGAAGTAAAGCTGCGAGGACGGAAAGTGAGTTGTGCTTGGGCACCTCAGTTGGTAGAGCACTTGCTCATGAAAGGCAAAGGTCCCGAGTTCGAGTCTTGGTCCGGCACACAGTTATAATCTGCCAGGAAGTTTCTACAATTATATATTGTATTATTATATTTTTTGAATATTTCTTCGAATTTCTTTTAATTTTTCAGTCTTTTCCTTTATTCTCCATTACTAGATTATGTCTTTTCTATTCTCCTAATTCTTTATCAGCTGTTTTCTTCTTTATTACTGCATTTGGCTAAAGATCCACCAGTAAGTCAACCAATAGTTGCTAGATATGGTAATGTGGCCAGTCATAACCTTCTCATTTTGTTAATATGCAACATTGTTTTTTTAATTAGATATTCAATAATCTTTCTCACAGAAGGTATACCTAATATAAGAAATAAGCTGCCACCTGTTGCATTATCTCTCTTTCCATTTTGAGTGCCAGTTTAAATAATTATCGATACAATATAATTGTTCATTTAATTTTAAACGATTTTGGTTTTGTTTTAAAACTTGGGTGTAAAGTATAATCACTGCTAAAGTTATTCACTTATATAGATTGAAAATTAATAACGAATTTGACAAAGCTGAAGCTGTCTTAAGAGTGCATATTTATAAGCCCCATTCTTTATCATCAGTTTCAATGCCAATGACAGATGATGCAGTTTCCAGACTGAGTCCCAACCTAATTTTCTGTTCCCATACATTATTCCTCTAACTGCAGTTGCAGCTTATTTTACACCAATCAAAAAATAGTTAGAAAATATTACTTCTTTTTCAGTTAGTCCAAGTACTTTATCAGATTAGTGTCTTTCTTCGAAATATTTATTATCTGTGTAGTCAATATATTGTTTTCTACAAGATTCATCTAAGGATTAATTCCTTTATCACCTTTAGATAATCTTTCTGCTGACCTTCGTCCATGAACACAGTAATTATAACTGGGAATATGTAATTATAAAGATAGGTTATTAATTAACCCATTAACTAATTTTTTTCATATTTTTTCGATTTCCAATCAGTACGTTGAAGATTATTCTAGTTCTAATCAAATATGGAATTCCTTTCAAATTATTAGTAATAAAATCACTAAATTTGCTAACATTTTTATTCCAACTTTTTCATTGTGATAATTTTTATTATCTGATAATTCTTCACCGTTAATTACTGATAACATATCAATTAACTGATCGTCTATGCAAACATATTATATCGGTTTTTCAGAATACGTTTTAATCAATCCTTCACCAACTTTTTCATCTACACTTGAATCTCGACTTGTATCTAAATTTTTAGAAAAAAATGGCGTTAATTTCTTTTATGAAATGTTTTTGGGATTATTTTCACTATATGATGCAACTGTTCATAGTTATTTGTTTTGTAGTTAAAAGATTCATTAATCCATTACTTCCCTCATATAGTCAATGTCCAATTGTTAAGTTATCACATTTTACTGGTAATTTTCAGATACACAAAAAGCTACCAACAGATCTTCATCCAAAAACTTTAACTACCATGTTCTAACATTCCTAACCTGCATTTATTTTTTTTTGTTTGATGATTCTTCTTCATTTTTAACTTTTCCCATCATTAATTTCTTCTTCATGAGTCTTCAATCAATCTTGTATTTCTGATTCACTGACAGGTTATCACAATGTGTAATTCCAGATTGTTTAATTTGTGGATTATCATTAAATTCTTCAAAATATTGTTGATGACAAGGAACAAGTTGTTTCTCAGCTTATGTGTTTTCTTCAATTGCTTTTAACATGTGATCAACTAATTATTTGATTCCTTGTTTAGCGTATTTTAAAACATTGGTAACTTGTTGACCTTCCTGTTTAAATTTTTTGTACTCCATTATTGGCTGTCTCTTCCATTTTTAAATTCTTCTTTCAAATGTTCCTTTATCTTCATATTTTATCTAGTTTTTTTTAACAACTTCAGAGTTATATTTCGTACATATTTGTTAAGGATAAAAGAGAATAATCAATTACACTTTTGATTCAACATTTATGTTCATAGTTTATGTTCAACATTTGCCTTCAACGTTTATGTTCCATGTTTAGGTCCATCGTTCTTGTTCAGTGCTTAAAAAAATTTGAATCTGTTGTCTGTATTAACCATTATTAATTTTTCTTATCATATCTATCATAATAAAAAGAAATTCCTTAGTCCAACATTTTCTGCACATTTTTTAAATATAACCTTCAATGAGCGAACTCATGGTAAATATGATTCAAATCTGTGTCATCTTGTTGGAAAATATTTTACAAATTAAAATTATCTCTTATTATTGACATCTATTTGATTATGTTTGTGTTAAAAACAATCTATTTCTTTATAGGTACCTCTAGTAAAACAAACTATATCCAAATTTTCAAGCATGAAATTGTTAAATATAACAATTGACCTATCTTCATACTCATCTGACAGATTAATTTGTTCACTATTTTCAACAAAAGTAGTAATTTTTTTATTAATTTTATATTTGGGTTTTTACAGACTTTCATAACTTGTTGATATTTCAGTTGATGTAAGCTTTTCAAAGAAATGTACAAATGATTAATTTTATTTAAGTTAAGCCACTCAGATGCTAGAATCTAATAATCAATCATCAGTTTCGTTGTTCTACGACCACTGGAACCTCTGATTGCTCATCATTTTTCAGTTTCTTCACTGGAATTCTTATTTTCGGTTCCCAATCACATTTCATTTATTTTAATGATTTCTATTAATAATAAATGGAAACCATTCAACATTGCTTTAGTATCACAGTCATTTTTTCAACTGAGTGGAAAATCATCTTTTTTTTTAAAAAAAGGATTAACACCTGCTGTATGCGATATTATAAACCTGTTTCCCTGGTTGGTTTTTATTCTACTTTTTAACACCAAATATTGAACTGAAAAATAAGTAATTTCTGTTGGTGAATATGTATAGTTTGAAGAACTTGAAAAATTTTTTCATTTGAGAAAACCTGTACATACATTAAAGGAGATAAATTTTTAAACAGAGTTTCTACTGAAAGTGACTTTAAATTATTTATAGCTAAAGGTAATAGTACCAGTAGTGCATTAAGAATTAGTAGTAAAATCATGAGCCCAATTAAAAAACAGTTGAAAATTTACCAAAAATCATAGACTTTGAATCAATAAATATAAATTTTAATCTGGCTGATGAAATGTTTGTTAAACATACAGATAATTTTCATGGAAAATCTAATATTATTGCTTCATTTAAACTGAATGCTGAATTAGGTGGACCAATAATTTATGAAGCAAATTTTCCCATAAATATTACAATTGTTGATAGTAGTTAGAATTTAGAAATAATTATAACTGATGAAAATGACAATTTGGTTGAAATCAATGGTTCAACTGTCACAGTTCTTTCAAAAATATGTTAGTAAAATTTTACCTCAATAAATGAATGATATGAAAGTTGCAAGTTTTACTCTATCCTGTTAATGAAGAAATCTAAAAATAATTTAAATATTCCAAACAAGAAAAATGGAAATTAATGTTAATGTTAGAGACAGATGATTCGTCCTAATCATGCACACCATTTTGTGAATTTTAGTATTATGGAAGTGATGGAGCACATTATACAATATAATTGATAATTATTTGGCAAAAGTGTTCAGTGTTACCACAACTATAAAAGAAAACAATATTCTTTCTAGAATAGAATATCGGTTTATTTCTTCGTCAGTTCTTATTTGATTGACTGCAACTATCAAATGAATTAACTACAGAAGGACATATTCTTAATAATACTAAAATAAAAAGTAAGAAAACTGAAGCACTTTATCTATGAGAATTATTCAGCAACTTTTCTAAAGATTGAAGAGATATAATTAGGGAAGGACATTTAAGAGTAATTTTCACTTGTATTCTTAAATGGTCTGAATGTAATTAAGCTGGAGTTAAAGATGTGGCCACACATCCTAAGGAAGGAAAACACTGTGATAAAACTGAATGAAATTCGTGTTCCAATCATTAAATATGAACCTGAATATTCACTTATACTAGAACAAGAAAGACAGAAAAATCTGAAAATTCCTATTTCTTTCTTTGAACCACAAACAATTGAAACTGCCAGATTAACTGGCATATTACTAATTATTATAACTGTTCTGAATTTGATGTGCCTTACTTTACTTTCGTTTTTTCCCAAACTAATAGAAAAAATTATCAGTTAATTCATTCCTCTTTATTCGATTATGTTAAATTACAATATATCTAAATAAAGAACGAAAGAAATGAAGCTTTTCCTGAAGAACTATGGAATCTTGATCCACCAAATAACGTTTTGGAAGCTCACAATGCTTTTCGTGATTTTAGTAGAATAACACTAATGAACAATGATGTTAATGTAAGTCCATTCAATTTTATTGCAAATTACACTATCTATGTGTTACGTATAACCAAACAAGTGAACATTTTAACCACATGGAAAACTACAGCTAAATTAGTTGCAGCTTTAAATGAAAACATATCAAATGATGTGTGTCCTCTGAGTCCTTTGTGCTGGCATGACTGGACAAAATATTCTCGGTTTTCAAACAACATCAGTTCCAATAAAATTCTCGACTGTTCGATGGTTAGCTACGCCATCGTCGTCAGGAGTGAAACTACTGACTGATGAGACTGGCACTATTTGCGGCTTGTATGCGTACCAATCGGAAAGGGCCGAAACAGTGCGTGCGCAGAAGGCGAGCTGGGCACCTCATTGCAGCCCTGGCCCTCTGCCACTCCCGTCTCCCTACAAGCGTTAAGCGTCCACCGTTGCTTCCTTTCGACATCCACAGCCTGCCCCCACGCCCTACTCAGTCTCTGTTGAAATGGTTGCTGTTCATTCTAGTCTCAGCCGCCTCTTTTATAACAGAGGCTCAGTATGTTGACGCATGAGCCAAGACTCTTGTGTTCTCAAATTGCATTTAGTGTCCGTTTTCGAGGCAATGCACAGCTGCAGCCGAGTTGTCGATCTCCCTTTGTTTAATATGTCTCTTGTGCTCGGTACAACGCTCCGCAACTGTGAAGATTGTCTGGCCTATATAGATACTGCCGCACTCACGAGGGCCACCATCCACACCTGCCACATGGAGAGCAACATATCTTTTATCTTATGGGAGAGCCGGAACACTGGTCTCAACCCCGGGCTCTGCAATAGACGTCCTAACTTGCTCCTCGTTGCGCAAAAACCACCGGCTTACCTTCTTCTGCCACTTAACAAGGCGCGACACCTGAAAGGGTTTGCAGTTTTTCTTTGCTGTCGCGATTCTCCCTGAACATGTGCTGCAGTTCAGACTGTTCGTGTATGTAATTTATCAATATTTGGTGCAAAATTGTACTACCCCGCCGCGTTTCTTTGTCTGTATGTGAAGGCGCAGTAGCACGATCGTCCCGCCGTTGATGAGCGGCAGCCGAGTCTTTCATGCAAGGATCACGTTGTCTGAGAGCTGCGACCGGGCAGTTCGGTCACCCTCTTTGGCTCTGCAGTACGCTGGTAACTCGCGTGCGTTGCTTAAATCGTTTAATTTACTTGAAAGTGATTATATTCAGTTACCTAACGATGTTCTCTGACTTTTTTAAATCATAACTTTAGGCAGTGCTCCATAAACAAAATTACCGCTACACCAGACAAGTCGTCCAGCTGGACATAGTTTTTACCCATGCGAAGCCGGGGCTGGTCGCTAAAGAAAAATAAAAGAATTTCCCAGGAAAAAGATAACACAGTGTAGCCGAAACACTGAGTTTATTCGAGGTCGGTAACATAGTCTGAGATTAGAAAATACTATATAAAGCAAGCTTCAGAGACCTCTTATTATGTGAAATAGCAATTCTACTAGAAAAATTTTTCCAGTCCACTATTTTTCTGATATTTCAGAGCGGCTAACTGTATAAAATGAACTAGTTTATTTCAAAATTTAGTTGTGGATACGTCCTGATTGAAATGAATGCAAGCACAGTCGAATTGATTAATGGAAAAATCAGACATTCTAAAACGTCGAATCTCGGAGTAGGGACATAAGGGCGCACCGCCACGGCCCGTACTATAGACTGGTTTAGGTGTCGCATCCCCAGTGTCCGTTTTCTGCATATCGGCGAGGTCGATGTACTACCACTGTCCCACCGTTTGTCACAGAACAAGGATCTGAAAAAAAATTGTTATTTGCTTCTGTGCGGTATTTCTATAGTAATCTTCATGACAATCTTTCTTAACGCGGTACATTTGCATTTTATTTTGTATTTGTAGACCTAGCGGAAATCTCCGAAGTGCTACTTGCAACGGCTCAATGGACGCAGTAGAAAATCATGTTGTACAGTTCCTAACCGTTTCAGCTGTGTTTCTTGCTATCGAAAGTTTTTCATTTGACCCATCAGCAAACGAAGCATGACCACGTTTTAACACAGCTGCTCATTTATGTCGTGTCGGAAATTTAGATGAATTTCCGTCTACGATAAACCGTTCCGGTTTATCCGTATGAACGAATCCCATACGACACCAGCGCTTTAAATATAGCGCAAATAGAGTTTTTCCGCAAATAAAATAAACACTTCACTTACTTTAATCCACAAAATAACACCTGAAAAAAAGACCCAACCACATTGATGGAGTAGCTTGATCAAGCTGATAGTTTTGTACCTTCTCCTTCTACTGCTGATGATACTCGATACAAAATTCGTCACTAGTAGAACTGGCGGATTTCCAAATATTTAGAGCTATCCACTCGTTGGCCAGACCTCATATGGTCGCTCAGAACGGAGACTTCAGCATAGGATGGCAAGACAGAAAATCAGCTAGATTCAGTGCCGCAAACTTCCTATTATTTATACCACCACATTCCAAACTATCCACGGGTTTTAATCCCCTATTACTCTTCCACAGTCTAGAGGTTTCGTTGGTTTTATTAAACATGTAAATGAGATATATTCAGTGGTTGAGAAACCTCTGGAAAAGCATTATTTTCATTCTTGTAAATGCAATCCCTAACAGTGCTTTAGGAGAATGAATAAACCGTTGCAGTTATCAGCATACTACATAACCATAAAACCACCCAATACCATTGTTACTCTGGGTACACAGCTTGCAAGGTCTCAAGGAATGAGGAGTTCATCGGTAGAGCACAATGGTAGCTATTGTGCTACAGTCTTTGCAATTGCATGACTATTTTACAACAGGAGCTACATAAGTTTATTTTTACGTAAATATCTTCTCCTCCGTACAGATTCTCCTTTCACCTCATTAAATTGTGACCTGGAATCTGCTTGCAGCGGAGAGAAATACAGTAGCACTTTCGGGCTTATATTGCTTGAAGCTCCAGAGAAATAGTTAAAGGAAATACCCAATTAACGAAAATAACATGCCAATAAAGTAAGAGGATGTATGGCCCGATCAAAGCACAAGCCTCCCCAAGTTTATGTAACAGGAGTTGTGGTAACGCGGTGAGCTAAACCAAACATCCTTGACGCTGCAATGCAGTTCGTCCTTGACATGACAACGATCGCTGTTTTATCCTCTGCATTCGGCACTGGAATGGTACGTGGTGAGCACACAAATCCCCCAGTACTTAATGTACACCTTCTTGTTACCTGATTCAGAAAATCACTGTATATTCCGTGGCGGTGAAGATTTCATACCAGTCTGAGCCATTCGCAGTCATAGTCCCTTCGCTAATGGAGCGTGGGTGACATACCTTTCTCTAGTACATTCGCATGCATCGGAATATCTGTTATCTGCTATTACGATTCAAATGTGAGAAACAGATTAAAAGCAGTGGAGCCATTGCGTAGTGCACTTTAAAACAGTAACTTGGCGACATGTGTTGATTCCTTTTGTGCAGTGACTATTGCTGTAAAGGATTCAGAAAGTTGAACTTTTCTGTACGAAACGCAATCACTATTGAGATGAAAGACCGTGAACTGCTGCTAAACTTTAGTCCGAAACATAATTTCAGAAGAAAAAACCACTCTGTACTCAAAGAACGGCATTTTAAATGAGGAAGCTGTATTTAGATTTAACTAAAACTGTTAGTATTCATTACAAATTTTAAATTAATGAATTTTGGAATCTCATTAGTGAAAGTTACAATGGGTTGGGGTTGGGTTTTTTTGGGGAAAGAGACCAAACTGCGAGGTCATCGGTCTCGTCGGGTTAGGGAAGGACGGGGAAGGAAGTCGGCCGTGCCCTTTCAAAGGAACCATCCCGGCATTTGCCTGGGGCGATTTAGGGAAATCGCGGAAAACCGTCGTCCTCCCGAATGCGAGTCCAGTGTGCTAACCACTGCGCCACCTCGTTCGGTGAAAGTTACAATGAACAGTCAAGATCGCAATAATATTCATTTAGTAACCGGTTACGGCATATGTAAATGCTATCTTCAGAATTTTGGCCCCCTCTGTGTGTGGTGCTGGCGGCTCCTTGGTTGTTTCGTGATACTGCGATCGTACACTGGTTAGTGAAAGCTTTGAAAATCGTAAGCATATCATCCAGATTACGCTTGAAAAGGCATTCAGTAAGATTTCTTACCTTCTGCTGTAAAAATTCATTTGACACTAATAGCTTCCAGAATTTTAAATAAAACTGACATAAATTTTACAAATGACGAAGTTTTTTCATTGGAAAAAGGTTTCAAGTATAATGTAATTTTACAATTTCTATGACCGAAATGTTACAGGAAGTCTGATTGTAGACCTAAAAACTGATATCGAAAAATGGAAAAAGCAAAAATTAGGCAATTTTCAAAGTACGGTTAATTGTGACAAAAATTAATTATTATCGTTAATTTAAACTTCAGAAGAAATAATGCATTAACAACGAAATCCAATAAAGGCAATGCCCTAATTGCTACTCGGAAACTCAAGTACATAACGAAAACTTGACAGTTTTTAGCTACATGAGGAAGCTATTCCAGTTCTGCTAAGAGAAATTAAATCTTCTATTAATGATGTTTTATTTCCACCCAGACCGTTTAATAAGATACAGCTGTTTAACATGAACCCTCAACTTGCAAAGTTACGTACTCAATCTAGAGTCGACAAAATAGATCGTCCGATTCGCCCTAGTTCGAGTAGTATGAATAGTGGTTATCACAACTTAGCAAATTTTTTCCTAAATCTTATGCGTTTCAGAACAACTATACAATTTTCAAATGTCTAAATCTCGCTAGTAAAACAAAAGACTTACTGTTGTGATCAAAATAACAAGCAGCCATCATTCGATATAATAAATATTTACACAAATGTACCTTTGCGAACAACTTTAGTTATAGTGGAAAAAACTTTGCTTCGTCTCAAAAAGATATTTCTGAGGAGCAGATTGCCGACTTCATGAATTTAGCTTAAACTGTAGTGAAGTATAACTATTTCGAATTCAGTGGACAGTTGTATCAGTAATCCGGCGGTTTTTGACGACGGCATTTGTGTGGACAACCATCGACCTAGTGTAGCAAAAAATGTGATCCACACGAAGAGGCGACACATTTCCATTGATCGATGGTCGAATCCCGATGGTCCCCTGCTCACTGCAATCGTAATTGACGATGTCAGTGGGTGAAAATGGAGGGGTGATTTGCTGCGGAGCTACATGTTCAACAATGTACGATGAACGATGTGTTCCGAAACGCTTCTGCGTGCACCAGCATTGTGCTTTTTCAGCAGAGATCACCATCCATCCTACTTTACAGAGCAAACAAGCCTCCAACCACGTTGCGTGTAGAGTAGTCCAGCCATTTAGCGCCTTGTGGGAGTTTCATCGTGCTTCTACCTCTTTCCGTAGATGCTCACGACAGTGCACGTGAACCAGCTTTGCCGTTTCTTTCAATACTTTTGGCAAAACCTGCACTGGTAAATCAGTACCGTCCTGTTCAACACATTCTCATTCTAATAAAAAAGCCTTTTTCCATTTTTCCATTCATAGAGTTGTTTCGACTCCTTTATCTGATGAAAATATCTATGTTGAGATTAATTTGATTAAAACTACCGTAGTCATTAATGGATGTGAACCAACCATGGTGGACAATATTTTCAAAAATGAAACCAATGACAAAAGCACTACTCTAGGCACGTTTTCAAATAATGAACGTAATGAAAAGAGACAAAAAGATCTGTACCATTTTTAGGGCCTCTATATTATTGGATTCAGCCTCTCCTCCAAACCAAGTACGAATGTAAAGTAGCATTTTATACTAACAATAGCTCGATAAATAATGTTACTGATAAGTTGAAACCAGAATATCCCCCTTTAAAAACCATAGGTGTCTGTAAAATTAGCTGCGACACATGTCCAGCCTATTACGTAAGACAGACAGGACGAGCAACTACTGTTAGATTTAAAGAACATCTCTTAGCAGAGAACGGTTCAGAGATGTACAACTCACCCTTTACTGATCATTTATTAATTACAGGTCATAAGCCCAAAGAAATCCATGGCGTCAGTATCCTACACACAGGAAAGAAAGGCTTCAGTCTTGCTGTCCTTTAAGAAGTAGAAATTTTCAAACACCTTTCTCTTAATGGCGGTTTCATTCTGAATGAACCAGTTGCAGAGATGTAATAAAAATTCCTGTAAAGTTATAAAACCCTTACAAACGCCTATAACTGACCCTCGTTTTTCTCAGAGCAGGCTCTAAAATATTGTCTTTCTCTCTCCTTTTCATTTATTACATAGTAACTCGTTTTCACACAAAATGTATTGCATATGAGCTATTACATTTTACCGCATAAATTTTCATATTGCATGATACTGGCTGATGACTTGCTCGATGATATGCTATTTATAATATTTTTGTTAATATAAGCAGCTGATTTCTTCGATTGTCAACAGATAGCGCGACTTGCTTCGTGATCACGTTGGGGCAGCTCCGGGCTATGAGCCGCTTAGGCTGATGCCACCTCTAGTGGCTGTTTCCTCGAGGCCATTAGCTGCATACTGTGTGTTATTATGTAGCTATAACTTTTACCGACTTTTACCATTGTTATGTCAGATACAATATCTGTAATTTTTATATCGTTTTAAATACCATTTTGAACTGTTATTTAATATGATGAGAGCATTTTCCTCGTAAATCTGTTTTCAGCTGTTACCACATGTGAGTATAGCCACCTCATAAATTTGCTCCTTATAACAACTATCTACTCCTGGTCTTTCCTCTATATTAATGGTTTTTTTAACCTTTTATAGGTAACTGCTTTTTTTTATCAAGACAGTCATAGTCGGTGTCGAAGCCAGGTCAAGTTAAATCTTACTGCAACCGGTTGGCTGTATTATAGAAATCAAGCTGCTAAGGTTGTTTTATCAGAAAAGCAGGAATAGCAAAGCTGCGTAGCGGGAATATCGCCTACGGAAACAGATACGAAGAGGCCCCGTGTCACTAAATGGGCTAAAGAATATAACCAAGGAGTTTGAAGAAACGGATGGAGAAGGGAGAGGGTTGCGGCCTATGGCAGTTGTTGATAAAGTTGCAGTAGCCATAGCCGACCGTGATGCTCGTGCCTCAAATTCTGCATCCAGTGCTCGACCTGTCTCGCAAGAATTTTCCCTCTCCTGGACTACAGTTCCAAAGTTTTTGCGGCTCACTTTACACTGCTATCCCTAGAAGATTCAAAATGTGCACCAAATGAAGCTCCAAGATAGCAAAAACGCGATGACTTCGTTTCTTGGCACGCATGGAAATGGATGACATGAAGCTGTGGAATATTCTTTGGGCGGACGAGGCACATTTTACTCTATGGTGCCGTGAAGGCACTGAACTGTCTTATACGAGGTTCTACTCCACCACATGATGTCGAGAGACATTCATTGCACTCAGCTTATGTGGCACCGTGGTGTAGCTCCTTTATGCTCGTCCGTTTTTCTTCGAACGACTGCATCATCTCTAGGTAATTTCAACATATGCGGCCTTTCAGATCCCCCAAACTAAGTCCACGTGACTTCTGTCTATCAGGAATATAATCGAACTCTTTCTGATCTGAAGGATAGCATGTTGTTGCTGTTGTGGTCTTCAGTCCTGTGACTGGTTTGATGAAGCTCTCCATGCTACTCTATCCTGTACAAGCTTCTTCATCTCCCAATACCTACTGCAGCCTACATCCTTCTGAGTCTGCTTAGTGTATTCATCTCTTGGTCTCCCTCTACGATTTTTACCCTCCACGCTGCCCTCCAGTACTAAATTGGTGATCCCTTGATGCCTCAGAACATGTCCTACCAACCGATCCCTTCTTCTAGTCAAGTTGTGCCACAAACTCCTCTTCTCTCCAATTCTATTCAATACCTCCTCGTGAGTTATGCGATCTACCCATCTATCCTTGAGCATTCTTCTGTAGCACCCCTTTTCTAAAGCTTCTATTCTCTTGTCTAAACTATTTATCGTCCATGTTTCACTTCCATAGATGGCTACACTCCATACAAATACTTTCAGATACGGCTTTCTGACACGTAAATCTATACTCGACGTTAACAAATTTCTCTTCTTCAGAAACGCTTTCCTTACCATTGCTAGTCTACATTTTATATCCTCTCTACTTCGACCATCATCAGTTACTTTGCTCCCCAAATAGCAAAACTGCTTTACTACTTTAAGTGTCTCATTTCCTAATCCAATTCCCTGAGCATCACCCGACTTAATTCGACTACATTCCATTATCCTCGTTTTGCTTTCGTAGATGTTCATCTTACACCCTCCTTTCAAGACACTGTCCATTGCGTTCAACTGCTCTTCCAAGTCCTTTGCTGTCTCTGACAGAATTACAATGTCATCTGCGAACTTCAAAGTTTTTATTTCTTCTCCATGGATTTTAATGCCTACTCTGAATTTTTCTATTGTTTCCTTTACTTGCTCAATATACAGATTGAATAACATCGGAGAGAGGCTACATCACTGTCTAACCCTCTTCGCAACCACTGCTTCCCTTTCATGCCCCTCGACTTTTATGACTGCCATCTGCTTTCTGTACAAATTGTAAATACCCTTTCGCTCCCTGTATGTCACCCCTGCCACCTTCAGAATTTGAAAGAGAGTATTCCAGTCAACATTATCAAAAGCTTTCTCTAAGTCTACAAATGCTAGAAACGTAGGTTTGCCTTTCCTTAATCTTTCTTCTAAGATAAGTCGTAAGGTCAGTATTACCTCACGTGTTCCAACATTTCTACGGAATCCAAACTGATCTTCCCCGAGGTCGTCTTCTACCAGTTTTTCCATTCGTCTGTAAAGAATTCGTGTTAGTATTTTGCAGCTGTGACTTACTAAACTGATAGTTCGGTAGTTTTCACATCTGTCAACACCTGCTTTCCTTGGGATTGGAATTATTATATTCTTCTTGAAGTCTGAGGGAATTTCGCCTGTCTCATACATCTTGCTTGTCCGGACTTGCTCTCCCAAGGCTGTCAGTAGTTCTAATGGAATGTTGTCTACTTCCGGGGCCTTGTTTCGACTCAGGTCTTTCAGTGCTCTGTCAAACTGTTCACGCAGTATCATATATCCCATTTCATCTTCATCTACATCCTCCTCCATTTCCATAATATTGTCCTCAAGTACATCGCCCCTGATAGACCCTCTATATGCTCCTTCCACCTTTCTGCTTTTCCTTCTTTACTTAGAACTGAGTTTCCGTCTGAACTCTTGATATTCATGGAAGTGGTTCTCTTTTCGCCAAAGGTCTCTTTGCTGTAGGCAGTATCTATCTTACCCCTCGTGAGATAACCCTCTACATCCTTACATTTGTCCTCTACCAATCCCTGCTTAGCCATTTTGCATTTCCTGTCGATCTCATTTTTGAGACGTTTGTATTCCTTTTTTCCTGCTTCATTTACTGCACTTTTGTATTTTCTCCTTCCATCAATTAAAATGCAGTATCTCTTCTGTCACCCAAGGATTTGTACTAGCCCTCGTCTTTTTACCTAGTTGATTCTCTGCTGTCTTCACTATTTCATCCCTCAAAGCTACCCATTCTTCTTCTGCTGTATTTCTTTCCCCCATTCCTGTCAATTGTTCCCTTATGCTCTCCCTGAAACTCTGTACAGTTTCAGTTAATCCACGTCCCATCTCCTTAAATTCCCACCTTTCTGCAATTTCTTCAGTTTTGATCTACAGTTCACAACCAATAGATTGTGATCAGAGTCCACAATTGCCCCTGGATATGACTTACAATTTAAAACCAGGTTCCTAAATCTCTGTCTTACCATTATATAATCTATCTGAAACCTTCTAGTATCTCCAGTGTTCTTTCATGTATACAACCTGCTTTCATGATTCTTGAACCAAATGTTAGCTATGATTAAGTTATGCTCTGTGCAAAATTCTACCAGGCGGCTTCCTCTTTCATTTCTTAGCCCTAATCCATATTCTCCTACTACGTCTCCTTCTCTTCCTTTCCCTACTGTTGAATTACAGTCACCCATGACTTTTTTTAGTCTCCCTTCACTACCTAAATAATTTCTTTTATCTCATCATACAGGTCATCAATTTCTTCATCATCTGCAGAGCTAGTTGGCATATAAACTTGTACTACTGTAGTAGGCGTGGGCTTCGTGTTTATCTTGGCCACAATAATGCGTTCACTATGTTGTTTGTTGTAGCTTACCCGCACTCCTATTTTTTTATTCATTATTAAACCTACTCCTGCATTACCCGTATTTGATTTTGTATTTATAACCCTGTATTCACCTGACCAAAAGTCTTGTTCCTCCTGCCACCGAATTTCACTAATTCCCACTATATCTAACTTTAACCTATCCATTTCCCTTTTTAAATTTTCTAACCTACCTGCCCGATTAAGGGATCTGATATTCCGCGCTCCGATCCGTAGAACGCCAGTTTTCTTTCTCCTGATAACGACGTCCTCTTGAGTAGTCCCCGCTCGGAGACTCGAATGGGGGACTATTTTACCTCCGGAATATTGTACCCAAGAGAATGCCATTATCATTTAATCATACAGTAAATCTGCATGCCCTCGGGAAAAATTACGGCTGTGGTTTCCCCTTGCTTTCAGCCGTTCCCAGTACCATGACAGCAAGGTTGTTTTGGTTAGTGTTACAAGGCCAGATCAATCATCCAGACTGTTGCCCCTGCAACTACTAAAAAGGCTGCTGCTTCTCTTCAGGAACCACACGTTTGTCTGGCCTCTCAACAGATACCCCTCCGTTGTGGCTGCACCTAGCGTACGGCTATCTGTATCGTTGAGGCACGTAAGCCTCCCCCACCAACGGCAAGGTCCATGGTTCATGGGGGGAGGAAAGATAGCATACGACGTCTTAACATTCTGATTAGACCGGACATGCCGGGAGCAACTGTCGGCCGTTCCGCATTACGGATGCAGCATGCTACTGTGTCGGGAGACCATACTGAACACATATAGGAACTTGTGAACACATCCTAACAAATGTGCTAGAACCTTCTTTGCCGTGTTTCATCATTCCTCCCCTTTTCATGCGCCCACACCACATCCGACTGCTTACAGTCCCATATTGTCAACTGGTGGCAGAAAGTGTATTATTTTTTCAGCATATTGCGCAAACGCACCGATTATTACGATGCGATGCGATGGGATGCGGTGTTTCAGCATGTTGCGCTTTATACAGCCCGCACTGTAGCACTCGGAACCCCGTCAGTTTAATTAGAACCGTCCAGTACATTCACCACTTCTACATCTATATCTACACACTCACACACGCATTCCGCGAACCATCGTATTTTGCATGGCGGAGGATAGGTTGAACCGCTACTCGTCACTCCTTTTTCTGTTTCACTCGCAAATAATGCGAGGGAAAGACGAGTGTATGCATGTTTCTGTCCGAGTCGTAATTTCTCTTATCTTGTCTTCACGACTCTTAATACGAAATGGTCAATGGCGGTAGTAAATTCGTTGTTGCAGTGACTTGCAAAAGACTGTTCTCCAGATTTTCTCAGTGCTGTATCGCGACAAGAATGTTGTCTTCCTCATTAGAGCATATGCTGCGTTTTCGTAATACCCGCGAGTTGATCGAACCTACAGGTAACAAATTTATCAGCACGTCTTTAAAATGATGTCTTTTCTTAACTCGACCTAGTACGGATCCGAAACACTGGAGAAGTGCTCAACAATGAGTTGTGATAGTGTTCTATACGTGGCCTCCATTGTAGGAAAACTACATCTTTCTAGAATTCTCACTATAAACCGAAGTTGACCATTCACGTTACCTACTATCGTTTATGTGCTCGTTCCATTTCATATGACTTAGCTGCTTTATGGCCGGTCGGAGTGGCCGAGCGGTTCTAGGCGCTTCAGTCTGGAACCGCGCGAACGCTGCTGTCGCAGGTTCAACTGTCGTGCGGTTCTAGGCGCCATAGTCTGGATCTGGGCGACCACTGCGGTCGCAGTTTCGAATCCTGCCTCTGGCATGGATGTGTGTGATGTCCTTAGGTTAGTTAGGTTTAAATAATTCTGAGTTCTAGGGGACTAATGACCTCAGATGTTAAGTCCCATAGTGCTCAGAGACATTTGAACCATTTCAGCTACTTTATGTCGAGATATACCAGGTGGTTATAATTAAACTCTCCCGTCAAACATCCACGTTATAAACGGAAAGTAATTACCGTACGATTGCCAAAGTCAATAGCATTAATTTCAGATGCAGTAGGAAGATAAATAATGCAGAACCAATTACATTGAAACACTTTTAATGTGCTCCTACGGTACATCATACCATTACATACCGGTACCAGTACTGTTACAAAAGAGGCTGAATATGGCGCTCATCAGTGTCCAGAAGAGCCTAAAAGCGCAGGATTGCAATCTGCACAGCAGAACGAAGCATGTTCGTATGCTGGCTAGCTCTCTTGATATGCTGCGCTTCAGATCAGCACATGTGTGAATGTTTCCCTGGTAAACCCTCTCCTACAGGTAGCCCCACAACCCGTAATCACAGGGTGTGAGGTAAGGTGATTGTGGTGGCCAAGCATTTGGAGAGATTGGCTGGTAATTCGATTGTTCCCAAATGTGTTTTGGAGAAGCAGGTGAACTTCACGAGCGATGTACGATGGGGGCCCCACCTTGCATGAAAACTGTTGTCTCTCTCCTGTAGGGCGGGTATAACATACTGGCGAAACATATCGCAATAACGCTGGCCAGTCACACTGCGCGTCCTTTGTCCTTGAGCGCCAGCCTGTTCAAAAACGAATGGGCCAATGATGAACGTAGCTGTGAAGCCACATCATCTGTGGCACGTTCACCATATGGAGGGTCGTAATGTACAGTGACTGGAGGTGAAGATCCCCACAGTGGGCAATTCTGTGTGTTCACTTCACCTGTCAGAGAAAAATGAACCTCGTCTGTCCATAGGATGGTCCAGGGTCAGCCCTCGTCAACTTCAGTCTTTGCGAGAAAGTGGAGAGAGAAGTCAACAACTCGTTGTGCGTACTGTGGTGCAAGCTGAGATACGATGTGAATCTTGTACGGATACCATTTCAGAGTTGTTCTAAGCTCCTTTTGCACAGTGGATAGCGAAATTTTCAATTGTCGTAACTGAGTATGCGCACTGCCTGACGGACGAGAATTGCACGCAGCGTTGTCTACCATACCAACAGCGATTTCGTGAACCACTGCGGTGCAACCGGACGTCGGCCTCTTCCCGGAACGACGCCCAGTTCTCCGGTTGATTCGAACTTCTTCATCATGCTTCGCACAGCAGGTGGAGAAAGAGGAATCTTACGTAATCCTTTCAACCGGCGATAATGTAGAAGTGCAGCTGCAGCATTACTCTTGGTCTGATAACAGAGCATCAGCCGGTCCCTCCTGCGGGAGGTTCGAGTCCTCCCTCGACCGTTGGTGTGAGGGATTCACACACATTTGAACATTTGAGAGCATCACCTGCTTGTTTTGTACATGCTCATGTTTACACGTCAACAATTTCCCTGCAACTGGTCAGACGTGTGAAACTATGAATCACAATGACTGATCAAGGCACCTGGTGGCCATAGTTGGAAGTGGACGGCGGCGCTTTGACGCGTGAAAATCATGAACCCCACACTCTGCACATTAATGCTACTAAGTTTGGTACTGGTATGGTAATTAGTTTTCGTGTTACGACGTGTTAATTATAATCACTCAGTATGAGAAACGCTTTGTGTCAAGCAGCACACCACTAATACTGTATTCGAACATTACAGGATTGTTTTTCGTATTCATTAATTTACATTTTTCTATATTTATATTAAACTGCTCTTCATCAAATTGGTATACATTTTGAAACTTCCTGCAGATTAAAACTGCGTGCCGGACCGAGACTCGAACTCGGGACCTTTGCCTTTCGCGGGCAAGTACTCTACCAACTGAGCTACCCAAGCACGACTCACGCCCCGTCCTCACAGCTTTACCTCCGCCAATACCTCGTCTACTACCTTCCAAACTTTACAGAAGCTGTCCTGCGAACCTTGCAGGACTAGCACTCCTGAAAGAAAGGATATTGCGGAGATATGGCTTAGCCACAGCTTGGGAGATGTGACCGCGAAAGGCAAAGGTCCTGCGTTCGAGTCTCGGTCCGGCACGCAGTTTTAATCTGCCAGGAAGTTTCATATCAGCGCACACTCCGCTGCAGAGTGAAAATCTCATTCCAGTATAAATTTTGTCTATGTTTTTCTGTATCCTCCTACAGTTACTCAACGACGACGCTTTCCGTACACTACAGCATCAGCAGAAAGTGGTCGCAGATTGCATCTCACCCTATCCGTCAGATGATTTACGTTTGTAGAGCACAAGAGCTTTCTTATGAAACTTATCTGGCGCAATGCTGATGCCTCCCTTGCCTCCGTCGAGAATAAGGTACTGGGTTCTATTATTTAAGAAATCTTCGAGCAGCTCACAAATCAGAGAACCTGTTCCGCTTGCTGGGACCTCCGTTAACAGTCTGCAGTGGGGAAACGTATCAAACGCTTTCCGGAAATCTAGGATTATGGGAGCTACCTGTTAACTCTTGCCAGCCGTAGTGGCCGTGCGGTTCTAGGCGCTATAGTCTGGATCCGTGCGACCACTGCGGTCGCAGTTTCGAATCCTGCCTCTGGCATGGATGTGTGTGATGTCCTTAGGTTAGTTAGGTTTAATTAGTTCTAAGTTCTAGGCGACTGATGACCTCAGAAGTTAAGTCGGATAGTGCTCCGAGCCATTCGAACCATTCTTTTGTTAACTCTTCATCAACGGTTCGCAGGATGTCATGCGAGAATAGTTTCGCAAGAGCGAGGCCATAGTTAGGCCATCGATGGGGCAGTAGTGACGGCTTCTGGCTTGACTTTCTGTGGGGTACGTAGTGGCAGCGTCTCTGGCGACTCAGCAGTTCAGCTTAGTGTCGGAGGATGGCGGCCAGTTGGAAGATCGACGTAACATATCAATTTGATTTCAGGATCCTGTTGCTTGTTCTGTATCGGGGATCAAATTAATGTCTTCCAATTGGTAGTCAGATACGCTTACCGCTCACCCATCAAGGTGAACCAGTAACGAGGAGAGGCTTTCTGTTAATGGAGGGTATCAGCGACGATCTTTGGGAGTGTTACGTAGTAGTGTGGGCGTGGGACCAGTCGCTTACCAGAGCACGATCTCCGCTTGTTTCATCGGCCGGCGGCGGCGCCTGATGTGCATTGCAGGGTGGGAGGCGGAGGCGGACACCCCAGGGCGCCGCGGTGCGGCGCCTTGCGAAAGCAGAGGCCTCGCTCCCAGCCGTCAGACTGATGCGATGGTTGCGGAGCAAGGCCGTGGCGCCGCTCCGCTCTCCATCAAGTTCAGCGGCGGACTCGCCTCTCGCCGGAACCTAGCAAGGGCGCCTCGCATGGGGCCGGCTGCCGCTCGCCTTACGGGGTACTCACGATGCCGATTGACGTTCGCTTCGAGGGTATCCTCGAGTCTCTTTACGTAAGTAATGGGAACAACCTTCAGAAAAGACTCGATTCAGCCACTTACTGGAGAACGGTCGATTCAATCGGTTGTAGTTTCATGTATCCCTAGAATTATTCATTCATTCTTTTGCGTGAAACCAGTCAATTGGAACAACCGAAACAAAACAGTCGGTTCAGTGAGTAGTAGTTTGACATGCCGGTTGGATTATTATTCATTCACTCCTCTCGAGTGAGACGAGCCTGTGGGCGCAATCGAATGAAAACGATCGATACAGCTTTGTGTACTGACTGAATTATGCAGTCTCCCTTCTGATATGAAACCAGTCTGTTGTATGTCGAGTCTGCCGGCCAGAATGAGTGTGGTTTTTACGCGGTTTACCCAGGCAAATGATGAGATGGTCATCCATTCAAAGAAAATAAACAGATAATCATGAAAATTTTTCGCGAAAAAATGATTCCCATAGTTGGTAGTGTATGCTTAAAAAGCAAGTGATTAACTCACCAAGCAAATAAAAAATCTGTATCCTGTAAGTTTTCTCTTCATGTCACCTATGCATCTAACCAAACCGGAATAGTCGACGATGGATGGAAATTGGATGGAAGTGAGAGGTGGGACTTCACTCAAAGGCTGATGTTAGCCTTGACCACTATATTTATTACTTTTACACTGCCTTGCGCGTTTCGCCCTTACGCCGTTCTAAAATGCTTAACAAGAGAAAAACGTGAAAGTGTATCAGAAAAAGACGTTGGTACATTTGCATAAACGTACATCGTAAAAACGGAAGACCTTACTCAGTGAAAAAACACTGATAAAGCACATGGAATGCATGTCGTAAAAAACAGAGGGAGGTAGAACTCACTTAAATATCTGTAACACAAACTTAGATAAAATGAAACGCGATTTGTCAAACTGATGAAGGATTTAAGAGCCAACGGGGGAGCCGTTCTAGAACAGTGTGGTTCTTCTTACCCTCAAGAATTGTTCCAATATCGTCATCCTGCTACAAGAATATCAGATAGGCACTATTAATCACAATACCATCGGTAAAAGGGTCACGCTCTAGATGTTTTTGTGACATGTTGAGGGCGGCAGACCTCGATATGGCCCTCCTGCAAGAAGCGTGCTTTGATCTGCTCTCAGGTGTAATGCGATTACGCTATCTACTGTGCATAGGTAATGGCTGTGGAACAGCCATACTCCTGAGGGAAGTTGTCGACTACCTCTTATCAGCTAGGTGCCTCGTCATCATTTTTCAGAGCGTCAGATTTATCAACTTATACGCTGGTTCTCATTAAGGAAAGAAAGGGCCCAGTTTTACGTGGAAGTGCCATTATTTGAGGGCCGTGACGACCACACCGTCTAGGAGGTAACTTCAACTGTGTCTTATCCCCCAAGGGCCAGGTGCCACAAGGCCCCGCATGCACAGAGTTGAACCAGCTATTAAATGAACCTGAACCTCGTAGGTGCCTGCAGACGCATACAAGGCAACTGGAAAGGATTCACTTATGTTACCAGCCGTTCGGCGAGCCACCTTGACCACGTCTGCACCTACCCAGGACTTACGGGAGTGATTCTTGATGCAGAACAATGGCCAATATCATTATATTACGATGTTGCTTGTTTCTGTGAATTATTCTTGCCACGGCATAAGGGGTGACATGGTCAGGACATATGGAAACTGAATGTTCCACTCGTCAAGGAGCTAGAGACCCAGCAGTTGACAACAGAGAAATGGAGCAAATGTGAGAAGGGGAAGCACCTACCATCATTTCATGCTGCTATGGGGTATCTCAGCTCAAGTGCCATCTGATGCACGTCAACCGAAATTATAGATGACAAAGGCGAAGATCATCAAGCCCACACGCCGCCGCCTAGAGGGCACATTCCAAGCTGTGCATTTTCAGAATTGGATTGGAGTTGAACCCCCGTCCATGCATCATATCATCCGCAAGAAACGGCGATACCCGAGCATTGGTACAAGCTCTCCATGTGCACGAAGGCCGACGCCTGACGGCCCAGAAAGATAATGTAGATACATTTGTGAGACACTATCGGGGGTTCTATGTAACAGAGGAGGATCATGACACCCTAGCGATGGATGACGTTCACCATTCACTGACTGGTGTTCTCGATGGAGAGGCTGCAGACACATTAATAGATCTGATCTTGACTATTGGCACTGAAGATGCTCTTTCAAAGGAGCTGCCAATATTATGGATGGTTTTCGGCTAGAGCTCCTCGCTATATAACGATATACCAGGAACCGATGACAGTTGGCGTCCACCTACGTCCTGAATGCGTTGAAGGCCTTCTCCCGATCCCCAACCATCGAGTGGCAGAGGCGCTGAACATTATCGCCCTCTCATTTTGCTTAACATTGGCTTCAAACTCTTCACCTGAATTCTAGCTGCCCGCATTTGATGTGTCCTGCGGTAATAGTAAATACAGACTATTCTCGGATATTACAGGGATGTCTTTGCGTTGGCAGAGGAATGTTACTTGAGCGAAGCTTTGGTGTCGGTGGATAGGGTGCGTATTGCGTTGCGTTGGCCTTGCACCCCCCCCCCCCCCCCCGGCCTTCATATATAATGTCTTCTTCGAGGTTCTACGTCACAAGTGATGATCAGTGGACGCACGGCTCGCTCAATTACCATTCCCCGATAGGTACAACAGAGATGGCTGCTGTCAGTGATTCTGTACTCCATCGGCCTCGAGTCACTGTTACATGGGCTGCGATGCTGGCTGACGGGAGGTGCCATGAGGGGTCATGCCTTCATCTGCCGAGCGTAAACGGACGACCCGGTGCTTTTGGCGCGATCAGGTGACGAAGTGCAAGGGACGCTAGAATCGGTTGCTGCGGGCAGCAGTGTGAATTTAACCAAGTCCGGAGCAATGGTAACAATCAGATGTCACCTGGAAGAAAGTGTGGCCCCTTTTCGATTACACTTAAATATTTGGGCATTGTCTTCACAAGCGACATCGGTTGGACTACCGCGATTAATTATATTCGATTGCTTCAGGGGATACCCACGATCGTCCGAGGCTATCTATTCCGGACGTTAAACATGGTTCGAAGGGTTACTTACGTCAAAGTTCACCTGGCGCCCAGAATACTTCATTCGGCTGCCGTTTTACCGATGCCGAAGACGATGGCACACATGTTGATGGAGATCTTTGGCTACTTCGTGAGCACGGGCCTGATACTAAAAGTTCGATATGATACACTCACACTACCCACCAGGGACTGCAACCTAGCTCTCGTTAACTTCCAAATGCAAGCGGTGGCCCTCTGAATGAAGATAATGATAAAGTTGTCGACCTGACATCAGCACAGCTCACGGCCACCCTGACCGGAGAGCTGGCTCTTCCCTCCCGACTACCGCCCATTGCAGTGGCGCGTAATTACAAACTTATCGTTTTCTCACGGCAAGACCTTTTCCGTTGACAGCTACATTCACGCCGATCTCCCACGCACCAGGGCCCCTATGGGGAATGATGTTCACCGTCTGATGATGAGAGGACGTGACTAGAATTTGACGGAACAACGTCAATCTACGATAGCTTGGCCCGAGGTCTGGCGTGCAGTACACTCCCTCCAGTCGGACGCTCTGACGGACTGGTATCTGATCAACAAAAAACATATGACGTGGTAACGGCTTCATGACATTACCATGGCCGGCTCTCCATTTCACCGACAGTGACATCTGCTAGACATGGACGCTCATCGCATGGAATACGGATCTTTTGTGAAGGTGTAGCGGTTGATAAGAAAAATGCTTGCTCTTCTTCTTCACACAGTCCCACACTCTCTTTTATTCCCGGATAGAAGTTTCCCCTCGCACTAACACTAAATACCGGGAGAATTCTCGAATTTTGGGCTTCTATACAGGAAAGTCTTACTCATTTTCATCACCGCCCGCGCTATCAGGTACGTTAAGGGGACCGCTCGCGATAAGCGAAAAATCCGATTTCTAGTCCCGGTCCTGCACAAATTTTCTATTATACAGCTGATGGTTGTCCATATTCGCAGCCGCGAATTCATATCACGTGTTTCATAACAGCTGTAGTCACCGCGAAGCCTTTTCTTCGGACATGCACGGATCCCAGGGGGCGGTGACATTTATCATGTACAAAATGTTGAGCATGACGTTTAAAATGGATTGATTTTCACTTTTGTCTCTTGACTACTGTAAAAGGTCTACGCCACCTAACCACTGTGTCATATGACGGTGCACAGATGCCGTACACTTTTACCAACTATGCATACGTTATTTCAGTATTATGCAGAAATGCAGAAAACGAACTACCGAACAGATACTTTAAGTCATCATTCGACTGGGTATTTAGTTTTGGCTCCAGTGTGCTACGATACTGTGGCGCGGGGATTTCATAGCATACCAGCACTACAGACATGTAACTGCAAGTAAATAGAAAATTAATTGAGGTACTGAGAACCATAAAGGCCCAAATCACAGATACAAGGTTCAGATAAAAACAGATGTTTGTGAAAACCAATTTGTAGGCAAACCACCAGTCTCATAGGTTTGGCTCATATTTAAAGTAAGTTCCAAATCCTATATTTCCTATAATAGTAATGTACCCAGTTTTTGTTATGAAATTTTAATTAATATTTAGGGTTACTATTATTAACGTTAATTCACAATTTTTATAAATATATATATTGTCTAGTGCGGTAGCGCCTTCTTGACTGTGTAGTTTGTGATTAATGTGAAAGTAGAATAAGCACACGATGTACAGATGATAAATGCATTACAAACACAATTATGATCTGCCTCGACACTTCATGTTCCTCGTTAAACGCGTCCTCAGGATTGAGATTCATATAAAACTGTCAGTTCATTCCAGGAATGAAATATAGTGGTTTGGTTAACTCTATGTGTCGCAAGTATGATGTAGTAGTTTTGATAAGCTTTGTGTTTGAAGGTTGATGTTTGTCTTCCACCTATGTATTTCGGCACTAGATTTTGCAGGGCATCTACAAATTGTGAGGTAACAACAAATTGTGTTGACCTTCGATGTCACTTGCATAAAAGCGTGGCCTCCCACGACTCTAATAAAGAATATGCTATTGCATATAGAAGTTCATGGAAACCTGTTAAAAACTGAATAATCGTAAATTTTTTGACATGTACGTTATTACTACCAGCTGATTGGTTAGTTGGCTGGCTTGGGGAGAGGAACCAAACAGCGAGGTCATCGGACCCATCGGATTAGAGAAGTCGGCCGTGGCCTTTCAAACGAACCATCTCGGCATTTGTCTGAAGTGATTTAGGGAAATCACGGGATACCTAAATCAGGATGGCCGGACGCGGGTCCTTCCAAATGCGACTCCAGTGTGCTAACCACTGCGCCACCTCACTTGGTAACACCAATTTCTGATTTGGTAGAGAGGCTGATAACACTCTTAAAGGTTCTGAAACCCGCAGCGTCCATTTTACAGACTAGCATGCTGAAACAATGGAACGTGAAGTTATGGTGGGGCATTCCTTCAACAGTTTCCATATTTTGTAAAGAAATAGGCGTCAGTGTAATCAGTAGGCTTTCCCACCGCAATGAAAATTAATGCTTTTGGGCCCCTATGGAAATGAATATCAGACAAATCGATTAGACAGCTTTTAGCAGACGCACATCTATACATTGTGGGTACACAGCACAGAAACAGCTACTTCACTATATGATCAACAGACGTCAGGAGCAGCCATCCATGCTACAATCTCAAAATCGACGAGGGTGTGGTTTAGACCCTTATGGTTCTCTGCGCCACAAAAGCGCAACCTTATTTTATCGAGGGAATAATTATAATTTTATGACTATCCGTCGGATAGTGTACGACTACACTTTGTCTTCACCTGTTTTATTCGATGAGGACACGCGGTAAAAACTGCAACAATATCTACTTAGATCTCTGCCTGGTGCAAGCCTGACAACTGAATGTAAAATTACACATTTCGTGAAACATAAAAGATTTGTGGCCTTTGATTACAGGATTTTTGAGAAACAAATAGAGTCAGTAGTCTCATACAAATATTTGGGAGCAACACTGTGTTGATATCCGAACTGGAAAGACCACGTAGGTGAAGAGAATGGCAAATTGCGACTTATTCGTGGGATGCTGAGAAGTTATAATTTGTCTACATTAGAGATTGCGCACCAAATACTTGTATACTCCATTCTCGAGTACTAGTGAAATATGTGGGAGTCATCTCAGCTCGGACTAACAGCGGATATGGAGAGTACATTAAGAGGGGAGGTGCGAATGGTGACCAGCGTACTTGAATGGCGAGAGAGAGTTAAAAAATTATGGAAAACCTTGACTGGCAGAAACTCGAGGAGAGGTGTGGTACATATCACAAGAATCTGACAAGAAAACTTCAAGAACTGTCTTTCATATTCTTCAGCCCACAGCGCATTTAGCACGCAGAGAACATGCAGATAAAATTAGGAACATAATAGTTGACGCAGAGGCGTTAAAGGAGCTATCTTCCCACGCTTGGTTCACAAATGCTTCGCGGTAAGACACTTTGTCTTCACCTGTTTTATTCGATGAGGACACGCGGTAAAAACTGCAACAATATCTACTTAGATCTCTGCCTGGTGCAAGCCTGACAACTGAATGTAAAATTACACATTTCGTGAAACATAAAAGATTTGTGGCCTTTGATTACAGGATTTTTGAGAAACAAATAGAGTCAGTAGTCTCATACAAATATTTGGGAGCAACACTGTGTTGATATCCGAACTGGAAAGACCACGTAGGTGAAGAGAATGGCAAATTGCGACTTATTCGTGGGATGCTGAGAAGTTATAATTTGTCTACATTATAGATTGCGCACCAAATACTTGTATACTCCATTCTCGAGTACTAGTGAAATATGTGGGAGTCATCTCAGCTCGGACTAACAGCGGATATGGAGAGTACATTAAGAGGGGAGGTGCGAATGGTGACCAGCGTACTTGAATGGCGAGAGAGAGTTAGAAAATTATGGAAAACCTTGACTGGCAGAAACTCGAGGAGAGGTGTGGTACATATCACAAGAATCTGACAAGAAAACTTCAAGAACTGTCTTTCATATTCTTCAGCCCACAGCGCATTTAGCACGCAGAGAACATGCAGATAAAATTAGGAACATAATAGTTGACGCAGAGGCGTTAAAGGAGTTATCTTCCCAAGCTTGGTTCACAAATGCTTCGCGGTAAGACCAAAGTATAATTTATAGTTTTTTATTTGTTTGTTCTACATTACAGCACATTACTTAATATTCTCCATTATTGCGTATTTACTATACAGAATTGCATTTCTACATTCAATTAGGGTTAAAAATAACGATGCTATGGTTAGAAATTAAGCAAATAATATTTTTACCATTGCTACTGCTAATAGTACCACTTCACTATCGTGCGACGTACTCACCTTCTTTGTAACATCGGGAAAACCTTCGGTACCTTTAAATTGCTATTTCATAACTGGATAGTTGACAGAAATACGGTAGTAGCTCAACTGCGTGTCGGCTCTGCTCTCGGTGTATTCTTCTCGACATAATGGGCTTCGGTGGAAGCGACAAGTGCGGAAATCGCCCGTTGACCACGCTAAATTGTTCTGGCTTTGATTCTTCATTAACACAAAAACCTGGATTATTATGCTTCAACGTTCTTCCCAAGTTGTCAGGCGATTTAAAACACTCTTGTGAGCTACATCTCTCCTGTTGCCTCCATCGCTGCGACGACGACCTCCATGCCCTTGGGATGCCTCAGTCTCGCCAGTGACTGATGGAGCTGGTTAGGAATGCTGGCCCTTCACGTCTTGAGAACCCGGAGCACACTTTTTGTTTCGGTATACTTTTTTGTGATTATGAAAGCGTTCGACAACTTTGCCCATGACTCATTACCACAAGACACTCGATTGAAAAAGAATTTGAGCCTTCATATTCCTTATAGCTTTCGTTAAATAACATTTCCGGTCTGTTACATGAACGAGTAAGAAGCACTGCGGGTCTGTTAAAATTGAATTTCAATCAGTCTTCGTCAAAGATAAATGTACAGGTTGAACAATGTTGTGATGTGTGTCACTATCCCACTGGAGAGTGCAACATTCCGACAGCTCTGGAAAGAAAATACGCTGCTCATCTTATCTAACTGTCCTCAACAGTTACGCCTACATTTCGTCATTTCCTGTAAATCACACTGAATTCATTTTAACAGCCGACGATCTCAGAAACCCATACCTGAATTGCGTTGTATACAGGAAATCCATTGTATTCAGAGGTTTTCTAGAGGGCTATGATGATTGAGACTTTTGTTTGTATTTTTCACCCGTTTCTAGAATTTTTCTACGCTTTCTTTATACTTTCTTGGACACCAGCCCTAGTTGACACCGCTCATAACATAAACGTGTCTTTGTTGATCTTCCACTTGTATGAGTCGTACTTCCTTTAAGGAATGTTTTAGATTATTCTTCTCTCTCTGCATTCTATCCTTATTATTCTCAAGATTTTGTGCATCTCTTTTCCCATTATAACGATGAAAGCTTTCTTTCTATTCACAAATAAGGTAAAGACATTTCAGTGATCCAAGTCAGAACTGTTAACTGTAGCGCTTTTGATTTTTCTAGATTCAAGCTGGGCCTCTTTTATTAGAGCACAAAGTTTCATTTCAGTTATCGTCCTAGGAAGCAATTACGAACCATGAGGTATTAAACTATTTTTTTCGGTGTACCTTTTTTTAACACGGCGATGCTATTGCTACTCTGGAAATTTGATTCTACAGTTCCATACATTATCGATACGAGGTCAAGCAGTAATAGAGTCGGTCGGTTTGCCACAGTTATTTCCTTTGTCAGACACTAAAACAAAATGAAAAATAGTCATTTTTAGTTCCTCGCTCGTGCGCTGAATACTCTAAAAGTAATTCCGTTCCGCCGAATGCTAAGCAAGTCTGCAACCAATTTCTTTCCACAATGTGCTTGTGCTTTGTCTGTTTTTATTATTTTTATTTTTGGTTCGATGTGGGCTCTGAGCACTATGGGACTTAACTTCTGAGGTCATCAGTCCCCTAGAACTGAGAACTACTTAAACCTAACTAACCTAAGGACATCACACACATCCATGCCCTCGGCAGGATTCGAACCTGCGACCGTAACGGTCGCGAGGTTCCAGACTGGAGCGCCTAGAACCGCTCGGCCACTCCGGCCGGCTTACTTCGATATCGACGAAACTTTAAATTCAAACCTTTTATTTTGTTTTGGTGACCTATAGGGTCACTTGATAATTCGTTGACGAGCTTAGATAGCTGCAAGTTTGATTTTATGTGTGTTCGATCTACAGTTCAGTGCACAGAATCAACGTCGAAATCTTTGTCTATTGACCTTGACACTTACTGATGCAGCTAACCGATTTCCAACATCACATGAGAGTATATCATAATGTAAACATTTTTACTGGTATAAAGGAAAATAAAGAAAAACAAAGCAAGATAATACCAGAAATAGTGTCGTCAGAGTATGTGTTATTAGATCAGTTCTTCTATGAGTTATTGTTCGTGTGTTTTCACGTCATTACTTTTCACAATTAAAAAAAGTCCGAGTGCTTTCAGCGATGAGAGGCACACTGAAAAAAAAAGGAAAAAAAACGGTCCATATAATGCACCGCCCAGGTTTCATCATCTGAACTCATCTGTTTATGAAAACGAATCCAAGAATAGTAATGTTCAGAAGCTGCTTTAGTGATCACTTTGAGATCTTATTTTCAAACACATTTAGTTGTCTCATCTCACAAGAACATTCTGTATGAATTAAGGTAGAAACTTGAAGTAAATTTTAACTTACTTTCAAAAGAATCATCCGATTATAAAAGGGTACACGAATTACATGCATGCACGTACAAACGTGGAGTATCTGTTGTAAACATGAGTGCTGAGAATGTTACGCACCATTTGTCTAACATATATTTATAGCAGCTCGTTTTGTGTCTACATTGTCCCACCATCGCGTGCTTACAGTTTCTATGCCATTAGGCACTCTCAAAAGTAAGCCGGCAACAGACAAGTACTATCAAAAATTAAACTTTTCCTTGGACATTTTATGTTGACGTATGATACTATCACAGAACTTAATTTACAGTTATGTATGTTTTATGCATTTCAAAACTTATTTTAAATGTATATAACCTTTAACTGAAGAGCGGTGTCGTCCATTGCTAGCCCACACCTTCGTGGGCAGTTAAAACAACAGCAGAGAAAACAAACAAAAAACAAATATACGTTCCAAAATAGGAGCTTCGATTATTAAATTCCGTACTTACTTCGTGGACGAAGGCAATCATATTAGCCCTCCCAGCCGTAAATTACTACCGCCGGAGAGAAGTGAGGTGGATTTCAGGAGAAAATAGTGAAAAGTGTAGAGTCTCCAGAACAAAGTGCAGAGACACAGATGCAAACACAACGGAGCAATGGAGAAAAAATGGCTGTGAAACAAACAATATTAATCCTAGAGATGCGTTAAAGTATAAATCTATCAGTGATAGGCTACAACTTTTCAGTTCCAGAAATCTATTAATAAGCACGCTGAAATCTGCAAACACGAAAGCAGAACGCCAAAAGTGTAAGAGTACTGAAAGAAAAGGAGTCTCCTTGGCCATAGATATACGAACATCCAAAAGTAATGAAAGTTATGTACCTGTGACGGCAAATTTCACAACAGGTTCCTCAAAGGCGTTTTAAGAGATAGTGTTTGATGACAAGCGTCTCACTGTGTAATTTCTTTACTTTCACTTTTCATGGAAAGTAACCAGATTCCTATCTTTTGTTTATTTTTAACGACCATACGCATCTACGCTCAAAATTCAGTATGAAGTATACTGACTTTCCAATAGTATAAGACGTTTGCACAATACATGGGAACAGCACTGCAGTCAAGAACGCACAACACACTTGGAGCTGTTACACGTATCATGGCCTCCGCGTTGGAAAGGCATACTGCTGCGCTGTGTAACGTCTCTGCATTCGGCACCTGTTAACCGTTACCGAAGGAACGAAGACGTTTCATCTGCGAGTAAAGCACCTACCACACTGACCGGTCACAGCTGTCTGCGTCTAACAGGTTGCGAAACAGAGCTCTGAGGCTGCCTATCACAGTGACAGGGTACAGATGATACTAATTGGCTTAAAATTACTGAAATTTTGACAGCAAGGGAAAAAACATTGTAATAAAAACTGAATACCTCATTTTACTATCAACTTTACTTTTCTGTTGGTGAATACCACCCTACCAAAAATTCGATAGGGTCCAATGTGGGACATATCGTATATGTAATAGATAGTTGTCAGTAAGAGTGTTATTTTAATAGTCATACTAAACACCAGTCATAGCTAACTAATACTGTCCGCCTCCGTAGTTCAGACGTCACCTCGGTTGACTGCTATCTGGAAGACCCAGGTTCGATTCCCAGTTCTTGTGGTCTTCAGTCCGAAGACTCGTTTGATGCAGCTCTCCGTGGTACTCTATCCTGAGCGAGCCTCTTCATCTCCGAATAACTACTGCAACCTACATCCTTCTGAATCTGCTTGCTGTATTCATCTCCTGGTTTCCCCCTACGAATTTGACCCACCACACTTGCCTCCAAGGCTAAACTGGTGATCTCTTGACGTCTCAGAATGTGTCCTATTGACCAATCACCTCTTTTGGTCAGGTTGTGCCATAAATTTCTTGTCTCCACAATTCTATTCAGAACCTCCTCATCAGTTACGTGATGTATCCATTCAATCTTTAATATTCCTATGTAGCACGGCATTTCGAAAGCTTCTATTCTCTTCTTGTCTAAAATGATTATCATATATGTTTCACTTCCACACATGATTACACTCCAAAGAAATATCTTCAAAAAAGACTTCCTAACACTTAAATCTATATTTGATGGTAACAAATCTCTCTTGCTTAGAAATCCTTTTCTTGCCATTGCTAGTTTACATTTTATGTCTTCTCTATATCGGCCGTCATCAGTTATTTTGCTGGCCATATAGCAGAACTCTTCTACTACTTTAGGTATTTAGTTTCCTAGCCTAAGTTCCTCAGAATAACCTAATTTAATTCTAATAGATTCCATTATCCTTGATTTGCTTTTGTTGACGTTCATCTTATATCCTCCTTTCATGACACTGCTCTTCAAAGTCCTTTGCTATCTCTGATATAAATACAATGTCATCGGCATATCTCAAAGTTTTTATTTCTTCTTCCTGAACTTTATTTTTACTCCACATTTTTATTTTGTTTCCATTACTAAGTACTAATGGGAGTAAAAGAATAGGCAGATTGAATAATATCGGCGATAGGCTGAAACCATGTCTCCTTTCCTTCTCAACCACTGCTTCCCTTTCATACCCTACGACTCTTATAACAACCATCTGGTTTCTGTACAAGCTGTAAATAGCCTTACGCACCCTGTATTTTACCTATGATACCTGCAGAATTTCGAAGAGGGTATTCCAGTCAACTTTGTCAAACGGTTTCTCCAAGTCTACAAATGCTATAAACGTAGGTTTGTCTTAAAATAATGACCCGCCTGAGATAAGCCGTAGGGTGAGTATTGCCTCGCGTGGTACTACTGTTGCCAGGAATCCAAACTAATCTTCGAGTTCGGCTTCTATCAGTTTTTCCATTCTCTTATAAAGAATTCGTGTTAGTATTTTGCAACTATGGCTTATTAAACGGATAATTCGGTAATTTTCACACCGGTCAGTAACTGCTTTCGTTGGAATTGGAATTATGAAATTCTTCTTTAAGTCTGGGGGTATTGCACTCCAGATGAAAGATGTCGTAGCTGGCTCTCCCAAGGCTATCAGTAGTTCTGATGGGACATCGTCCACTCCCGGGGCCTTGTTTTGACTGAGATCTTTGAGAGCTCTGTGAAATTCTTCTCGGTGTACCATACCTCCCACCTCATCTTCATTTATGTCTACGATACCCTGCACTGCCAGGGATTTTCCTTGGTTGGAGGGTTGGAGTGCTGTTCACTCAGCCTCGCGAAGCCAAGGAGGAGCTGTTTGACCGAGTAGTAGCGGTTCCAAGATAAAAAAAAAACTCGACAACGACTGGGAGAGCGGTTTGAGGACCACATGTCTCTTCATACCTCATCAAACGAGGCCGTTTGCGCAGGATGACATGTCGTTTCGTTGGGCTCAATTGGCCCGTCTACGGCTGTAACGCGGAACTTTAGCTAACTACTTTTGCCTAACTAATACTACAAGTTGGGCCAAATAAAAGTGGCCCCTACGATTGGGTACGATTGAATATGAATGTAAGGATATAACCACGCCACGTATGCCCACCACGTGATCCACACCAGTTCAGAGCGTAGTGCGGACTGCGTCAGTGTGAGTGGAGCAGTGTTAAGGGGATGCTCCACTATGGTACCCATAGTGGAGCAGCGGGTGTTCGTTGTGGAAAGTTACGTGTCAACAAAGTCGTGGAAAAGATGTAGACAGTTGTTTGCTGAGGAGTTTAATGGTGTCAAACTGCCAGCAACGAATGCCATGCAACGCTTAGTGCGAAAATAGCGTCAGACAGGATCTATTTTGAACAAATCAAACAACATTGCGAAACGTCCCCGCACACCAGAAAATTTCGCTGTATTTCACCAGAAAATGCTACAGAGTTCTACCAAATCAACTTGACATCCGTCGCAAAACATCGGGACGACACGTCAATCATGCTGGCGAGTACTCCACCTGGACTTGCACGTACTATCTGTTGTTCATGCATTAAAACCAAAAGATGCCTACCAATGGCTCCAGTTTTGTGAGTGGCTGTTCATTGAGATAACAGTGGATAGCTTGGACATGAATCTGTTCTTTATGTCTGATAAAGCCTGGCTTCACCTGAGTGGTTATGTAAGCTCACATAATCACAGGTTCTGGGCAGTAAACAATCCGCTCAATTTCCACGAAACACCACTACATGGTCAGAAGCTTGGGGTATGGTGTATACTGTCTGCACGCCATGTTATTGGTCCCATCTTCTATCATCAGATGATCACTACGGTGCATCATATTGTCAATATTTTCAAACCATTTGTGGCAGCATTAACGGAAGAGGAAAAGACAGAGTTACTTCCAACAGGGTGGAGTGACTGCCATACAGCCGACCGAACCTTGGAGCACATGTACACAATCTTCAAGCATGACAGAATTTTTAGCGGAGGTCAGTCTGGTCGCGGCCATAGCTAGCCACGCAGGTCTGTCAGTGTGCGATTACTTTGTGTGGGGAGCCCTCAAGTCTAAGGTGTATCGCAACAACCCTCACAGTCTTCAAGAACTGCAACAGAACATTTCGGATGAGACTGCAGCAATGCCAACAGTCCAGCTTCGATCCACCTTGCTGACCAGGGCCTAACAATGCCAAGAGATGAATGATGTTCACTTTCAACATCCACTTCAGTCTGATTGGTACTGTATTTCCTCTGTTGTGTTTCTTTGTACCATGGAACTCTGTTCTCGATGGAACTTTTATTTGCACCACCCTGTAGTTAAACATCTACATCTATATACAGGATACACCTATGAGTTTCACACAACCTGCAACGCCAACACGAGATTTTCATATTCTCTCACTCATTACGCACAAACTAGCCGTCATACAGGAAGAATGAACAAGACATTTTTGAAGTAAATTTAATAGACGTAAATTTTTTACTGGGATACATTTCCGCTGGAGATTATGGTTTTCGAGTTAGTCAAGAAAAACCTACAGAAGTAACCTTCAAATGTGTTTTTCTTGAATAATTCGAAAACTGTAGCGTATCCCAGTATAAAATTTAACTACATTAAATTTCCCACAAAAAGCTCCTGTTGGATAGTGACAAGCGAAAGAATAAGAAAATCTCATATGTAGTTTTTTAAGGGGTTACATAAAACCTATAAGTTGCGGCGCGGGGTAGGGGGGGGGGGGGCTGAAAAGAAACACGATGTTTCACAATTCGTATTACAGGCTTCCAAGGTTTGTACAGGGGAATTATATGATAAGGTTTTATAAAGTTCTGATAAGGTACCCATGCCCGAATCCACACCGTTTGGATACAACGTGAGTTTTAGGATCATGTCAATTTCGAATTTCCGTCTTCATAGTAAGGTACATAAAGGTAGAGCTGCACAATGCATGTATCGAGAACTTTTGGCGGGTCACCTCAGTCTATTACGTGCGAGTACTGTTTGTATGACTAGAACAATGGCTGCGAGAAACCAGTACACTGCCACAGGAGGGCACACTATGGTGCTCTTCAGACGGTCACCAGGATTTGTAGACAGTGTGTATGAAACCATGTTTTGCAAATACACCTTGTGCAACGAACAGCAGGAGAACCAGGTTGAGTACGTGGTTCAGAGCTGATTGTCTCCGCTGTGTGTGTACCGAGAAGTGGAAGATTTGATATTCATCCGATCTTCAAGCTTATTTTGCAACCAAACGGTACATTTCCGGACATGGGTTCTAACCAAAACTTTATCTAGTAGCGGTAAGTCCACAGAACAACTTCTATACGTCTGTAATTACAATTGTGAAACAACATGTATACTCTGCAGGTCACTACACAGTGCATGGCGGAGGGTACTTCATACCAATGTTAGCGATATCTTTCCAGTTCCATTCACGTACTGAGCAAGGGAAAATGACGATACTACTCTGAAAGTGTCCCAATCCCTCTTATCTTATTCTCATGATCCCTAGCGACATGCACGATGGTCGCAGTGTAATCGGCACTCTACTTCGAATACAGCTTCTCCAAGTATACTTAAGAGGTTGAACTAAATAAGCCCTCGGTTACAGTTCTTACTCTTTTTGACCACGTTTCAACACTTCTAAGAGTGCCTTAATCAGAAGTTAAGTATTTAAAGTGGCCTGTAACATAATTATAAATTTATTTCCTGTACAACTTCAAAATGGATTGTGCCGAGTTTTATCACTGTGTCTCAAAGAACAAAGACATGATCAAGAAGGCTGGAGGCAGTGAAAAATACCCTTTTCTCCAAGGATAATCAATTCCATCTACAAGTGCTCAGTAATATTAAAGCTCATGTTAATATTAATTGATTAAAAGTTGAATGGCTGTAAAATTTTCTAATATCGTAATACATTTCTTTGTTTCTGTATACGTTTATTAAATGACTGACAGTACAAGAAAGAGACAGCACTTACGTGTCACGTATAAAATAAATAACAATCCAGAAGGTCTTTAGTCACACAATTTTTAAAAAGAATCCATGAAAGGCGAGCCACTGTGGGTTGCTCATACCTATAAAGCCACAGGTAGCAACAGACTGAGGCGCCCGCCTTAGCAAGTGTGGGCAGGTGAATATTACACCAAAAGTGCCATCTAGTAGTCGTATATATAAGTAGGTTACTTAAAATTTAAAATATAGACAGCTGAATGTTAGAATGAACAGTCTTTAGTACACGAGCTCACAGGAAAAGCTTTATATGACAACAGCAGACATGGTAACTTCTTGCTTACGTAAAAGCATAGAAATACAGTTTAAAGACTGATTAACAGTACAAAAAGAAGCAGTACTTACACGTCATGCATAAAATAAATACTAAACGAAAAAGCTTTAGTCACAATTTTAAAGTAAAATGCGTGGAAAGCGAGCTACTACTGGGTGCTCGCATATGTCGAGCTACAGGTAGCATCAGACAGGCGCCCGCGCTAGCAACCGCGGGCAGGTGAACATTGCACCGAGAATGCCATCTAGTAGCCGTAAGTACAACTTAGCTACTTAACATTCAAATATAGACAGACTGATATGATGAAGAACATTATTCAGTACATGATGTAAAAGGCAATATTTTTAACACCGGCAGATAAAGTAACATTTTGTCTACATTAGAGCTTAGAAGTACGGTTGAAAGTACGAAAACATCATTACAGAAAATACAAAACGGACTGAATGACACAGCCTGTAGAAAACGATATAACATGAAACACAGCCAATAAACCATTTAAGAAATGAAAAATTATGAGTTCACTTAGATGGATAAAACATTTAGGTAACTGCATGAGGAGACCCGAAATTCAATGTGAATTAACGGCCTTATACCGTTGAACAAATTTTTATTACGCAATTGCAGCTGCTCATTGATAATGAGGCTATCATTTCGAGAAAGATGTTTAAAAATTTTTAATTCTTTAAGAATATCTAAGCTAAGCCCTTTCTTCTCGGTATGCAAAATGTTGATATCGTGAACAGCTTTAGGCGCGTGACCTGTAATAAGAAGGTGGTCGGCAAAAGGCGGATTTTAGGTGATAGTGCGTTTTTTTTATATAAAAGGATGTTCTTTATATCTGGTTGTAAAGGGACGTCCTGTTTGTCCTATGTAGTAAGAAGAGCAGGTGTGGCAGAAAACTGTACGCACGCCAGGACTTTCTTAAGGGGAACGACTCGATTTTAAATCATGAATGAAGTTATTTTTCAAATTATTGTTGGTAGAAAAGGCAACGTTGCAGTTTTACGAAGAAGGCGTTGGATCTGATAGGAGATGGGCCCCAAGATTTAAATCTTTTAACAGTTTTCTTTTCAAGAATGTCCTCTACTATGCCAGGTTCATATTCGTTATTAACTGCTATCGTTTTGAGTAAATTGATTTCATCATTGAATTTTTCTTTCGAAAGTGGAATAGAAGTATCTCGGTGAATAGCAGAGTGAAAGAAAGCGTTTTTATGAGATTGTGGATGCACAGAAAACGCAGGTACGATCTGATCAGTAATTGTTTCTTCACGAAAAATATTGAATGAGATTTTATTTTCTTCCACTGTAACCGTCAAGTCAAGAAAGAATAATTAGCAGGCTTCGTTTTCGAGTTCGATGGTGAAAGATATTTTCTCATTAAGTTCATTGAAGAGATTGAAAATACGGTCACCTGCCCACACTTGCTAACGCGGGCTACTCAGTCTGTTGCTACCTGTGGCTTTATAGGTATGAGCAGCCCACGGTGGCTCGCCATCCATGTATTCTTTTTAAAAATTTTGTGACTAAAGACCTTCTTGATTGTTATTTATTTTATATGTGACATGTTAGTACTGTCTCTTTCTTGTATTCTTAGACAGTACTTACACTTTTATATAAAAATTTTCTTTTCCTATATAATTATGTTATAGGCCACTTTAAATATTTAAATTCTGATGAAGACATTCTTAGAAGAATTGAAACCTGGTCAAAAAGACTAAAAATTGTGACCGTGGGCTTATTTGGTTCAACTTTAATTTATAAACGGTCACTGAACCAAGCAGCCATGTTTAAAACTCTAATACTTAAGAGGGTTTCGAGATAACTGCGTCGTCTTTTATCAAAAATTTGTCATTTTAGTTTCCGGAGAATTTCCGTTATACTTCCGTATGGACCGTTAACAATACTATCAACGCGTCTCTGCATTCCATCGAAATCAGTTTTGGTGGCTATTTGGTAAGGACTACAAACACTCAACTATGCATGTGAAACAGCAACTTGGAACTATACTACTTCTTCTTGTAATGTTCTTGAAATCACAACAACTTATTTCTTTATCTCATCTCGTTTTGCTAAGAGCACATATACTATAGTTACGCAAAATAGCTAATTTCTTATTCATGCTTTATTTCACGGAAATTTATTGCTCACTGAAAAGTTTTGGAACTGCTGATGCTGGTAGCACTTTCGGTTATTAAGGAAACATGTTTAAAGAAATGCAGACACTGTGAAGGTGAGATTTTTGGCGAAGAAACAGCTGTAACTTCTAAAGAAACATAGATCATTTAAAAGCCCTCATTATCCATTTTTCAACAGATGTTACTTTTTCTAAAAGCTTTATATTTCAAAAGTTTCGCGGTTTAGAATATTACAGTCTCAAATATTGATTATTGGCTAAATTAAGTATCATAGGGGGTGTTCAAAAAGTCTCTCCGCAGTGCCGTATGATTGTTAGCCGCGTGTGCAGTATGCTTGTTTGCCTGCCTGGGTTACTCCCCTTCAAGTGGACTCTCCCAACATTCCACTGTTTCGTTTATCTCAGCCAGCGTCAGTAGTATCGTTGGTGTGTGACGTTACGTGTTGACGTCAACGTTTAAATTTAGTTCCTTTGTTCGTTTGTTTCGTTTTTGTCACTGTTAAAATGCTAACCATTGTGTTTAGTCGAACAAGCTGGTGGTAAATACACAGTTTCAGTTCGTCAAACATATAATTCAGTTTTTCCCGGAGACAAAATTCCCACATCGCGATACTGTGCAGGTTTTGCTTAACATATTTCGTTCAACAAAACGGAAGTGATGTTCTTTATGAAACGTTTTCACTGTTGAGGCGTGGTTTCATTTATCCGGGTACATAAACTCGCAACATTCTCGTGTGTGGAGTACTTCAAATCCATTGTGTATTCATGAGAAACTACTTCATTATGTGAAAATAAGATTTGGATTGCATACCTAGACGTCGGTTTGTGGGTCCCATATTTTTCAACGAAACAATAAACGCACAACGACACTGCAATGATATTCTGTACCCATTCACAGGAGAACATGCATTAAGTGAAATACTGAACGGTTATTTTCAACAGGATAGTGTAACCGCGCATACAGCTCGCGTTTCAATGTCACTGCATGCTGATGTTTTTGGTTCAAGTGGCTCTGAGCACTATGGGACAACATCTGAGGTCATCAGTCACCTAGAACTTAGAACTACTTAAACCTAACCACCTAAGGACATCACATACATCCATGCCCGAGGCAGGATTAGAACCTGCGACCGTAACAGTCGGGCGGTTCCGGACAGAAGTGCCTAGCACCGCTCGGCCACAGCGGCCGGAGATGTTTTTGGTGATCGCATAATTTCACAGGGACTTTGACCTCCACGATCGCCTCACCTAACACCATGTAACTTTTTCTTCTGGGGTACAGCGGAAGCAACTGTATATAAAAACCGTCCAAAAGCCATCGATGAATTGAAAACTGCACTATCCACTTTCAGTGCTTCTGTTACAGAAGAAATGTTACAGCTTGTGTTTGGAAACATGATTAGACGAATTGAATTGTGCATTCAACAACAGGGGGTACACTTTCAACATTTAATGTGAAAATTTGTAAGTAAAAATGAATATTCAATAAATTAATAACTTGTATTCAACTGAGTTTCATTTCGGTATATTCACTGCGGCATACAGCACGCATGACTAACGATCATACGGCACTGCGGAGAGACTTTTTGAACACCCCGTAGTTTTATAGCCTGGACTTCTCTGATTCGAAAAAGACCTACTTTTACTAGAAAATGTTGTTAGGTTGTTAATGATTCAGATTAGAAAATTTCACTTTCTCGAAACTTTTTGGCATGGTTTGGGAATTGCCGCAGAAGTAGAAATCGTCATGAAATAATACCTCTTATTTTGGCTGCTTTCTAGTTATAGAGGTCATAGTTAAATAGATTTGCTTCTTTGTTTGTTATATCTTTGCATCCTCTAATTTTGCCAGCTTTTATGTTAATATTAAAACATGAAACCTCTTTAATGCAACATTTGACGATTTTTCGCGTTACACTCCTCTATAAATAAGTGCGGCATACAATGCCACAGTCAGACGGTGTTTAGTTGCCACAACACAAACAGCACGTTATAAGCCAACATCTGAGTGTCGCTATCAGTTCATTGTGCAAACATCATGTAGCTAATTAAAGAGTATTTTTGCTTTGAGGAACGCTATGCGTAAATATCAAAATGTGAAAGTGATGTGCTATAAGGTAGCCAATGCCAGAGTGTGTAAAATGTGAATCCACTCCGCGTATAAATAATTGTGAACATCATTCCGCTAGTGTGCCACTGGAGAAATTCGTGATATGCTATCCATCAATATAGTTTTCTTCTCTGGTGTGGGTGCTTATATTGTTACTTCTGAGAAAGCAGATCATCCGACAACGAGCAATGGTTATAAATGAAAATGAAGAGATAGAAAATTCATTTCTACAATATGGTGTTCATAATTTGCCACATGTTTATTAGATCCTTTGGCAGCTGGAAGACAACTATTATCGAGCAACTACGGAGTTACCGAATGTAGAGTACCTGGAGAACAAACTTACCTACTCCAGAACTAAAGTGCGCGTCATTTACGTTGGCGGCAGAGTTTAGGTTCGTTCTGCGCATCTGACGTCACAAAACACAGTCAGCCAATGAACAGAGAACGACGTTGCCAGAACTCGACTGCAGTGCAGAGCACGGACGAGTGTCTTCAGTTTTAGAAACGTTCAGTCATAAATAAAGAAATTGAACTAAAGCAATGTCTTGATGGCAGACTTTCTTTTATAGAAAGTTTGGAAAAAGCATTCTTTATACCAATTGCTTCATATTCTATTAATTAATTAAACCAAACAAGCAATAAGCCTCCTAATACAGGCGATAGCAAGGAAAGGTGTCTGTATAATACTCACTAACCACTTTTTCGCAATAAAGAACAGCTGTAATGTATCTTTCCTATTGTACTTCGATGAAACGTGAGTAATTCATAGTCATACCAACAGTGTTTCTCTGTATTTTGCGTGCTAGTTTAAAGTTTTTTGGAAGGCCCAATGAATGATAGGTTGCATTAGGCAGTGAAGTATTTTGCGATGTCGCTGTTCGGGACTTCTCTTCTGTCCACGTAATTTACCCTGGAAGCAGCACACATCAAGGATTCACTGAATGATTAATTTGGGTCTGGGAAATGGTGAGGAACCGGCTGCAGAAGAAGAAAATGTGCAGCTGATCTGCCACCAGTTGAAGGCGACAGTGAAGGTGCTAAATTGTGCTACTGCTAAAGACTCATTTTTTGAATGCTGTAATTTATGACTGCAATTATCTGTTACTTTATTTATGTCATTTCATTGTAGCCATTTTTGTTACTGTTTTTGGGGAATAAAAAAAGCGTAATGATTAAAGTGTTTGGCTGCTAAGTGAAAGGTTCTGAGTTCAAACCTTCCTTGGTGCTTAATATTTTCTTTATTTTAAAACAATATCGAAGTGTCTTACCTCATCAATTTTATTCATTTGAATGTAATCTTTTGAAATTTCTAGTGGCAACTAAAATCGACCATACAGAAAGTATAGGCTATGGACTTTTACCTCTGCAAACTCTTCATAATTTCGTGCAATGGTTTACTGCATTTAATGCTGCACAATAACTGCGATGAACATCGAAACAAAATTAAGTCATTTTTGGGGGGGAGGTACCAGTCAAGAAGATGTGAAAAATCAATTTATTGGGCCAAATAGTTTTTGTGAAATCGAATGATAAAGTGTGTCGAAGCAGTCGAAATTGCATGTGTCTGCACAGGCGAGCAGTGCAGTGATGACAAAATCGCGCTCCCCCCTAATCGTAAGTTTGCAAACTATACTATGGTGGTGCTTCTCTTGGCGCGTACAACTGGCAACGCAGCAATCTCCCGCGACTGGGCGGGCATGCGCGAACCGCCAAGGTAAAAGAATTAAACTATAGTGCGCCAGGGTCTTGGAAACCGTTTAGGGCAGCCTCCTCCAAACTGTGCCCCTGGGGCACTAGCGCCCGCCATCGCCCGCGGCCAGCGCCCCGGGCGAATTCATATGTCGCTGCAGTGGCCGAGCCTAGCTGCTTAGCTGGCCGTGCGGACCGCCCGAACGCCAGCCGATAGATACACTCCTGGAAATTGAAATAAGAACACCGTGAATTCATTGTACCAGGAAGGGGAAACTTTATTGACACATTCCTGGGGTCAGATACATCACATGATCACACTGACAGAACCACAGGCATATAGACACAGGCAACAGAGCATGCACAATGTCGGCACTAGTACAGTGTATATCCACCTTTCGCAGCAATGCAGGCTGCTATTCTCCCACGGAGACGATCGTAGAGATGCTGGATGTAGTCCTGTGGAACGGCTTGCCATGCCATTTCCACCTGGCGCCTCAGTTGGACCAGCGTTCGTGTGGACGTGCAGACCGAGTGAGACGACGCTTCATCCAGTCCCAAACATGCTCAATGGGGGACAGATCCGGAGATCTAGCTGGCCAGGGTAGTTGACTTACACCTTCTAGAGCACGTTGGGTGGCACGAGATACATGCGGACGTGCATTGTCCTGTTGGAACAGCAAGTTCCCTTGCCGGTCTAGGAATGGTAGAACGATGGGTTCGATGACGGTTTGGATGTACCGTGCACTATTCAGTGTCCCGTCGACGATCACCAGAGGTGTACGGCCAGTGTAGGAGATCGCTCCCCACACCATGATGCCGGGTGTTGGCCCTGTGTGCCTCGGTCTTATGCAGTCCTGATTGTGGCGCTCACCTGCACGGCGCCAAACACGCATACGACCATCATTGGCACCAAGGCAGAAGCGACTCTCATCGCTGAAGACGACACGTCTCCATTCGTCCCTCCATTCACGCCTGTCGCGACGCCACTAGAGGCGGGCTGCACGATGTTGGGGAGTGAGCGGAAGACGGTCTAACGGTGTGCGGGACCGTAGCCCAGCTTCATGGAGACGGTTGCGAATGGTCCTCGCCGATACCCCAGGAGCAACAGTGTCCCTAATTTGCTGGGAAGTGGCGGTGCGGTCCCCTACGGCACTGCGTAGGATCCTACGGTCTTGGCGTGCATCCGTGCGTCGCTGCGGTCCGGTCCCAGGTCGACGGGCACGTGCACCTTCCGCCGACCACTGGCGACAACATCGATGTACTGTGGAGACCTCACGCCCCACGTGTTGAGCAATTCGGCGGTACGTCCACCCGGCCTCCCGCATGCCCACTATACGCCCTGCCTCAAAATCCGTCAACTGCACATACGGTTCACGTCCACGCTGTCGCGGCATGCTACCAGTGTTAAAGACTGCGATGGAGCTCCGTATGCCACGGCAAACTGGCTGACACTGACGGCGGCGGTGCACAAATGCTGCGCAGGTAGCGCCATTCGACGGCCAACACCGCGGTTCCTGGTGTGTCCGCTGTGCGGTGCGTGTGATCATTGCTTGTACAGCCCTCTCGCAGTGTCCGGAGCAAGTATGGTGGGTCTGACACACCGGTGTCAATGTGTTCTTTTTTTCATTTCCAGAGGTGTATGTTTGTTCGCCTGTTTTCCCTTCGGGCAGAGGATGTCTCACAAGTGCTTCAACTAGGGCTGATTGACCTACAGTGCGGTATCCGCTTGAAGGACCGCTTTCTTATGTGTAAAACTTTGGATGACTTTTACAGCTGTCTTCCACGAGAGAAATATCCTCTTTTTCACAAGCACGCGGCCAAAGTTCTCTCAATGTTTCGGTTCCACGTATATCTGTGAGCGATTTTCCTCTCTTTTAAAGCTTGCTAAAACTAAGAACTGTTCATTCCTTGGCGGTAAAAATTTGACCAATTCTTTGAGGTTAGCAATCTCACGGAATATTGTACAAGCCTAGACAAAATCGTTTCCTCGATAAAGAAAAACGTGTAAAATGTTAATTGTCTTCTTTAACAATGTTGACTGTAAGAATTAAAGAGCTTTATAACCTTAATTCTATTTTAATAAGTTTTCAAACTTGGTCAGTTAAAATTATTACGTACAAAACAGCAAACTAAGGATCCGATTTATAAACTCTGAAAAGGGATACACAAAATTGTAACACGAAGTGTAACAAAAAATACTTACTTGTAACTACTAACAGTAAGAATGAGACTCTATATCCCTTGCATAAAATTAATTCTAAAATAGAATATTTTGTTTACGTTAGATCTGACCGCGGGACAGTCCAGCGCACAGCAGAGCTGTGCGGTCTCACTCACTCTGCAGCTCTCTCTCTCTCTCTCTCTCTCTCTCTCTCTCTCTCGCTCCTATGCCGACACTAGCGACACACGGTCGCGGACGGGGCGCTGAACTACACTGTCTTGCGTAAAGTGTGTCTGACGACTTCCCGGAATAAGTCGAAATTTTCATTCCGAAGGGACCCGAGTATGTCCGAACAGCGTTCGCGACCCAATGCCGTGCGGCACCTCGGTGTATTCCTAGTAAACAAGTGGGCAAGCCGGGGCCGCCTGCTCCTGTTTCGTAACGGAAGCGAGCGCAGGCGGACACGCCGCAGCCGGCGCAGCGAAAGTGCCCCGGCCCGGCAGACTCAGTGGGGCGGCCCGTGTGTCTGGTCTGGGCGCGTGCTCCACATACGAGCCATCCTCACCCACTTACCGGGGCCGCGCCGCGCCGCACCAAGGACGCGTGGGCGACCCGGGCACGCACCCCACACGCCGCCGCCCGCTTTTCCTTCCACTGCGGTTTCCCAGCACTTTTTGCCCCCTCGCCGCAGCCTCACGTGCCTCCGAAAAAACTACCTGGTAGCTTTCACTGTACAGTGTATCCACAAAACCATTCTTCCATTTCGAAGAAGCCATAACTTGGGAGCAACTGGAGACAGAGAACAGTGGTTTGTTGCAAAACGTTTAACAGCTCTCAAAGTCCTTTCTTGCTAATTTAACTTGGAGTGCAGCTGGTGATCTTCATTGTCAGAAGTGACAGTCGAAACACCCATACCAGATATAAAAACTTCACTGAAGCGCCAAAGAAACTGTTATAGACTTTCTTTCTTTCTTTCACTTGTGCCTTTTCCCGCAGTTAGGCAGGGTCGGCATGCTTAATCGGATTTGGGAATGTTAGTTTAAGGGGTGGCCGGACGCCCTTCCTGCCCCCACTCAATACCCCCCGGGACAGAATTAGTGTGCCCCAACTGTCTGCGACTAGTGTAAATCCATGGAATAGTGCGAAAGTGTTCAAATGTCTGCGAGCCGTGTAGCTGAAGCGGGATGTGGGGACCAGCCCGGTATTAATCTAGGGGGATGTGGCAAACCTCCTAAAAACCACATCCAGGCTGGCCGGCACACCAGCAGTCGTCGTTAATCCGCCGAGCTGATTCGATCTGGAGCCGGCGCGCCTGGCCGAGTCCAGGACGCAGAGCATTAGCGCTCTCGGCTAACCTGGCGGATTAAGGAGGGTAGAACGTCAAACGGGCCGTCATGGAGCAGGAGAGACACAACAGGACATTTAATTTCCACTGTCTATACTTTTATGAATAAATTCATAAAACTTTGTCAGCATGACTAGGAAGGATTCAGGTTTCACAATCATAGCAGTAGAAGTTCAAAAACATAACAAAATAATTTTTTTTTACGTGTGAAAGTTCATCATTTTTTCACTTCTATTGGCTGCGTTTGTTGCTAGAGGTACACATTTCTTCATACATAAGAGAGATTCTTCGATGAATTTTGCACAGCATACAAACCATACTTACAGGTGTATGAAACTCTAGAAATTATTACATTTATGAAAAAATGAATGTGCTGTTATATTTTAAACTTCATGTTTAGAAAAAACTCAAATTTTTTAGTTAATTATCTCAATTTTTACCACAGTGTTTAATAGATTTGGAAAATTCTAGAGTTTCATACACCTGTAACTATGGTTTGTATGCTGTGCAAAATCCATCGAAGAATCTCCCTTAGTTATGAAGAAAAGTGTACCTATAGCAACAAATGCAGCCAATGGTAAGAGAAAAAAAGGTGAAATACAAATGTAAAAAAATAAATTATTTTCTTATATTTTTGAACTTCCACCACTATAAGTGTAAATCCTGAATCCTTTCTGGTCATTCTGACAAAGTTTTATGAATTTATTTTTAACAGTATAGAAAGTGGAAATTAAAATGTCCTGTGGTGTCTCTCCTGCTCTAAGCCGTCCCGTTTGACGTCCCACCACCTCCAAAGAAACTCTTATAAACATGCGTATTCAAATACAGGGATATGTAAATAGGCAGAACACGGCGTTGCGGTAGGCAACGCCTACATAAGACAAGTGTCTGGCGCAGTTGTTAGATCGGTTACTGCTGCTACAACGGCAGGTTATCAAGATTTAAGTGAGTTTGAACGTGGTGTTATAGCCGGCGTACGAGCAATGGGACACAGCATCTCCGAGGTAGCGATGAAATGAGGATTTTCCCGTACGATCATGTCACGAGTGTACCATGAATATTAGCAGGCCGCTAAAGTATCAAATCTCCGACATCGCTACGGCCGGAAAAAGATCTTGTAAGAACGGGACCAACGACGACTGAAGAGAATCGTTCAACGTGACGCAAGTGCAACCGTTCCGCAAATTACTGCAGATTTCAATGCTGGGCCACCAAGTGTCAGCGCGCGAAGCATTCAACGAAACATCATCGGTATGGGGTTTAGGAGCCCATTCGTATACCCTTGATGACTGACTGCACGACACGAAGCTTTACGCCTCGCCTGGATCCATTAACACTGACGTTGGACTGTGGATGAATGGAAACATGTTGCCTGGTCGGATGAGTCGTTTCAAATTGTATCGAACTGGTGGACATGTACAGGTATGGAGAGAACCTCATGAATCCATGGACCTAGCCTGTCAGCAGGGACTATTCAAGCTGGTTGAGACGTTGTAAAGGTGTGGGGTGTGTGCAGCTGGAGCGATATGAAACACCTGATGGGTCTAGATACAAGTCTGACAACTAACACGTGCGGAAGCATCGTGTCCGCTCACCTTCATCCATTCATGTCCATTGTTCAATCCGACGGACTTGGGCAATTGCAGCAGGGCAAAGCGACACCACAAACGTTCAGAATTGCTACAGGGTGGCCCCAGGAACACTCTTGTGAGTTTAAACACTTCCGCTGGCCACCAAACTCCTCTGATATTAACAATATTGATCTTATCTGGCATGTCTTGAAACGTGCTGTTCAGAAGAGATCTCCACCTCCTCGTACTCTTTCGTACAATATTTATGGACAGCCCTTCAGGATTCATGGTGTCAGTTCCCTCCAGCACTACTTCAAATATTAGTCGAGTCCATGCCACGCTGTGTTGCGGCATTTCTGCGTGCACGCGAGCGCCCTACACGATATTAGGCCCGTGTACCAGTTTCGTTGGGTATTCAGTGTATATCGATGGGCAGCATATAACGAATTTCTCCAGGGCCACACAAGATAGTTCACAATTCTTTATACGCTGTGTGGATTCGAATTGTACACACTCTTGCACTGAATATCTTGATATTTACCCACAGATTTCCTCAAAGCAAAAATACGCTTTAATCAACTACTTGACGTTTGCACAACGAACTGATAGCGACACATAAATGTTAATTTATGACGTGGTGCTTATGTTCTGGCAACAGAATAAGAGAAAGTGTAATGCGTCATCTTGCTCCGAAAACTCACGGAGCACGCATGAACACATCCACTGTAGCCTGAATCCCAATATTTGGTGTCGCCCAATGGGCGATAGGGTTATAATCAGGAAACCATGAAGTTTCCTGAAACAGAAACTTTATCTACAACGTCTATTATCCACGACTATATCGAGAATCCATTGAAATTTCTAAGCATCCCGATAATTTTAACGGAAAAGAGGAGGCAATGAAAGTTAGGGACATATGGGCAGTAGCTCTGCAGAATCGCCAGACAATTTTATCTTTGACAAGACTACAACTGATAGTTAAGTTTTATCTTTGACAAGGGTTATCTGTGCTTATCACGTGTTACTTCGACCACGCCCCCTTTCCTAAAGTATTTACTGTATGTCGATCTCGGACGTTCGACCAGTCAGTCGGCAAGACACAGCGCGGGAGCGCCTCTGAAGATGTCCATCACAGTCCTGGACTAAACGGCAGGAACGGAAAAGTTTCTTGGACCACGACCTCACATCCCGAAAGGTTTACCAGCAGCTATGTCATCCGGTCGTGAAAGCCTTTATTCTAGAATCCCATTTTTCTTCGCAGGGAAAACCGTAACGACTTTCTCTGACAGTTCCTGCTACCACAAATTGAAGAGCTGCAGCTGTCCATCATCTTCCAGCGTGACGGTGTACCCTCACTTTTGAGTTTGAACATGCGGGATGACACATTTCCTGAAGGTACGTCGGTTGTGCTGGTCGCACCGTAAGGTCGCGGCCCTCTGCCGATGTCACACCAATAGATTTCCTTTCGTGGAGTTACATCAAAATGGTTCAAATAGCTCTGAGCACTATGGGACTTAACTGCTGTGGTCATCAGTCCCCCAGAACTTAGAACTACTTAAACCTAACTAACCTAAAGACATCACACACATCCATGCCCGAGGCAGGATTCGAACCTGCGAGCATAGCAGTCGCGCTGTTCCAGTTACATCGAGGATCATTTGTACACAATACCAGTCAATAACATTTCTACCCTTTGAGCACGAGTCAGTGAAGCATTCAGAACTATTGCTGTTGCAAACGCAGAAATCGAATATGGCGTTGATGTTCGACGAGAGATACGGAGGACACACACTGAAATTCTACAATAGTTGGAAAAAATATTTGAAAGCTGATAAACGTTTTACAACAAACAACAATGCCCTGTGTAAAATAATTTCCACGTTACGATTTGCTGAAATGATATCGGTACTTTATGCACACAGTATACACACTAAGGTGACAAAAGTCACAGAGTTGCTGTACGCACATATACAAATGGCGATAGTATCGCGTACACAAGGGTAAAAGGGCTGTGCATTGGCGGATTGTAATCAGGTGATTCATGAGAAAAGGTTTTCCGACGTCATTATGGCCGCACCACGGGAATGAACAGACTCTGAAAGCGGAATGGTAGATGCAGCTAGATGCATGGGACATTCCATTTCGGAAGTCGTTTGAGAATTCAATATTCCGAAATCCATAGTGTCAAGAGTTTGCCGAGAATACCAAATTTCAGGAATTACTTCTCACTATGGACAAAGCAGTGGCCGGCGGCCATCACTTAACCATCAATAGCGGCGATGCTTGCGTAGAGATGTTAGTGCTAACAGACAAGCAACTGCATGAAATAATCCCAAAAAATCAATGTTGAGGGCCAATTGGATGAAAATCAGTGTGGGTTTAGATCATTAGCTTGCGGCAAATAATGGAGAAGTGTCATGAGTGGAACAGGGAATTGTATCTATGCTTTATAGATCTAGAAAAGCCATATGACCGGGTTCCTAAGAGGAATTTATTGTCTGGTCTACCAGTTTATGGAATAGGAGGCAAACTTTTGCAAGCAATTGAAGGTCTTTACATGGATAGTCAGGCAGCAGTTAGAGTTGACGGTAAATTGAGTTCATGGTTCAGATTAGTTTCAGGGATAAGACTAGGCTGCAACCTGTCTCCACTGTTGTTCATATTAGTTATGGATCATATGTTGAAAACAATAGACTGGCTGGGTGAGATTAAGATATGTGAACACAAAATAAGCAGTCTTGCATATGCGGATGACTTAGTGGTGATGGCAGATTCGATTGAAAGTTTGAAAAGTAATATTTCAGAGCTAGATCAGAAATGTAAGGACTATGGTATGAAGGTTAGCATCTCCAAAACGAAAGTAAAGTCAGTGGGAAAGAAATATAAGCGGATTGAGTGCCAAATAGGACGAACAAAGTTAGAACAGGTAGACGGTTTCAAGTACTTAGGACGCATATTCTCACAGGATGGCAACATAGTGAAAGAACTGGAAGCGAGGTGTAGCAAAGCTAATGCAGTGAGCGCTCATCTACGATCTACTCTCTTCTGCAAGAAGGAAGTCAGTACCAAGACTAAGTTATCTGTGCACCGTTCAATCTTTCGACCAACTTTGTTGTATGGGAGCGAAAGTTGGGTGGATTCAGGTTACCTTATCGACAAGGTTGAGGTTACGGATATGAAAGTAGCTAGGACGATTGCAGGTACTAGTAGATAGGAACAATGGCAGGAGGGTGTCCACAATGAGGAAATCAGAGAAAAACTGGGAATGAACTCTATACATGTAGCAGTCAGGGCGAACAGGCTTAGATGGTGAGCTCATGTTACACGCATGGGAGAAGCAAGGTTACCCAAGAGACTCATGGGCGTACCAGTAGAAGGTAGGAGAAGTCGGGGCAGACCAAGGAGAAGGTACCTGGATTCGGTTAAGAATGATTTTGAAGTAATAGGTTTAACATCAGAAGAGGCACCAATGTTAGCACTGAATACGGGATCATGCAGGAATTTTATAAGGGGGCTATGCTCCAGACTGAAAGCTGAATGGCATAATCAGTCTCAAATGATAATGATGATGATGATGATGATGAAATCAATGTACGACGTACGACGAACGTATACGTTAGGACAGTGCAACGAAATTTGGGGTTAATGGACTATGGCTGCAGACGCCCGACGCGAGTGCCTTTGCTAACAGCACGACGTCGTCTGTAACGCCTCTCCTGGGCTCATGACCATATCAACTGGACACTAGACCAGTGGAAAACTGTGGCCTGATCAGTTAAGTCCCCATTTCAGTTGGTAAGAGCTGATGGTAGTGTCGAGTGTGGCGCGGACCCCACAAAACAATGGAACCCAGCAGTCAACAAGGCTCTGTGCAGGGTGGTGGTGGCTCCATAATGGTGTGGGCTGTGTTTACATGGCATGGACTTGATCTTCTGGTCAAACTGGACCGATAACTGACTGGAAACGGTAAGTTAGGTGACTTGGAGGCCATTTGCAGCCATTCATGTGCTTCATATTCCCAGTAACGATGGAATTTTTATGGATGACAATGTCCCGTGGCACTTGGCCACAAATGTTTGCGATTGGTTTGAAGAAGATTTTGGACAATTAAGGTGATTTGGCTTCCCAGACAGTCCGACTTTAATCCCATCGAACATTCATGGGACGTAATCGAGATGTCAGTTCGTGTGCAAAATCTTGCACCGGCAACACTTCCGCAATTGTGAATGGCTATAGAGTCAATGTGGCCCAATATATATGCTCGGGACATCCAACGACTTGTTGAGTCCATGCCACGTCGAGTTAATGCACTGCGACCGCGCGGAGTGTTCGTGCGGTTGCAGGCGCTATGTCACAGATGTGCATGGGTGTGTGTGTTGTTCTTAGCATAAGTTAGTTTCAGTAGCGTGTAAATCTAGGGCCGATGACCTCAGGAGTTTGGTCCCTTAAGAATCCACACACATTTTGACTGCGACGGGCAGAAGGAGGTCGGACACGATATTGTCACCTCAATGTACAGTATTTTCGGTACCGCTTGACAACAGCTAGGGAACAACAAAATTTTTTCAGTCGTTAGTACATCGAAGTAAGTTATCAGACGATAGAAAACCAACTAAAAGCACTAAAAAGAAGGAAGGCGGCTGTATCTGGGGATATGCCTATACCATTCTTCACAGTGCGAAAGTTTTTTCCCCTCTCTAGCAAGCAGTCTATGGCAGGACAATGTAGGAATGATACAGAAACAAGTGATTCGAAAAATAAACATGTGTTTCGCATTTCAGTAAAAGGTCATTGGACTCATGCACGTAACCATAGACGTAAAACACTGATGTCAGTCTGTTCTAGAATTCTGGAACGTATGTTCTGCCTGCATATTAAGCCGTTTTTGGTGACCATAGGTAGTAAATACGATTCTGCAAACAACACTAATGGAATACAAATCTCGCTCTATTCGTTAAGGCACACAAATAGTTTGACTTAAAAGTGTGTTCAGGCATACTGTTAATGATATTGTAGGACCATTAGTTGTTATCCATAGCTGTGCTCACATATGACGAGTAAGTAAGCTGTCGTACATCCAACAACATCAGCCGCCATCACGTGTCTGTTTGTCGAGGTATGCACAGCTCACGATACCCTCTCAACCCCTCCCAGCCCCCCGCCCCCCTGCCTCCTCGACCTACACACGACGCGGTGGCATAGCCGCTGTTGAGCGGTTCGCGCGTAGGGCCGTGGGCACAAGTGATCTCTGCATCATCCTGTTGAAGAACCTATATACTGTGCAACAAATTAGCAAATTTAGTAACTTTTAACTTGGTTTATGTTCTCTGATGTAAAAAAAGGTATTATCTTTCCTGCTTCACTCTCTTTGAGGTGACTTCTTTTTTTACTTTGTAAAGTAGCCTTTTTTTCGTAAATGTTGAAGCTGCCGCCATTCATTGTGATGTCGTTACCAGATAGGATTGATAGAGCAAATAGAGCAGATCCAAAGAAGAGTAACATTGCGGATTCGGTTAGTAAGCGCGAAAGCATCACAGATATACAGAGCTACTCATCCGACTCCAGTGGCAGATGTTGCAAGAGAGGCGTTCTCCATCTCAGTGTGGTTTACTGTTGGAGTTATGAGAACTCATCTTCATGGCAGAGTTAACGTCTTTCTGTACTCATCTACTCGAAAAGACTATAAATTAGAGAGATTCTTTCTCAAGTCGGCCACTGTGGCCAAACGGTTCTAGGCGCTTCAGTCCGGAACCACGCTGCAGCTACAGTCGCAGATTCGAACCCTGCCTCGGACATGGCTGTGTGTGTGATGTACATAGGTTAGTTAAGTTTAAGTAGTTCTAAGTCTAGGGGACTGATGACCTCAGATGTTAAGTTCCATAGTGCATAGAGCCATTTCTGAATTGCTTCTGGTATGGAGAAATTCCAGGAGTCATTTTTCCCATGTACCATGACTGCAACAGGAGAAAAGGGGAAACGACAGTGGTACTAGATAGTGGCAAGAAAACCATATTGATTCTTCTGTTCCATAGATGTATATATCGTTAATTCTTGCAGATATCGTTCTTTTGTAGCTGTTTCAGCTGTGTTTATAGCGTAGATAAGAACAAAAGTGTCTTCTGCAACTCATTCATTGATTTCCGTGTCCGGTCGGCATTTTCAAAAAATAGCAGCTGCGATAGCTTGATCATTTCCTTCGTAAACATCTTGTATTGTGCATGGGTTGTCCAGGAGCGGGCATACAAGTAGGCGGTTTGGATCTTGTTGGATTAGATTAGATTAATTATTCATTCCATAGACCCATAAAAGAGGGAATCCTCCTGGGAGTGAAACATGTCAGATAAACACATTACAAAAATGTAATTAGAAAAACTTAAGTTTCATTAATTTTAATGATCCTCAGTCAATAAACAGTAAAATTATGTACATGAATTAAATTTAAACTTCTAATATTTACAGGTTTAATACTGACATCTGCTTTCATTAAATCCATCATTCAGACATTTTCTAGTTTCTTGGCCATTACGACCAAGTATTGTCAAAAATTAAATTAAATTATTCATTTCAGTGATACTCAGTTAAGAACAGTCAGATTATGTACAAGATTTAAAATTTCCATACATCCATCATTAACACAGTAGGTAGTTACTTGGCTATTACAACCAAGTATTGTCAAAAATTAATGTATAATAAATTTTCATTAAAATGTTGTATTGCACTTGTTGAGAAACTCATGGATGGAATAGAAGGTGTTGGCCATCAAAAATTCTTTTAAATCATGTTTAAATTGTGCCTTGTCTGAAACTAAACTCTTAATGGTTGCTGGTAACTTATTGAAAATTGTTCAGCCCCGCAGTTGCAAGAGGTGTCGCGCTCGTTGGAAGGATTTCCCATTTTCGCTAGGATCTTGTTCTTCTTTTGGGGATAGGTCTACGGGCAGCGAGCTCTTCCATGTTGCAAGACGAATTGCCTCTGGTGCTCCCTCCAGTGGCGCAGTCCTAGCAAGGAAAGTCTTGCGGGATTTAAGGCGGGGTCTTGCTGCCTGATGACCATATAGAGGATGTCGGCGGTCATTCTCCTGCTTCGCTCTCTCATTGTCTGCAGCAGTGGCCCTCTGGATAGTGGGCGGGGCTATTCCAACAATCGGATACAATTTCTGCACTGGTGTTGGCTTCAGGCACCCTGAGGTGATCCTTTCAGTATCGTTGAACGCAATGTCCACTTGCTTAGCACGAGCTGAAGCATTCCACAAGGTAGGAGCATACTCTTTCTGAAGCTGAATATTTATTTTGTTTTTAACCAAAGGTGTTTCACCAGTTCGTAATAGGCATCATCAGTGGTCTATAATACAAAGAAAATTTTGTAATTATACATATTTTGTTAGAAGATCTAGTATTTCCTGTAGTACATTCATATTATCTATTTACAATTTCATGTCGCCACTGGTTCTTGTGTAGGCACTAAATGCACACGGAACATGTTTCCAATTGATAATATATCCCACATACATATTTCATTACATATGACATTCCCTGTTGCACACAACGCAGTTGGCCTTGCACATTTTTTCTCTGCCTCGTGATGACTGGGTGTTGTGTGATGTCCTTAAGTTAGTTAGGTTTAATTATTCTAAGTTCTAGGGGACTGATGACCATAGCTGTTAAGTCCCATAGTGCTCAGAGCCATTTGAACCTTGGACGTTTTCTGTAGGCTTTCCTGGGGGACCATGACGGTTATAGAGGTTGACAGCAGATTAGAGTTTTGGGGTGGGGATGCAGGGAGGAGGGTGCTGAGGACACACTGTGTCTGTTTCAATTTCTGTTATTGTTTATTTTTTATTCTCAATGTTTTATTTTTAAATATTTAAGTCAAGACTTTTTTCATTTTATTTTATTCGTTTTTTATCGTAAAATATCAATTACTGAAAATATTGTACTCATATTTTTGCTTTTTATCACAGTGATATTTTCATTTTTAATTGTGGTCCACTGTACAAAATATTCTCCTTGGAGAGAGAACATTCCCTTTATTTCGTTATTGTGGCATAATATTACCATGACTGCTTTTATCTCCTTGTGATAATAATTTGTTTTTATTACGTGTTTTGCATACATGGAGTGGGTTCACTCACTCTTCAGTACCATTATGGATCCTTTGCCGCCGCTAATTAAAATGTTTCACAGTCGTCCAGATACATTCAAATCCATATATTCATATATATCTGAAATGTTGTATTTATATTTTTCTTCTGTTATGGTTTTTAATTTCTTTTTTGCGTTATTTGTCTTGATGAATTCTACGTTATTACAGGACTTTATAATTTTGCATGACAGTTGGTTGTATTATGTTCTGGTGTGGCGCTTTCTTGTTGTTGGATGATTTTTCTGGTGTGAATGTGTGTTGTGCATTACTGTAATGTGTTAATATACCGAGACTTTTCTTATTATTGTTATCTTCTGTTTGTAACTTCTTTTTAATGTTGCTATATACGTTTCATACTACCTTCCTGTTACAACCATCGTTTTGATCTATTGTTCAGCTCTTCTATACACTTTTGCTTACAGGTGTTCTGCATAGTCTGTACAGTATATGACTGGTACATGGCATTTCTTGAGAATATGGATTGTTAAATTTATTGTATATTTTCACGTCTGCTACCATTTCTTTTCGTAAAATGTTGGAGCCAAGGCTGTTATTGGATTTCGTGATTTTGGGGCCAAGGTAGTGTATTGTTTCTTATGTTTTCATTTAAATTATGAACTGGATGTTGCGGTGTATTTGTTTATCTTCAGATATAACCTGTTTAGATGTTCTTGTGGTTCATATATGAGGCATAGGCTTTCATCTACATGTTTGTTACAGTATAAGACATTTATTCTTTTTGTTTCTCTTATTTCTGCAAAAACTTCATTTTAAGTGTGATTCATTAAGCTCTTTTCTATTGTGTATGAGATTGGATCTCCCATTGAGTGGCCTTTATTTTGTGAATAGAATGAATTGTTAAGATGAAAATAGCTTCGCTCAGTAATTACTTTTATGAATTCTGTCGTGGTTTCTGGGTTATTTGGGTTTCCTGTTAGTTGGTCTTTTATGATATTAATTGTTTTACCAGGTTAGACTGAAATGTGCATGTCTTTTAAATCAACAGATATCAGTTTTGTAGTTGGTGGGATGTATGTATCTTTTAAGTTGTGGATTAGTTCTAAGGATTTTTTAAATATTTCTCTTGTTCTGTCGTTTGTAATATTTTGCTGTGTATTGGTGTGTGAACTTTGTAATTTGGTATTTGGAAAGTTGATTACTTGTGTCATGGTGATATTGTCTTCATGAATATTGGACTGGCTTCTGAACACTGATGCTGCTAGATTTTATTTTTGTTTCCTTTTTACTGTCAGTAAGTTTTTGACATTTTAATGTGTTTTTGAGTTTTATTTGAAATTTACTGGCTGGATTAGAATAAGATTTTCCAGATGATTTTCTGATATTGATCATTTATTTTATTCGTATATTCCTGTTTATTCATGAGCACTACAATGTTACTTTTGTACGATTTTGTATTTATCACACCACCCACGCCATTTCTTCCAGTTATTCTTTACTAATTTAGTGAAGTTATTAAAGTTATCGTCCTGTTTTTTGTATGAGTTTTCTTATTTTCGATGATGCCATTTACTCATTTTGCTGTTAGTTCTGTGTTTAGTCCTGTATTTATAATTTTTTTTGCTCTTATGGTAGAATATATTATCTCTCTATTATGATGTCCGTAATGTCTGCATTTATTAATTTGTTCTTCTTAATGATTTTTTAAGACCTTTCTCTAAAAAGCTTATTTCTATTCACTCAGCTGTGTCTCAGTGAGGTTCAGCACAGTTTTTTGTTCAAGGTTTTTATGCTCACTGTTGCCTAATTTCGTTATTTAACCAAGATCTCTAGTCTGCTAACTTAGTTCTGTGTGCTGCTAAAGAATCACAACTTTTATTTACTTAAACATAATTTGGATACAAGTAGCACCGCTTACACTTTTTGTAGAATTTCAGTACTCTCTCTCTCTCTCTCTCTCTCTGTCACACACACACACACACACACACACACACACACACACACACACACACACACAAAGAGAGAGAGACCTACAGAGTGCTTCCACCATCCACCCATCACCACCCAACACTCTACTCCATTCTCACCCATAGAGATGCAACGATCAAGCAGTCACCCTACAGCAAGTGAACGAAGCATGAAATGTGCAACAAGCGAGGTTATGTGTAGTGATAGTTAAATGGACCTGTAGCCAATTGGAAACGAGTACTGTGCGCATCTAGTGCCCACAGAAGATTCAATGGACACATATAAATAACAAAAAAGTGAAAGAAAGTGATAAATCACAAACATAAAATTGTATATAGTTACGTAATTTGAAGGCGCTGCCAGGAAATATTACAGATCATCTGGCAAAGCAGTGTAATTAAATAACTTTCTTTATATTGTAGACCATTGATGATGCCTAGCATGAAAAGATGATGTATGTTTAGTTAAAAGTAAAACAAACATTCAGCTATGAAACACTAATTAATTCATACCTACATGATAACCATAATAATGATATAGATGTAGACAGTGATCTGCATTATGAAGCAACTGCTTGAGAGATATAAGCGGCCTGTCCTTGTTGTACACACAATGGCGCTATCTGCTGCAGTTCATATGCATGTAGTGATGACAGGAGGCTGTCGACAGTGCATCCGATCAGTCGTAGTGTCGTACCCCTGGCTATTGTTGCCTTTCCTATAGTAAATTGGTGACAAGGCATCGTCTTAGTCATTCTGAATGTGAAATAACAGTTATTCGACATTAGGCTATTCAGTGTCCATCACTGTTGCAAATACTTTGGGATGGAAAGGAAGAGTTGTCTGACGAATAAAATGAGCTGCTGGGACTCTACAAGTCACTGAAATAGCTGGAGAGCCTTCCTCACTCAGCTGCTGCCATAATCTTACAGAGACTGATTAGAGTTGGGACCAAGGTTCGCGCATCTCATTGTGTGAAATTCCAAATCTGCTAAGAGGGCAGATCTCAGACCACAAAAGCTCTGTAATACCCTTAGAATATTGCTGTACCATTAATGGTACAGTTATGGCTCAGAGATAAAGACGTTGTCTTGCTGAAGGAATAGTCTTTGACACAAAACCTGGCCGCTGGTGGTCGCCACAGAGACTAGATCAGAGTCATTCGTTTAAAGTGTCAATAAAATTGACTACCCCCTACAATTCTAAGTCCAACTACATGCACTTTCAGCCAATGGTGATTTCCTTTGATTAAACAAATGAAAAAGTAAAGAGACTACTTCTGCACCTGTTGTTAGGGATGTACACATGTAATCACAAAAAATAACAGGCGAGTGATAATGATAAACCAATGTTTATGAATGAAAAAATGGTTCAATTGGCTCTGAGCACTATGGGACTTAACATCTGAGGTCAACAGTCCCCTAGAACTTAGACCTACTTAAACCTAACCAACCTAAGGACATCACACACATCCATGCCCGAGGCAGGATTCGAAGTGCGACCGTAGCGGTCTCGCGGTTGCAGACTGAAGGGCCTAGAACCGCTCGGCCTATGAAAGAAAAATAATAATAAAAAACGGCGGGTTCAAAAATTCCGTCTCTACTAAATTGTACACTACACACACACATAATTGGGAATCAAATGGCACTGCATAAACTTTTTGTTGACTTTCAATACATTGTCTTCTTTCTCTCTCTCCCCCCCCCCCCCCCCTCCATCTTCGCGGACGCCAAGAAGAAAACGATGTTTTTTAAAGACTCCTCCCACCTAGTATGGGCATTGTAGCATATTTTTGAGAAGAATTTGTGCCCGTGCTAAAAATATGTTATGTGACATCATTAGGCAAGAAGAAAACGGCATTTCTTAAAGGCTTCACCCACCTAGCATCGGCACTGTAGCATAGTTTTGGGAAGAAGTTGCTCCCATACTAGTAAGATGTTGTATGAGTCATCAGCTTTCATTTAATACTTTATGTGATTCGATTGCTTCGGTGCTGGCTGATGTGGCTGAGCGGTTCTAGACGCTTCAGTCTGGGACAGCGTGACCGCCACGGTCGCAGGTTCGAATCCTGCCTCGGGCATGGATGTGTGTGATGTCCTTAGGTTAGTTAGGTTTAAGTAGTTCTAAGTTCTAGTGGACTGATGACCTCATATGTTAAGTCCCATAGTGCTCAGAGCCATTTTTTTTTTGATTGCTTCAGTGCTTAATTGTTATTAATTTCTATTTTACAGCGTAATATTCATAATTCAAAACCGGTGGACTTTCTTAATACTTCCATGCCGCAATTTTTAAAAACTGTAACCTAATTTCCCTAAAAATGCAATATCTATCTGATATAATGATTTCTGTAGTCACCACTGTGTCCTGTCCAAACGCGGTGGCCACATCTGAGTGGATTCCCCCGTCCAGCCATCAGTCTGCTTACTTCGGCCAGCCCAGCCCGTTCACTACGCTGACAGCTAACGCCCTCTCCATCAGATCTCTACTCGTAAAGTCACAGTCAAACTGGCAACCAATTAGCAACATCAGTATACCGGGGCTGGTGATTTTGGAGCACAAACAACCCTCCATTTGGGTCAAATACGATTACTGCATTTATCAAATTGATCAGCTAGACTGCAATGTACATAAAGCGCCTCATTGGTCATTTAGCATGTGAGGAACGGATGCAACAGGCTATACTGTCTTCGAGAGATGTACGAAACCAGTCTTATAACTGAAAACAACAACAAAAAACAGGAACAGCGTCACCTTACTTTCTTACCAAAGAACGCTTCGTAGTACATGACAATTTTGAACTGTTTCTGGTCACACTACATATCTATGAGTAAATACCATATACTCTGCGCTTCATGTGAGATCACGCATGATCACAGGAGACCCCAATGTCTTTCGTCTTCCTTTTCGAATTCTTCGTTAGACGAATCATTATTATTTTGCTGGAACAAATACGGAGTGTCCACGCTACTTCACCAATCTAAGTGCTTTTTTGGTGGCACACTGAACGACTCCGTTTGGTGCGACAATCCTGTAACACTAGATGAGCCAGCAGATTTGATTATTCAGGTACTTGCATCGACTTCCTCCAGGGACTGACGAGTAATTTCGTCGTTCGTTTGCGACACCTTAGTCCCTGATGTGATTTATAACTGGAATCAAATCTGACTTGGATGTGTGAAAATGTGACAGAGACACGCACCACGTTTCTCAGGCACCGTATGGCGACAATACCGACTTTCACTAGCATTTAGAACTAACTGTAAAATTCATGTTTTCATTTTCGTGGCTTTCCCAGTAACACAGATTATTGGTTAGCGTTCTCGAGTTATTTCATTACGTGACCGTTTGCTATCAGATTGTATGAGTGCAAGAGTACCTTCCTTTCCAGTTTTACAAGAGTCGAAGGACATGGAAGGGCATCGGTAGTTGAGACGGGCGTGACATGAGGTTGTAGCCTATCCCACACATTATTCAGTCAAGCAGTAAAGGAAACAAAGAGCAAAAAGGGTTCAAATGGCTCTGAGCGCTATGGGAATTAACTTCTGAGGTCATCAGTCCCCTAGAACTTAGAACTAATTAAACCTAACTAACCTAAGGACATCACACACACCCATGCCCGAGGCAGGATTCGAACCTGCGACCGTAGCGGTCGCGCAGTTCCAAACTGTAGCGCCTAGAACCTCTCGGTCACCCCGGCCGGCTAAACAAAGAGACGTTTGACAAGATAATTAAAGTTCAGAGCGAGGAAATAAAAAAAAATAAAAAAAGTTTGCCGATGATACTGTAATCCCGTCAGGGACGATGAAAGACCTGGACAATTAGTTGAATAGAATACGTAGTGACCTTAAAAAATGGTGTGAGAGAAATGTCGTCAAAATTTGATGGAACGTAGTCGAATCATGTCAGGCTATGATGAGGGAGTTGGACTATGAAAAACTAAAAGTAGTAATGAATTTTGTTACTTGGACTGAAAAACAAGTGACGGTAGCCGATATAGCGAGAGTATAAATTGCAGACTGGCAGTAGCAAAAAAAGCTTTCTGCAAAAGAAAAAGAAACTTAAATGTTAGGGAGTCTTTTCTGAAGCTATTTGCCTGGAGGGTAGCCCTGTATAACAGGAAAACGTGAAAGACGAACAGTTCATGTAGAAGACGATGGAAAATTTTGAAATGTAATGCTAAAGAAGAGTGCTGAAAATTAAATGTGTGTACTGGATGGCAATGGGACGGTACTGTATCAAATTAAGAAGAAAACAAATTTATAACACGAGCTATCTAAAAGAAGGAATTGGTTGATGGGATACTTTCTGAGGCGTCAACGGCCAGTACATCTGGAGATGGAGGAAAGTGTAGCGCAAAAAGTTGTAGTCTTAAATATAGTAAGCGGGTTCATATGGACGTAAGTTTCAGTAGCTATGGAGAGATGAAGAGCCTTGGACAAGCTATACTGTCTTCGAGACATGTATGAAAACAGTCTTAGATCTGAAGACGACAACAACAGCAACAACGTCACCTTGCTTTCTTATCAAAGAATGCTTCGTAGTAAAAAAAATGGTTCAAATGGCTCTGAGCACTATGGGACTTAACATCTGAGGTCATCATTCCCCTAAAACTTAGAACTATTTAAACCTAACTAACCTAAGGACATCACACACATCCATGCCGGAGGCAGGATTCGAACCTCCGACAGTAGCGATCCCGCAGTTCCAGATTGAAGCGCCTAGAACCGCTCGGCCACAACGGGGCGCTGAAGTATGCTAACGGAAGGATTGAAGCCTTTCCTCACTTGCCGCCATGGAAGTGATCAGCGTTCATGCCGTACGCCCTAAACGAACGTAGTCTGGAGCATATAAGTACTCAGCCATTCATGTACTACATCATTCTTGTCTCAGTATCACAACGTACACCACTTGGATGTGACATTCAGAGCGAGATCCCGGAATGCAGCACTGGGTCCACTGTTCACGCACGAGGCGGGGCAGTCTACGCTGAGCCATGAGGAAGCCGTCTGATCGCTGGAGGAAGTTCAGGGCCATCGTCAGCTCCGCCGCCACACTGTCATCTCGGTCACAGCCGGGGACATCGCTGACAGCGGCATTCGAATGACGCAACGCTCATCCCCATTCTTTGCACTGTCAGCAATGTCGGACGTCTTTACTTTGTATGAGTGGTAATTGGACATCTCCACCAGGCTGTTCCTGATGTACTACAACCGAGGACCGGAATAAAGAAATTAATTGAACGAATCTGCTGTCGTCTTGAAGTCTCATTTCACTCTGCATGGGTGACAATCCAAGGGTCATTTAACTCCTCACATCTCTGGTAAAATGTGGAGGGGCTCCATCGCACTGGAAGTACGTTGCAGTCGGTGTGACCAAAGGTACATCCTCAAAGTGTTCGACAAATTAATTTTCTAGTTATTCTGTCCCGTCAATCACTCTGCTAAAATGAATGGACCTATCAACAAGTTACCGATCATTTCGTCCCAAACACTGATTCAAAAACGATCTTTTCACTGTAGCATGTGAATTTTCCTACAACCATCGATGATAATTACGTGCGTTGCTGATTCTGTTTTGTGTAAATGTGCCTTCATCAGTGAATAATATTAATGGAAGCAAATGTCGATCGTCATTTAACCAACGACAAAATTCAAGCCGGCCGCTGTGACCCAGCGATTCTCGGCGCTTCAGCCCGGAGCCGCGCTGCTGCTACGGTCGCAGGTTCGAATCCTGCCTCGGGCATGGATGTGTGTGATGTCCTTAGGTTTAAGTAGTTCTAAGTCTAGGGGACTGATGTCCTCAGATATTAAGTCCCATAGTGCTTAGAGCCATTTGAACCATTTTTTATTTTGAACAAAATTCAAGTCGTGTAGTATGTCACTAATGTGAGGAGTCTGCACACGGTGTATGTGAATTAGGTACAAGCTTCCCGCGTCTGATGTTCGCCATATGCTTGTTCGTGGAACACTGATGCATGCAGATTGTCGGTGTTTCTTGGTAGTAGAACTGCTCTGCACCATTTCAAAAATGTGCTGCTCTCGCTGCACAGGTTGTTCAATTAAACGTTCAGTAGAAAGATAGGAACTAGGAACAATAGCTTTATCACGTAATGTGATGAAAATTTTGGTAAATACTCTACGGCCAGAAATTCGACGTGTCGGAAAGTGCTCACGGTATTCTTGGACTATAGCAGGAACACTATCGTCGCAGAAGCCGTGAACATACACCATATCTGCATATACTTTATTAGTATACATATGTGGCATTTTAGCTAGCTTATGTACAAGAACAGTTAACCGATGCTTCCCTCTAACAGATTCCCTGAAACCTTCACACTACTTCACTCAAAACACACCATGGACAACTGTGCATTCATGGGACAGTTTAATGGCAAAAAGACGCCCCGAGCAAGGAAGCTGAAAGCGACGGGGTAGGTTGGGCTAGAATCAGATATCAAAACGTCGAAAAGCTTGGGTGCGTAAGTCAAGTACGTACACACCGCTAGCCAAAACCAAACGTGCCCTAAATGTCTTATGTACTGACAGAAAAACATCACGGAACCAAGAAGGGGTTGCGCGAATTTAAAAAAAGGGTTGGTATGCGTGTTTCTACATCTGAAAGATGATGTCTATTTAGCTTGTGCACCAGTCGCATAAGAGTTGCGCTACTAGCCCCACTGTGGGACTGCAAATCAAGTTTGCTTATACTGCGCACTGTAATAGTCATGAACATTAGTTACATTTGAGATTAGGCGTGGTTCTACATCTACATACATACTCAGCAATCCACCATACGGTTCATGGCGGAGGGTACCTCGTACCACAACTAGCATCTTTTCTCCTTGTTCCAGTCCCAAACAGAACGAGGGAAAAATGACTGCCTATATGCCTCTGTACGAGCCCTAATCTCTCTTATCTTATCTTTTTGGTCTTTCCGCAGAATGTAAGTTGGCGGCAGTAATACTGTACTACAGTGAGCCTCAAATACTGGTTCTCTAAAATTCCTTAGTAACGATTCACGAAAAGAACGCCTCCTTTCCTCTAGAGAGTCCCACACGATTTCCTGAAGCATTTCCGTAACACTCGTGTGATGATCAAACCTACCAGTGACAAATCGAGCAGCCCGCCTCTGAATTGCTTCTATGTCCTCCCTCAATCCGACCTGATAGGGATCCCAAACGCTCGAGTAGTACGCAAGAATATGTCGTATTAATGTTTTATAAGCGCTCTCCTTTACAGATGAGCCACATCTTCCCAAAATTCTACCAATGAACCGAAGACGACTATCCGCCTTCCCCACAACTGTCTTTACATGCTTGTCGCATTTCATATCGCTCTGCAATGTTACGCCCAAATATTTAATTGACATGACTGTGTCAAGCGCTACACTACTAATGAAGTATTCAAACATTACAGAATTCTTTTTTCCTATTCATCTGCATTAATTTACATTTATCTATATTTAGAGTTAGTTGCCATTCTTTACACCAATTGCAAATCCTGACGAAGTCATCTTGTATCCTCCTACCGACACTCAACGACGACACCTTCCCGTACACCACAGCATCATCAGCAAACTACCGCACATTGCTATCCACCCTATCCAAAATATCATTTATGTAGATAGAAAACAACAGTGGACCTACCACACTTCCCTGAGGCACTCCAGATGATACCCTCACCTCCGATGAACAGTCACCATCGAGGAAAACGTACTCGGGTCTATTACTTAAGAAGTCTCCGAGCCACTCACATACTTGGGAACCAATCCCATATGCTCGTACCTTAGTTAGGAGTGTACAGTAGGGCACCGAGTCAAACGCTTTCCGGAAGTCAAGGAATATGGCATCCGTCTGATACCCCTCATCCATGGTTCGCAAGAAATCATGTGAAAAAAGGGCGAGTTGCGTTTCGCAGGAGCGACGCTTTCTAAAGCCGTGCTGATGCACGGACAGCAACTTCTGGTTAGCTGATGTTAGTCAAGAATGCCTTTAAGGTGACAAAGACACCATTATGAACACCACACTGAGTTTGAACATGGTCGGGTAATAGAGCTACGAGAAGCTGAATGTTTCTTTTGTGATGATGCAGAAAGACTTGGCAGACATGTAGATCTTGTACATGATTACTCCTATTTTTACACGAAAAGGAAGATTGCAGGTTCTGAATGTCTCGGCAAAAACACATCGAAATTAATCTTAGCGGCCACCAAAGGAAAGTAGTGAGCACAATCACGTACCTCTATTGTTGAGCAGCGCCGTCGTAAAGATCGTGGCCTGCATCTAAAATTCGCCTTCTCGAGTTAACAGAATAATTTGTACTCCATTGGTATGGGATTTAGGTTTGATCTTGACAGAAATCATAAAACACATTTTTCATCATTTAATACCTTCATTTAACACACACATAGACATGAAACTATACAGTACGTCTTTACGCCAGGACATCAGAACAAAAAAGGTAGTTAATACTAGAAGTAATAAAAGAATCTCAAAATTAGTACTTTGTCTCTCAATGATAAAAAAGTTTTTTAGAGTATTCCTCTTGTATGACAGTCGAACAAATTTTCTTCTTGTATCTTTGAGATTAAATTACAACATTTTTTAGTTCCTTTTCAGCGGTATGGGATCCGCATCAGGTGGGACTGACGGATGACATCGAAAAAGTGGAAAGAAGGGCAGCTCGTTTTGTATTATCGTGAAATAGGGGAGATGGTGTCACATACATGATAGGTGAACTGGAGTGGCAATCATTAAAACAAAGGCGTTTTTCGTTGCGACGGGATCTTCTCGTGAAATTTCAGTCACCAGTTTTCTCCTCCGATTGCCGAAAACATTCTGTTCGCACCCACCTACATAGGGAGAAATGATCATCACGATAAAATAAGAGAAATCATGGCTCGCACGGAAAAGTTTAAGTGCTCGTTTTTCCCGTGTGCCGTTCGAGAGGGGAACGGTAGAGAGACATGTCGAAGGTGGATCATTGAACTCTCTGCCAGGCACTTTATTGTTAATAGGAGAGTAATCACGTAGATGTAGGTGTAGTTCTGCTTCGGCGGCACTGAAGGTCGTATGTTGATCAGGAGGCCAGTTGAGGGCCTGCAGCCAAGCCGTCTGCATGCTAGACGCACTGGACGTACGCCTGGAGTTACGGTCTTTGATGCGCTTTCGCACGACAGCAGGAGAGCTCTCGTGCTTACCCTAATAGAAAATATGTACTTCAACCTGGTGATTCGACCTATTGTGCTGCTATTAATGTGCAACACTCTTGATGGTGTTTCCCTACGAATAACGCTGCCCACATACCGCCGTTATAATCCAACGTGCTCTGCAGAGTGTCGACTTATTGCCTTGGCCTGCCCGATCACCATATTTTTTCCCCCATCGAGTACATATGGGACATCATCGGACGACAATTCCAGCGTCATTCACAAACGGCATTACCGTCCCTGTAGCGACAGACCAAGTGCAACGGAATTAGAATTATATTAATACATTCAGCTGCTCACGGACGTTGTATATATCAACGCGGACAGGTGAAAATGTGTGCCCCGACCGGGATCCGAACCCGGGATCTCCTGCTTACATGGCAGGCGCTTTATCCATCTTTTTTTTAACTATATCTCATTTTTTGTTCTTTATTGTTCGTTGACTTTGTTCGTGGCGGAAGTCCGATGGCATTCGTTCAGGTTGTTCGTTGATCAGTGTTTTATTACAGAGGGTAGCTAAACACTCTGACCGAACACGCTGAGCTACCGTGCCGGCTAGCCATCTGGGCCACCGAAGGCACAGAGAATAGTGCGACTTCAGGAACTGTCTCGAGCACGCCTCCCGCGAGACCCACATTCTCACCTTGTATGTCCACACACTACATTCGTAATGTGCCACCACAACACACTCATTACTCGTGGAAAACCTTCTTACTATGTCCCGTAAGAGTTCGCGGAATATGTGTGCAGGCCGGCCGCGGTGGTCTCGCGGTTCTAGGCGCGCAGTCCGGAACTGTGCGACTGCTACGGTCGCAGGTTCGAATCCTGCCTCGGGCATGGATGTGTGTGATGTCCTTAGGTTAGTTAGGTTTAAGTAGTTCTAAGTTCTAGGGGACTAATGACCACAGCAGTTGAGTCCCATAGTGCTCAGAGCCATTTGAACCGTTTTTTGAATATGTGTGCATCTGCACAGAAGAAGAAAGTCATGGCCGGTATTGCCAGAACTATTAATTATATGGATGTGGTGCCTGTTCCTTCGGACATGTCCGAAAGAACAGGCACCATATCCATGTAAGTAAAAGTGCAATGGAGGTGGAAATATACCTGACAAACAGGCACCCGGCACCTGCACAACAAAATACATGCACGTCTGCATGCTTGCATTCAACATTCAGGTGGATACAATGGTTATTTATGTACCAGAATTTCACGTTTGCAATGTCTTATCTTACGCTTGCATTAACCTGTGATTCTGCAATGTTAACCATTTATTTGTGTTACCTAGACAAATGCATTACTGAAATTACATTACACTACATTAATTACTTTTTGGTACTGAGATTCCTTTCCGTAAGTGTATCTCGGAAACAATTCGATGTGGGGCGAGTGACCATATGCAGTTTTTCGTTTCAAATGAGCGTTCTTACCGTATCCCTCAATACTGACCATTCCTCAGGGACATCCTATCTACAGACCTTGAAGAGTCAAGAAGCAACAATCCCTCGAAACATCTTTTGCTCTTGTACGCCTGGGAACTCCGACATTGGGGTCGTAAAGCGCATAAATGAAATACGACGTGCTCGAATTATAGACCGTGGTGAAAGTAAAAAATTAGAAAGTACAATCCGTCACGAAATTGGCAGTTGGTTGCACAAGAGCGGTCGGCCTGAGCTGCAGTGGATTTGTGATGGCATCGGGAAGGCACGCGGCGGCCGGCCGGTGGCGCAAGTCGCGCCCCCAGGGCACGACACGCGTCGGCGGCGGCGCTTCGCCACCGGAGTAAGGCGAGCGCGTTCCGTGTCAAGGACTCCGAATTAAGCGTGCGTAGCGACTCCGTGATGTGTATCTGGAGGGCCGAGCGGGGACGATGAGCCGCCGCTAATGCAGCCTATTTATTGCGCAACATCAAAATGACAAAAGAAATGTCGAGCTCACCTTGCCTCGTGTGCCGCAACATCTTCAGAACGCAGCGCTATAAGGAGCAATGTGGCCACGTTGTAGTGTAAAATATTTGAAATTTTTATGTCATTGTAATTTACATTTTACAGATTCCCTAGATGATCCTTGACGACTGCCGGCGTAATTTCTCATAAAGACTGACGGGCACCTATTTCTCCCAGTCTTACCTGTCAGCTTAATTGTCGAAGCACCATCCATCACGCATTGTGCAGTGGCCTGCGAAATACATTTCAACAAGTAAACGTAGAAGCCTTAAAGTGAAAAAGAAAATAAGACAGTTTGTAACCTCCCCCTCACTTATCGACCTTAATGACAGTGTAAAATTAAACCGCGTGTACCTAATGGAAATTTGGGAAAAGCAATCGTCAACGAAGTTAATCTGTCGGTAAAGATGGAGGAAGGGTTACATCTAAATGAAAGGAAAAATGCTAGAGAAATTGGTGGAAATTAATTTTGAAAAAGGGTGAAGTTAATAAAGAAAGTAAACGTGCGGTTGTTACGTTAACAATTAATTGGCGTTAATTATATATTTGAAATTTGGGGAAAATTACGGTCGCCAGTCTTATGGCAACTACTATAATAACTGAAAAAGAAAGGTTAATGCACATATAATTAGCACTAAAAGCGTGGCAACTGAAAGTTGACACGTGTTGTGTGAAAACTGACTATTTGTCAGAAGTAGTAAATTTAGCTACACTGTGAATTAATTTAGCAAAAGAAATTAATAAAACCGGAAAATTGAAAGTTAATTTAGTGACTGAAATTAATAGTGAACTTTGTTTCTGAAGCACTACGAAATAAAAGAAAATAAGGTTAGTCTTTGGCTACCTCAACAATCATCTCAATAGCAACTTGAATCTACGCAATGTAGAAACAAGACATTTAACTTTGAACTTGAATGAAATGAATTTGAACAGTTAACAATAGTAAAATTTAGTACGTACCAAGCTGAGCTGCAGTCACAGGTAAGCTAAAATATGGTAACAAACACGCACTCTTAATTTGTGCTTGTGTAATCTAAATACAGTTCTGTTAGCCAGCTATGAATACTTTAACTGAACTTTGAAATTAAAGCAGTGAAATGGAATGATATTACTTTAATGCTGGCGTTTGAATTTGAACGGAACTCGGGTTCATTTCGGAAATTACCCTGCTTGGTAATGCAATTGGGACAATGAGCAACAAAGGTTCATGCTAAGTTGCTGTATTTTAGTGATGAAAATGGAACAGTTTGAAAAGCTAAGGTCTGCTATACAGTTCTAAGACTTTACGTGCTTTCAGTCTTCCTTGTTAGTTGATTGAAGGTCTGAACTGGTCGATCGAGGCCGTCGCTACTGCAGAAGCTGGATGTTGGCACGCCTTCTTCTCGACACGGTCACCAGGCGAAACAGCCTCTTGATGTGAACCAGATAGTGCTTCCCGTCCGCGACACCGTGTCATAAACTATCATAGCAAGTCGAGCGCAATTACATGCTGCCAAACCCCGAAAGCGCGGCAACTCGCTGGAGCGTCACACAACACACCTGCTCCACCGCCCTACTCCAGCTAGACTCTGCTCTGCCCGCGCTCCAAGAGGCAGAGTTAACACTACTCAAGATCCTAAACACTTTGGTTCTCCACACGACCTATCGATGTAATCGTTCGATAGCACAGTTTTCCCTAGGCAAGACCCAGCATAGAAATACAAATAATATTTACAAAACAAATCAATTATACATCGACATAAATGCATAAATATATATGTACACAAATTGTAAAACAGTTACAATATATAAAGACAGAGAAATGTCATATCTTCAGGTAACAAAATAAGGAAAAAAATTATAGTACAATAGATGGAAGTAGGAGGATATGCATTTCCGGCGCTACAAGTTTGTGTCGACATTAGTAGTTCCTTTTCTACTTAATTATAGGAATGATCTTTTACATAGAGCATAAAAAACTACCGACAACACTTAGAGCTTAGTGCCAGACAGAAAAATGATCATTTTGATAAAAGGAACGCCTTTTGAAATGAGCAGTAGAGGTGCTGTGAAGCTTTGTATTTAGAGAGTGATTGCGTCAAATCTTCTTTGGATTGTGTCTGATATGAAGAACGTTACCCAGCGAGGGGCAGCTCAGGGAAGATACAACCCTGTTGCCCCACCCACAAACAGCCTTTTAGAAAAAAGCTGTTTCGTATACCGAACAGGCAGACGCATCAATTCAGAATCAAGAAAGGTAGAACGTGCAATGAAAACTGATGCGTACCCATATCCATTTGTCGCGAAATCTCAAAACTATTTCATAATTCACCACGAAATTAACTTGCTAATTCGAGTACAAACGCTTAGTAGTGGAAAGGACCAAAAGAGATGTCTATAAGATTCTATAAAGTTTATGCTAAAGAATTTGCTCCCCTTCTAGCAGTAATTTATCGTAGATCGCTTGAGCAACGAAAGGTACCTAACGACTTAGAAAAGAGCAGGTCATTCCCGTTTTTAAAAAGGGCGCAAGACAGATCCACACAATTATAGACCTATGTCATTGGCGTAAATCTGTTGTACAATTATAGAACATGTTTTAGGCTCAAGAATTATGACGTTTTTTGGAAGAGGAACATCTCCTCTATAAAAATTAACTTGTATTCCGCAAACAGAGATGCTGTGAAACTCAACTCGCTCTGTTCCTCCATTGGATCCACAGCGCAGTAGTCAACGGCGCACAGGTTGTTGCTGTGTTCTATCATTTCAGGAAGGCATTTGACACCGTCTTGCATTGCCGTTTAGTGAGAAAAAAAACACTGGCTTACAGAATATCGGAGCATACTTGCGATTGGATTCAAGACTTTCTTGCGGATAGAACTCAACACGTCGCTCTTAACGGAACTAAATCGACAGATGTGAAGGTAATATCGGGAGTACTACAGGGAAGTGTGATAGGAACGTTTCTGTTTACAATATATGTAAATGATCTAGTAGAAAACATCGGATGCTCTTTAAGGCTATTCGCAGATTATGCACTTGTCTGTACCAAAGTAGCAAAGTGAGTAAGAATTAGCACAACGGCCTGCAGAGAACAGATGAATGGTGCAGGCTCTGGATGTTGACCCTGAACGTAAATAAATTAACATACTCCACATACACAGGGAAAGAAATCCAGTGTTGTACAGCTATATTATTGATGACAAACAGCTGGAGACAGCGTCCGCCGTAAAATATCTAGGCGTAACTATCCAGAGCCACCTTAAGTCGAATGATCACATAAAACAGATACTGGGAAAAGCAGACACCAGACTCGGATTCATCGGAAGACTCTTAAGGAAATATAACTAATCCGCGAAATAAGTGGCTTATAAGGCGTTTGTTTGCCCTACTCTTGAGTATTGTTCGTCTATCTGGGATCCCTATCAGGTAGGAGCTATAGAGGAGATAGAGAAGATCCAACGAAGAACGGCGCGGTTCGTCACGGAATCATTTAGCTGGCGAGAGGGCGTTACGGAGATGCTATACAAACCACACTGGGAGACGTTACAAGAGAGGCACTTTTCAGGAGCAGTCGGACAACATGTTGCTTCCACCCACATACATCTCGCGTCTTGACCACGAGGAGAAAATTCGAGAAATTAGAGCCAGTACAGAGGTCCACCGATAATCTTTCTTCCCACGCACTATTCGCGAGTGGAACTGAGTAGGATGGATGAGATAGTGGCACCGAAAGTACCCTCCGCCACACACCACTAGGTGCCTTGCGGAGTATTATGTAGATTTAGATGTAACTCCCCCCCCCCCCACATCCCCTCTCATTAGAAATCTCTGGGGAATTCTTAGTATGTTGAGCAGAACAGTAAATTGAAAATAACCTAAAGGTGGAAGTAACTTTCTCATGAAGTGTCCCGGCCAAGTAACATGGCTCGATGAAACTTGAACCATACATAGAAAGAACTACTTCAGTATGGTACAGAAGGTAACTGAAACAAATACGCAATAAGACGAGAAGAAATGACACTTTTGTTCAAAGACAATAATTGCACAGACATCTTCGAGATTTATGGTGGACCCCTGGACATTGCGGAAGACTGGACACGGTTGTCAATAACGTGTGTGATCACTGCGGACACCAACTCGCTCCCATGCTGGGCACAACGTTGTTAAGGAGTTCTTGTGGTAGGCTTGGCGTACAGTTCCTCCTCCAGTGCGGTCGACAGGTGCCTGATGGTGGTTGGTGCACGTGGACGCCCTGCAGTACGTCCCCCCAGCGCGTTCCACACATTCTGGATGAGTCATGAGTCAGGGGAACGGGCAGGCCAGCCGCCCAATATCCTCCCGTTCTAAGAGCTCATCCACCTGCGCTGTTCGATGTGGTCACTCACTGTCATCCACAAACTGGAATCACGGCCGAATCCACCCCTGAAAAGACAAACGTGCGGAAGGACTACGGTGCCACAATAACGTTGGCCGGTGAGTGCGTCCTGTACAAAAATCCATGCAACATTATGGCTCCCCACATCATAACACCTGGATCACTAAAACCACTCGTCGTTTGGGAATACGTCCAGAATCGCTACTTCGACTGAATCTCTCACCCGAGAAGAGGACACGGTGCAGTCCCCGTTGGTCCAGTCCATGTGCTCTTGGCTCCGTCGTAGATGGTACCGCCAAGTGCGCTAGTGAACGGAACACAACGCACTTGTCGTTAGGCAAAGATACCACCCCCTACGCAATCGCCATGTACTGTGGAGCGTCAGACTTAGTGCCTTGCTGTCCTGTTAAATGTGGTTGCAGCTGGACCCGCTGTTTGGCATGGGTCCCTTCTTGCCTCTCGCATTATGTAGCGATTGTCTGTTGCCGTAGTTGATCGTGGTAGACCACCTCCTCTCTTTCGGGAAGCAGTGCCTGTAGTTTTGAACGCTCCCTGTGCTTGTGGTGTGAGCCGTACCATACTTCAAGGCTACATACGTCACACGCCGTCCTTTTTCTAGTTTCCCTGTGTGAAGTCATCCAAATACTTCTTCAGGCCATGTTGTAATGCAGAACGCCACCAAAGTTCAGTGTAACTGCACACAATGTTTTCCCCATTTGACGCAATATTTACGCTGATATCACGCCATTTGACGTCCGACTTTCCTTACTCGACTGGGAGATATTTGGTGACATGCTCCCGCACTTTCATTCACTTAGACCTAGCAGTTAATGTACTATGTGCGCATTCCGTCCTTCATTTTTGCGGAGAAGTGAATTTTAAGACGAAAAGAAAGTTCGTAAATTTATGCTTTACCCCGTATGGAGAGTCTAAGGCCATGCATCGACCTTACATATGTGATTAATGTGCTGCACTTCGTATTGGACAACTAAACACAACTCTAAGTCACACTTTTCATAGTTTTGACAGGTACTAGCTCCTACAAAAAATATCTGTCACGTTTGTGGAACAACCCGTTTTAGGGAACAAGTTTATTTCACATTTTTACTTGTCTTTATGTGAAAAACCTATTATCAGAATTTCTACCTGGCTTTCAGACTCGTTCTGTATAACAGAATGTTATACTTTGTTAATCGCCGGCCGCTGTGGGCGAGCGGTTATTCAGTCTGGAACCACGCGACCGCTACGGTAGCAGGCTCGAATCCTGCATCGGGCATGGATGAGCGTGATGTCCTTAGGTTAGTTTTAAGTAGTTCTAAGCTCTAGGGGATTGATGACATCAGATGTTAAGTCCCATAGTGCTCGGAGCCATTTGGACCATTTTTGTTAATGACTTGGGAAGGAGTACAGTACCCCTACAGAATATGCCGGTGAGTATTTGCAAGTGTAAGCACAGAACATAATCTCTCAGAGGCGGGGTAGTGCTCCTAAGTGCCTCACGCGCATTCTTCTCAGTGAGGTACGAGACTTTCTTGTACAGACTCTTTGTGTAGGAGATTACAACAACGCATGAGCATCTCCTGTAATTCTCACTGCAAAGCACAACTTTTCACGTTGGTTAACAGGAAGGCATGTCCTTAGATTACCGGAATCGAGTAGGAGTCCCATAGATTCAGTGCTGTGTACATGACAAAGATAGATTTGCCTAACAATGCACGTATTCAGATTGCACTGTGTGCGGACGACGCAACGCTGTAAACGTACTTAACGCACATCCCGTTCATAAAGCACAGACTCCAGACCGCCAGCGGCCATATATTGTTATGGGTAGTAAAATGGAGGTTTCCTTTCAATTCAGAAAGACTAAAGCAATTGTCGTGACGAGACTTACAGCCTGTGTGAGCTTAATGGTAGGAGATAACTTGGACGCAAACATGGAGTTGGAAAGCAACGCAAAGGACCTAGGAATCACTCGCGACAGGCTCATAACTTGGCACCGAAACAACGAAGAACTGAGAGTCAAAGCGATGGTAAGGCTGAGGCGATATTGCCTGCTGCTAATCCCGAAGTCATCATTTCCACAAGGCCTTGGTGCCCTTCTGTGTAAGACATTACTGCGGCCAGGCCTGGAATATAGGGGAATTAGATTATCTTTCGTTACAGATCGACAGAAAGAAAATTCACACAACACAGTCTTTCGCGGATGGTATTTGTGCCTTTCGTGATATTTCTTTTATTGGCATGAAGCCAAGGTCCAGTGCGTATATCTCTGTGTAACGTTTCGTCTTCCATCGTTGAAAGCATCAACAAGGGTTATAACAACTCATAAAGCGGTTACAATCTCAGACTAGTTGAGCAAGACGAACCGTTTGTCTGTATCTAAGAAACAGTCGATTCGTCACGTCATCAGAATAACAGTTAAGATGGGAGTGGCGCCTGTCGGGTGTTATCTAGCTTTTTGTGTGGAAGGGTTGGAGCTGTGTCTTTTATTTGGTACTAAGACCCACAAATTGTCTAACTTCAGTCCTTCTTCTTTACTGTTAAAGTTGTTTTAGAATTTCTATGGCCGCTCTGTACATGTTAGCATAACAGTTATCAGGTCTTGATAATGCTACCTTATCAGAGAAACGAACTGTATGCTTCCCTGATCCCAGTGCATGTTTTGATACTGCTGATTAACCCGTATTGCAAAAGAACAATAGCTCATGTGTTCTTCTACTGCATAACAGAGTTAAAAAATTTGTAACTTTGACTATTAACTGCACTCACTTAAAGTAACGTAAAATTTCACTGACAAAACCAATAACTGAAGATGCAGCACAAATCAAGTGTGCACAGTGACTTCCGCTAGCATGGTGCATATTTTATTGTTCTTATATTAAAAGTAAATCAGTTGCTCATTTGCTTAACGTAAATTCAATTCAGTCATTCAATAATTAGAAGTAAACTGCTTGACTTTTTCCAAATCTTGCATTATGTTACGCTGAGGTTCCTGAAAGTCATTCGTTATGTAACGGAGTATCAGTTACAGTCAGTCATTTATTTAACCAGCAACTTCGTTTAATCTTGCTGACAAAGTTCAGTGTTTCAGAATAAGTAACTGCAAGCTTAATTCTTTCTAGTTTATTTACACTACTGGCCATTAAAATTGATACACCAACAAGAAATGCAGATGATCAACGGGTATTCATTGGACAAATGTATTATACTAGAACTGACATGTGATTACATTTTCACTCAATTTGGGTGCATAGATCCTGAGAAATCAGTACCTAGAACAACCACCTCCGGCCTTAATAAAGGCCTTGGTACGCCTGGGCATTGAGTCAAACAGAGCTTGGATGGCGTGTACAGGTACAGCTGCCCATGCAACTTCAACACGATACCACAGTTCTTCAAGAGTAGTGACTGGCGTATTGTGACGAGCCAGTTGCTCGGCCACCATTGACCAGACGTTTTCAATTGGTGAGAGATCTGGAGAATGTGCTGGCCAGGGCAGCAGTAGAACATTTTCTGTATCCAGAAAAGCCCGTACAGGATCTGCAACATGCGGTCGTGCATTATCCTTCTGAAATGTAGGGTTTCACAGGGATCGAATGAAGGGTAGAGCTACGGGTCGTAACACATCTGAAATGTAACGTCCACTGTTCAAAGTGTCGTCAATGTGAACAAGAGGTGACCGAGACGTGTAACCAATGGCACCCGATACTATCACGCCGGGTGATACGGCAGTATGGCGATGACGAATACACGCTTCCAATGTGTGTTCACCGCGATGTCGCCAAACACGGATGCGACCATATGATGCTGTAAACAGAACCTGGATTCATCCGAAGAAATGACGTTTTGCCATTCGTTCACCCAGGTTCGTCGTTGAGTACATCATCGCAGACACTCCTGTCTCTGATGCAGGGTCAAGGTTAACCGCAGCGATGGTCTCCGAGCTGATAGTCCATGCTGCTGCGAACGTCGTCGAACTGTTGGTGCAGATGGCTGTTGTCTTGCAAACGTCCCCATCTGTTGATTCAGGGATCGAGACGTGGCTGCACGATCCATTACAGCCATGCGGAGAAGATGCATTTCATCTCGACTGCTAGTGATACGAGACCGTTTGGATCCAGCACGGCGTTCCGTACTACTCTCCTGAACCCACCGATTCCATATTCTGCTAACAGTCATTGGAACTCGACCAACTGGAGCATCAATGTCGCAATACGAGAAACCGCAATCGCGATAGGCTACAATCCGACCTTTAGCAAAGTAGGAAACGTGATGGTACGCATTTCTCCTCCTTACACGAAGCATCACAACAACGTTTCACCAGGCAACGCCGGTCAACTGCTGTTTGTGTATGAGAAATCGGTTGGAAACTTTCCTCATGTCAGCACGTTTTAGGTCTCGCCATCGGTGCCAACCTTGTTTGAATGCTCTGAAAAGCTAATCATTAGGATATCACAGCATCTTCTTCCTATCGGTTAAATTTCCCGTCTGTAGCACGTCATCTTCGTGGTGTAGCAATTTTAATGGCCAGTAGTGTATCTTATCATGAACAGTTGTGTTGTAGTAAAGCTTGAAAACCTTTTGTTGCCAAATCAATAATCATTTGCTTAATTTTCTTTGCCATTACCTTTCTTAGAATTCTGGATATTCATTGCCCTAGAGGGCTGGCGACTGTGTAATTATCCCTTTTCTGCTAATCAGTGTTTTTGTATCAAATATTATGTGGCACCCTTTTCTCCCCCTGTCTGCCTCGTGAGTGATTGCACTAAATTCCACCCATTCAAAATTACTATATGTACTTACATTAGGTTTAGAACAGATTTTTTTTTCAAAAGGGTCTGATGTACATTTTCCTCATACTAATCGGTATTATTTTCCTTCGGTAACGATAGCCGTCCTCATTGCAATGTTTCATTAGGCATACGTGAAGACAGTCATTTTTATCACAATCCAGTAGGTCGACTACGAAGGACGTGGTTACAACCCGTCCAATTACACAGGATCTCTCTAGATTTTTACATTCTGACGAACATAGCATTCATTGGTGCATAGCGAGCCTGATATATTGTAGAGTATTGTGGTGATATAACAGACGATCAAGAAGAAGAAGACATGTATTGTATATGCATAGTGGAGCTCCAGACTGAAAGAAAAACAAAATCTATGGCTGTGTACACAGCTGTAGTCATATATTGCTTCGATGTGTTACAGAAAAAAAACAATGTGTCAAACTGCATTGCTTCTGCAATGGAACAACACAAGAACCCTCTCCTGTGATTGATGACCTGTGGGATATGGTCTTCCTCCAGTACAAGTGACAAAACTTTTCACAGGTTCATGGAAGCGACTTTGATGACAAGCCACCTGCTCCAGTGTACCAAAACATGTATATTTCATGGGATCACCACATATGGTCGATGCCGACACGCAAACGGTATTTGTATCTGATATATCCGAACAGGGAGACGTGGTAAAATCTTATTGTGTTCTATACCAGGTGACGTTAGCAATGTTTTTATAATTCGTAGTTTTCTCCGTTGGATGTTACAAAAATTACAAGGAGACAAAAAGAGAGAAACTGTGCTGTCCACGAAGGCTCTGACATTATTACACCATTATACTGTCATATTTCCAGCATGGTAATCGTAGGAAAAAGATAAAGGAGATTAAGTCATGTACAATCGGATATTTACAGACTGTTATTCGGTATCGAAGAACTATAGGTGTTATACTTCTGCATTTCTTTGTGCAGCAATCATGTACTCTGCATGGTTGTGAATTTCCTCTTGTAAGTTTGTGTCCTACTTTTCTTGTTAGCTCGCTTCATGTATGAGTTCTTCCTGTTCCGGAAACGCCGACTACAGTGCAAGAACGTCCACAAAATACATAATAGACGCGAGGGATTTTTACTTGTAATTACGGCCTTTATTCCTCGACCAGTATGCGATAACGACGATGTGACTAGAGGGTTTTGCTACTGGGAAGCTATGAGAGAGCGTGGGCAGCAGCATCCAGCTGATGCGAGTGTGGACATATAATTTTTTCGGATGCTATACATCTATAACTGATAGCCAGAAGGGTTATGCCGCTTGAACGTCAAGTTGCTGTGGATTGTTGTTGTTGTTGTGGTCTTCAGTCCTGAAACTGGTTTGATGCAGCTCTCCATGCTACTCTATCCTGTGCAAGCTTCTTCATCTCCCAGTACCTACTGCAACCTACATCCTTCTCAATCTGCTTAGTGTAGTCATCTCTTGGTCTCCCTGTACGATTTTTACCCTCCACGCTGCCCTCCAATACTAAATTGGTGATCCCTTGATGCCTCAGAACATGTCCTATCAACCGATTCCTTCTTCTTGTCAAGTTGTGCCACAAACTTCTCTTCTCTCCAATCCGATTCAATACTTCCTCATTAGTTATGTGATCTACCCATCTAATCTTCAGCATTCTTCTGTAGCACCACATTTCGAAAGCTTCTATTTTCTTCTTGTCCAAACTATTTATCGTCCATGATTCACTTCCATACATGGCTACACTCCATACAAATACTTTCAGAAATGACTTCCTGACACTTAAATGTATACTCGATGTTAACAAACTTCTCTTCTTCAGAAACGCTTTTCTTGCCATTGCCAGTCTACATTTTATATCCGCTCTACTTCGACCATCATCAGTTATTTTGCTCCCCAAATAGCAAAACTCCTTTACTACTTTAAGTGTCTCACTTCCTAATCTAATTCCCTCAGCCTCACCCGACTTAATTCGACTACATTCCATTATCCTCGTTTTGCTTTTGTTGATGGTCATCTTATATCCTCCTTTCAAGACACTATCCATTCCGTTCAACTGCTCTTCCAAGTCCTTTGCTGTCTCTGACAGAATTACGATGTCATCGGCGAACCTCAAAGTTCCCCAGACGTTTGTGGGAAGTGACCTAAGCATGCCATGTCCTCACATGTTCTGCGTCGTACTATCGACTTATATGTTCATTACGGTACACCAACCCACATCGGTGATATCTTGCCAAATCTTTCGTCCGTGGGTGTGCTGTTGCTTATTAAATAGTGCCGGACGCCTGTGCCTTGCAACTCTTGTTTGAGACAGCCTTCGCACGATGCAGTGCCTTCCAGAATCTTTCAGTCTGTTCTCGGATCTGATTGGCTGGAAGACTTCATAATTTCCTAGAACTGAGGACATTCGAGGTATATAGCCGGTGTGAGTGTGGACATATCATAACTGTTGCGGGTGCTAAAGTTACTGCAGTCAGTGTTCCGAAATGTGCAAAGAAAAGGAATATGTCCGTCCGGTCATAAGGTAGGCATAGGTCTGATATGGAAAATTGTGATTTCAAAGCATCGATAGGGAAATGAAAGATCTAACGTGGGAAATTATGTCCAATCATAAGAAGAATGTAGAATACGTGTGCAATTGATATTTACAGAGCCACAGTCGTCAGGAGGAGGTATTCCCAATATTTCGCTCATTGTCGAATGTCACCAGATTGAATATGCAAGAGTAATTTTTAATTGTAGTTACACTGATAAAATATGTGGCTGGGATCCTAGGACGACTCTACCTGCCATCTGGGTGCATGCCAGAGCCAGACGGTGACCGGAACAAATAGACATTTCCAGCTTAAGGAGCGAGCGACCACTCTGTCCTCCATTGGTCAGGCGGGTAAAACTGTGACACTCTCTGGGCGAGTGAATAGTGAACTAATACTCACTATGTGTTGTGCAGCCAATGTGATTGCATCTGTTGTGAGTATTCTCCGATTTGTACGTGGATGTTTTAGGAGATTCATTGACAAGTGTTGGCGCTGGACATATCGATAACATCCAAATTCCCACCACTTCGCTTGTCCTGGATACTCTCCATGGCCGAGCGGTCCTGTTCCTCCTGTTATGGGAGCAGACTGGCTTGATACCTGAGTCGCACGCCCACGGTGGCAACTAGCGGTGCGTCACACCTGGACAGGGGCACGGAGTGTGGATATTGGGACGTGAGTGCGTGGAATGTGCGAGTGTTTCAGAGATCTCAGACATCTAACCATGGCAACTACTGCTACGGAATTTAATGTGGTTTAAGTGTATGCTGTTTACTGCTTCTGGATACAGCTGCTTTGTAGCAGAAAGGTGTGAGTGGTATTCGTTGTTGTTACTGTCCTGTCACGTGCTTCAAATGGCTCTGAGCACTATGGGACTTAACTTCTAAGGTCATCAGTCCTCTAGAACTTAGAACTACTTAAACCTAACTAGCCTAAGGACATCAGACACATCCATGCCCGAGGCAGGATTCGAACCTGCGACCGTAGCGGTCGTGGCGTTCCAGACTGTATCGCCTAGAACCGATCGGCCACCCCGGGAGGCTCCTGTCACGTGGTAGACCCTTCCCCCTCCTCCTCGTTCGCCCTGGTGTAGCTGACAGAACCAACTTAAGGGGATAGGACGTCAAACGGGCCGACTTGGAGCAAGAGAGGCAACACAGGACATTTTAATTTCCACTGTCTATACTTTTACAAATTTATAAAACTTTGTCAACATGACTAGCAAGGATTCAGGATTCACACTCATAGCGGTGGAAATTCACAAACATGACAAAATAAATTTATTTTACATGTGAAATCTAATCATTTTTTCAGTTACTGTTAGCAGAGTTTGATGTTATAGGTACACTTTTCTTCATAAGTCGGAGAGACTCTTCGATGAATGTTGCACAGCATACAAACCATACTTACAGGTGTATGAAACTTCACAATTTATTTAATATATGAAGAAATGAATGAGCTGTTATATTTTAAACTTCAAATTAGAAAAAAATCAAATTTTATAGTTAATTATCTCAATTTTTATCACAGTTTTTAATACATTTGGAAAATTCTAGAGTTTCATACATCTGTAACTATGGTTCGTAAACTGTGCAAAATTCATCGAAAAATCTCTCCTAGTTGTGAAGAAAAGTGTAGCTATAGGAATAAATGCAGCCAATAATAAGTAAGAAACTGATGATATTTCAGATATAAGATAAAATTATTTTGTTACGTCTTTGAACTTCCACTCTTATGAGTGTGAATGCCGAATCCTTCCCGGTCACGCTGAAAAAATTTTATAAATTGATTTATAAAAGTATGGACAGTGGAAATTAAAATGTCCTGTGTGCCTCTCCTGCTCAAAGTCAGCTTTTTGACGTGTTTTAAAACCAATAGTAACGTCAAATTCCTGACTAATCAATTTATTGTTTCCAGTATTGGTACTGTGAGCACACAGTCCAGTCAAACCCCTACCCCCGTCTCCTGCAAATTGTGTAAAGAACAGCACACCTGAAATGAAGTTTGGAACTTTCAGCTACTTCCAACTTAATCGATTTATGACAAACGAACTAACCATGCGCAAGGAAAAAATCCCGAAGGGGAAGAATGAGGTTTGGGCAGCTGCGGGATCAAATCTGGGATTTTGCTGCCAAATATTCCAGTTCTAGTATCCACCAATGGGGAGCAAGTAAAAATTGTCTCACACAGAGAGTATAGATATAATTAATTAATCATTTGATAGATTCGGGGTAGTGCAAATGGACTATTTCAAAGACATCCACAGCACAGGAATTTGGGGAGGGCTGGGCGTGCCCCAGAATCCTCTAACTTGTTCTTGACCAAAGATGGGCTAGTGTGGTTCACGACAGAGGTTCGCTGGGCAGGAAGTAGTTACTTGAGGCGCGCTAATACTAAGAAACGGCTGGCGGTCCTTCAGGGGCGGTGAGGGAGCCGACAGCAGTGACACGGCTCTTCTTCCAGCGTCTCGTGGTGCAGCCCGGCTATCGCCAGATACATTTAGCGCAATCTGTGATAATGTAACTACCTTCGGTAAGTGTTTCATGACGGAATAAAAGAGCGTCACAGTTGTTTAAATGTTCTACACACTGTACCCCACAAATTATTTAAGTGAACCATGTTCCACACACTGCAATCGATTCCCTGCAAATCAATCAATATCTCCAGAAGGGGATAGTATCCACAAAGGAAAATTGTCCCATACAAAATTATATCAATTTTATTAACTAGTCCATCGATTTGAGCGAGTCGGAGGGGAGGTATTCGAAAAACTCAGGCCTCATCTGAAGCAGCTCGTGTTCAACAACAGAGTACCGAAAGCAGAACAATAGGTTAAGGGGAGGGACCTCAATTGAGATATTTCTCACCATTTTTTTCAATTTAATTAATTAGTCAATCAATTTAATATCAAAATTGGCGAAGGTTTCTGGAAGGGAGGGAGGCTGAGGGTTTCCGAGAGGGGAGGGTGACAAAGGAAAGTATACCAGAAACGTCATTCAAAAGTGCGAGAATTTCAAATAGTGCCCTCGTATTGGCGAAAAGGTAATGTGACGGGGGAGGGTTTGTGATTACCCAGAGGAGAGGGTGACAAAGAAAAGTGACCCAGAATATGCAGCCATGTGTCGAATGGGGAAACCCCATGGCATCATCAGTGGGAGGGGGCTTAGTTGATCACTTTAATTAATTTGACATCACTTTGATATTAAAAGTGTCCTCATGCCATCCTTTGCCCACTACTGTCATAGTTTTATAAAGGCCTAATCACAGACACTGTAGGATATACAGAGCAGCTATAGAAATCAAAAACACAAAAACAACTTTAACATTCCAGAAGATCGATTGAACTTAGTCAAGTTGTAGGGCTTAGTAATAAATGAAAGAAACAGCACCAACTCTTTTCCACTAAAAACTCCATAATACACGTTTCCGCGACCCCGCAGTATTAGCCACCTTCCTGATGACGACACAAGCCGGCTTCCCGATCTTGTGACTGTGATGATGTCTCCAGGTTGGAAGACGAAACGTTACGCAGAGAAATGAGCCTTCGACCATGGTATAATGAACGTATTAGAAATATCATCAAAAACAAAAAAAGATACTATTTTGAGAAGAAGTCAAGAGTGCTCACTGCACACCATCGAAAGGAACAGTCTACATGACTAATCCTTCTCAGAAGACAGAAACTCCTTGGAAGACAGATCGATGAGTGATATCAAAGAGACGTTTTCTGTTAGATGAGTCAGCAACGAGAATTGCTTGATTTTGGAAGGGCCTACACGTTCGAGCATACTCTCAATGAGATTTACTGCAGTTAAGCGTTTTCAAGTTCCCTGATAGTGATAGTAATGCTAGATCATCTGTTTACTGGATTTTCATGACACGCCAGACACGGTCTGTTGACCTAGCATTAGTTTTCCAGAGTAAAGACCTGATGCACTGTGCGAAGGTGCTTACAAGTGATCTGATGATATTGAATGAGCACCTCTACAAGTGAAGACTTCTGTTTAACTTGAATAAAATGAGGTTATTGCGTTCCACCTGAGTAATACAGAAGCCTAAAGGAAGCTGCAAGTATCTTTTGATAGCACCGAAGTACCACAGAACTACAATTCAGTATACCTAGGAATCACTCTGGATTGGTCATTGCCATTCAAACAATAATGTCTCAAATTAATTAAGAAACTTGGTTCAAGAACAAATGTGCTTTGCAAAATGACCGAAAGTGGCTATGGGGCTCAACGGTCCCCAGCACTACATCTTGTGCACTCTGCTGGAGAATATTGCACCTATATAAGACAACAAATGGCTGGCGCAGTTGTTAGATCGGTTACGGCTGCTACAATGGCATGTTATCAAGATTTAAGTGAGTTTGAGCGTGGTGTTATAATCGGTGCGGGAGAGATGGGACACATCATATCCAGGACGGCGATGAAGTGAGGATTTTCCAAACGATCATTTCACGAGTGTACCATGAATATTAGGAATCCTGTAAAACATCACTACAGCCGGAAAAAGATCCTGCAAGAACGGGACCAACGGCGACTGAATTGTTCAACGCGACAGAAGTGCAACACCTCAGAAAATTGCAGTAGATTTCAATGTTTGGCCATCAGCAAGTGTCAGCGTGCAAACCATTCAACGAAACGTCATCGATATGGGCCTTCGAGGTCGAGAGCCCACTCATATGTTCTTGCTGACTGCACGGCACGAAGCTTTACACCTCACCTGGGCCCGTCAACACCGGCATTGGACTGTTGATGGCTTCAAATGGCTCTGAGCACTATGGGACTCAACTGCTGTGGTCATCAGTCCCCTAGAACTTAGAACTACTTAAACCTAACTAACCTAAGGACATCACACACATCCATGCCCGAGGCAGGATTCGAACCTGCGACCGTAGCAGTCGCACGGTTCCGGACTGCAAGCCTAGAACCGCTAGACCACCGCGGCCGGCGGACTGTTGATAACTGGAAACATGTTGATTGGTCGGACGAATCTCGTTTCAAATCGTATCGAGCGGATGGACGTGTACGGGTATGGAGACAACCTCATGAATCCATGGACCCTGCACATCAGCTGTTCAAGCTGGTGGAGGCTCTGTAATGGTGTGGGTCGTGTGCATTTGGAGTGATATGGGACCCCTGATACGTCTAGACACGACTCTGACAGGGGACATGTATGTAACTGTCCCGTCTAATCACCTGCATCCATTCATGTCCATTGTGCAATCCGACGGACTTCGGCAATTCCAGCAGGACAATGCGACACCCCACACGTCCGGAATTGCTACAGAGTGGCTTTGTGTTGCTCTTTTTTATTTATATCTTCTCTTTTGATGGGCATTAGCATTTGTTATCATCTGTCATTAGTGCAGAATGCTACGTGAATATTTTTTTCTGAACAAGTTGGAAATGCTCGAGAGGTGGATTATGTCAGCAAATTTTGTAACAGCTTTGTCGTCCATAACATTGTTTGTGAATAATCTGTTGGTAAGTGTCTGAAGGTACCACTTTTTTATTATAGTAATGTTTTGTTATATTTACTGGAAAGATGTAGAGTTGCTGTTCCAACGATTTAGTGAAATCACCTGATGAAAGTGAGCTAGTCTCTTCATCTGCGTTTGGTAGAAGTATACGATATTTACCTTAATTATGATTATTGACTCCTCATCTGTGTAAAAAGAGGAAACGGCACGTAGTATTGCTCCACTGCGAGAAATGGATGAACGTCCAGTGAAATTTCGTTTTGCTGATTTCTATATACTGTTCAGCCTCGGTCGACTGTTTCCCCTCAGTCCTTCGACTGCGGATAGATTTGCAGAATGTACGAGTATTCGAAATGGCACCAAAATTCTTTCCAGCGTAAGACTGTGGTCTTAATGGCAAAACCATAAAGTGAAGAAGCTGATGTAGTAATATTCCAGACAGATATTTTATGAAATTAAAAATCTATGCAAATGCCGCTGCTCTCGGTCGTTAAGTGGAAGTTGTCGGTCATTTCATTGTCTGTGGTGAAAGGTAATGGCTGAAATTTAGTGTTCTCAGCACACTGTTAACACTGTGGATCTCAGAATATTGAATTCCCTAACGATTTCCGAAATGCCATGTCCCATGCCTCTCGCGGCAGCCATCATTCTGCCTTCGGAATCTGTTTATAGCCGTCGTGGGGCCGCAACCACGTTGAACACCTTTTCGCATGAATCACCCGAGTACACATAACAACTATGCCAATGCGCTGCCCTTTTATACCTTGTGTAAGCGATGTATTGCTGTTGTTGTTGTAGTCTTCAGTCCTGAGACTGCTTTGATGCAGTTCTCTATGCTATTCTATCCTGTGCAAGCTTCTTCATCTCCCAGTACTTACTGCAACCTACATCCTTCTGAATCTGCATACTGTATTTATCTCTTGGTCTCTCTCTACGATTTTTACCCTCCACGCTGCCCTTCAATGCTAAATTTGTGATCCCCTGATGCCTCAGAACATGTCCTACCAACCGGTCCCTTCTTCTTGTCAAGTTGTGCCACAAACTCCTCTTGTGCCCTATCCTATTCAATACCTCCTCATTAGTAATGTTATCTACCCATCTAATCTTCAAGATTATATCCATGGTGCGAGCAAAGACTGGTAACGTATTGAAAATTCTGAATGGGTTTACTTTGTGAGAATTTCCAGTCATTGTTAACCTGTGCCTAGGTGTAAATAACTTCGATTTAGCCCTAATTTTGTGGTCATGAAGTTCCCGCCTGACAACAAGTTCTTTCATTATTATTTTTATGTTAAGTCCTGTGTGTGTGTGTGTGTGTGTGTGTGTGTGTGTGTGTGTGTGTGTGTGGTCTTCAGTTCTGAGACTGGTTTGATGCAGCTCTCCATGCTACTCTATCCTGTGCAAGCTTCTTCATCTCCCAGTACCCACTGCAACCCACATCCTTCTGAATCTGCTTAGTGTAGTCATCTCTTGGTCTCCCTCTACGATTTTTCCCTCTACGCTGCCCTCCAATACTAAATTTGTGATTCTTTGATGCCTCAGAACATGTCCTATCAACCGTTCCCTTCTTCTGGTCAAGTTGTGCCACAAACTTATCTTCTCCCCAATCCTATTCAATACTTCCTCATTAGTTATGTGATCTACCCATCTAATCTTCAGCATTCTTCTGTAGCACCACATTTCGAAAGCTTCTATTCTCTTCTTGTCCAAACCATTTATCGTCCATGTTTCACTTCCATACATGGCTACACTCCATACAAATACTTTCAGAAACGACTTCCTGACACTTAAATCTATATTCGATGTTAACAAATTTGTCTTCTTCAGAAACGCTTTCCTTGCCATTGCCAGTCTACATTTTATATCCTCTCTACTTCGACCATCCCCAAATAGCAAAACTCCTTTACTACTTTAAGTGTCTCATTTCCTAATCTAATCCCCTCAACATCGTCCGATTTAATTCGACTACATTCCATTATCCTCGTTTTGCTTTTGTTGATGTTCATCTTATGTCCTCCTTTCAAGACACTATCCATTCCGTTCAACTGCTCTTCCAAGTCCTTTGCTGTCTCTGACAGAATTACAATGTCAACGGCGAACCTCAAAGTTTTTATTTCTTCTCCATGGATTTTAATACCTACTCCGAACTTTTCTTTTGTTTCCTTTACTGCTTGCTCAATATACAGATTGAACAGCATCGGCGAGAGGCTACAATCCTGTCTCACTCCCTTCCCAACAACTGCTTCCCTTTCATGCCCCTCGACTCTTATAACTGCCATCTGGTTTCTGTACAAATTGTAAATAGCCTTTCGCTCCCTGTATTTTACCCCTGACACCTTCAGAATTTGAAAGAAAGTATTCTAGTCAACATTGTCTACAAATGCCAGGACCGTACGTTTGGCTTTCCTTAATATTTCTTCTAAGATAAGTCATAGGGTCAGTATTGCGTCACGTGTTCCAGTATTTCTACGGAATCCAAACTGATCTTCCCCGAGGCCAGCTTCTACCAATTTTTCCATTCGTCTGTAAAGAATTAGCGTTAGTATTTTGCAGCTGTGACTTATTAAACTGATAGTTCGGTAATTTTCACATCTGTCAACACCTGCTTTCTTTGGGATTAGAATTACTACATTTTTCTTGAAGTCTGAGGGAATTTTGCCTGTCTCATACATCTTATTCGCCAGATGGTAGAGTTTTGTCAGGACTGGCTCTCCCAAGGCTGTCAGTAGTTCTAATGGAATGTTGTCTACTCCTATGAATTTTGTCACCTCAGTGCATTTCGTAGCTAGTTACTCTTGGCTTCCGTAACACGTCTTGTCGCTAGAGTATGTAGTTCCTGTCCTAGACTGTAGAAGAGGAGCTGGCGTAAGGTTTGTGCAGACTGAAGGGCACTTGATGGCTCGTGGAGAGGACTGTCCGCACGCCGGCCTCGGGCGGCGCGCCCTCGGGGCAGCGCTTCCGGCACGCGACGGCCGCTCGCCGGGCGGGCGGCGGCGGCAGCAGCGGCGGACGCAGTCCACTTGGCGGCGCTCGCCGGCCTACATAGCCGCACACGCGGCCTGCCGACCCGCAGACCTGCCTCGCCTGCCGTGGCGCGCTCCCTTTTCACCGGCGACGCATTCGGAACGCCGTGCCTTCGTGTGCCGCTTCCGGCCGCCGCTGACAGCCGCATACTCATTCACTTGTCACGATGCGGGCTGCGCTGACCGAGCATCTCCACGTATTCTCTCCTGCTTTGAAGGAAACACGACGACAGTTAAGATTCGCTGCAAAAAAGATTTTATTGTGTTACTGGTTTAAAAAAAAATGAACGGCCCTCGACGTGTTTAGAAAAAAGTTTAAAATACACTAAATAATCCAGTTAACGGAAACGTGGTACAGAATTCTGAAAAGGAAAAAAAAAAAAAATCGTTAATTGTGCTCCACAAGGTTCTATTTTAGGTCCACATGTACCCACTGATGACTTTACCTTGAAATGTGGACATGGCATTCTTATGAAATGACATGTCAGACTTTCACTTCACATTAAATAATGCCTCATATGAGGATTTACAGGCGAAGTATTTCGCATGCTTCGTTTTGCCTGTCACTTTATATTTATGATGGTATAATATATCTCTTTTATGCAGCAGAAATAGCCACCGCTACTTCACTCTAACTCATTAAATGCTTAAGCATATGTTAGCTACATTCCTTCTTTTATGCGCCGAAGGAGGTACATGCTAAGTTGTAAATTTAATCAGCGATTTCTAACTGCAAATCCCTGACATTTATTATGCCAAGCGTGTATGGAAACTCTGCTGTCCTACTGCAATATTAGCCAGATAAGCCTCTTCACATTTTACTTGTTTGCAGAACTCTTCGTGAATGGGAACAACAATTATTAGCTTCTACACCATCTTCTGTGGGCAGATACTTCTTAATTATCTTTCAGTTTAAGATAGTAGTTGACCCTGTACCAATTCAGCTCCTCTAATAGGATTCAGGTCTTTTCTTCTGTGGATTCTGTCCTTGGTGTAGCACATCCCTTCCATAGGTATAAGGCATCACAAATACTCAGCAATATGCGATCATCGTCTTTCTCCCTTTTCATTTAAATGAAGACATTGCTCCTTAACATGGTGACTGTACATTTGCTTCACTATGCTCCTCTAAATTTACATTGATGTCTGTACTACCTTTCGTTAGGTATCTCAGCGTTCGAGTTACTCATAGTTTCTTCTCTTTTACATGTTCGCACATACTACCTCCTTTAGGGTATGGTTTCCCTCCATCTTCCCCTCGTCCAGGTGACATGTTTTTAAGCAATAACATAAATATTTACTATTAAAAACAGTCTTGATCACGATTTATATATTAAGGTGACAGTAGTTGTCGAAACCGGTCTCCTTGATAAATAAATCGTGATCAAGACTGTTTTTAATAGTAAATACTTGTAACACATTGATAACTGCCACTCCCATAATCTATTCAAATGTAAATAACACAAATGATCCTGTGTTTGAGGGGCTGAGAGGACAAGCGGTACAAGTGACATTGCACAAGAAAATGATCTAAATGCTCATTTGGAAAGCTAAAGTGTAGATGTCTTCAGAGTAAAGGAACTTCAATTTCCTGAACAGTGTTATGATAAAGTTTAAACTCGAAGCCAGTCCCTGAACTGCATTTAGAATACAACTAGTACAAGAGAAATGGCGGTCAGAAGATAAATTACTGCTATCTTTAATGAAGATCCATGTATGTACTTCTTTGCAAGTACGGCAACAGCCTAATGCGCAAGCATGCCTTAGTATCGTTTGATGTGGTATTCAATAGATCACTGGAGTTACTAACTTAAAAGTTGCTTTGTATTGGATTAATGACTTAATGTGCAGCTACGATACCGTAGCCATCCCTCTGCTCGTCTATCTTGTCAGTTGTCTCCAGCAATTAACTTTGTTTTTTTATAGAATGGTGATGCCAATACTTTGTAATTAATCAATAAATAATCATTTTATGTTTCGTTTGCGTTTTTATTTGAAGGAGCATGTAATTCCCTTCAATTCACTAGTTCATTCAGTTGACTGAATGGATAGTTATACAGTGGTATTACTGTAATTGCCCAGCTTATGATTCTATGTCAAGATAGCGATTCCGTTGCGTTATTTACAGTCAACATGGAGTCATATGGGAAGTGTGACGTTGTCCATTACTCTGATAGGTTTCACAATGTCACACACCGCGGGCCATTGCACTGTGCCTGTTAATAGCAATGGTGTCCATACCCTGGCAAGGGCGGCTGTGATTCCCCCACCCCCGCGCCGCTCCCCAGGCAAATGAAAAAAATATGCTGTAGTCAGGTGTTTTCTTTCAAGAAAGATGGTTTAAAGTCGATATTAAGTAGGTTTTTAACGATGTCGGACCTGACACTTCTTTATGACTACTTAAAAGTCGCCATTCTTCTTCAGAAATATTAAAAGTACTCCATAAACTCAGGTCTTGCGTCCTCCCCTCCCAGCCCCCCGGCCCCCTTGAAATTATTGGATTGGTTAACACAGCATAACATGCAAGGAGACGAAGTGCTAGCAACATATTCTCTAGACGCATGAAATAGAAAAACTATCCGAACGTTTTCAGACTGTTTTAGACAATTTAGGGGACTATACTTCTGTTGATTAGTGGATCGCTAATGTTTATCTGTTGTGCTTAATAAAGTAACATAAAAACGCTATGCACGATGTTAATTCAAATCATTTACAATATACCATGATAATATTGCGAAAAAAGTCGTTTTTTTAATAAAACAAAGTATCCCAAACTCTCAAGAATCAGCGAGGTAATAAGCACTTTCGTCTTCGAAACGGTCTTGAGGAGTAGCGACATTAGATCCAAAATTTAAAACGCAGTCTTCCTCTTGAATGGCGAAAACGTTATAGACTGAATGACGCCCTCCACACGTAACTGTCGACACTTTTTGTTTACCGTCTGAAACTCTCATCACAACTACTTTTTCTTTCAGGCAGTGAGAAGCTCAAACCGAAATTGCACTGCAGTTGTTCATTTGTTTAATTTTCTACACGGCTTCTGATTCCCATTTCTTGGTCATTGTGAAAGATTTCCTTGCACGGTTTCCTTTTCTGATTTGAAACTAAATGATATTCGAGCTCATGAAATTTTTTAATGGCTCTTCACGTTTTGTAATCGCTTTTATGTTGTCTTTTCCTGTGTGATATTATTTGTCAGATGTGATGCCAATGAAAGCATTCATGAGGAAACCTGTTTTCAAATATATAATATTAACATTGATGCCATTAATAACATCTGGTGATGCTAAAAAACCGAATCGCTTCCAGTGAGTTAGCTTTTTAGTTTTCAGTTAGCTTAAGGCAGAGAAACAAAAATTCCTACAACTACTACAAAAGGGGAGAACCACCCAAATAATTTTCCCTGCTTTATATTTGTGACGTTCGAGTTGCAGTCGGTGTAGATGGATATTATTCGTAACCACGATTTAGACCCAAACAGTTCCGGAAATTAGAATACTGTGCTAGGTATATCTGCTCCGAGCCAACGCTATGGCAGTTGGAGCTGGAGAGCCTTCGAAACGTGAGATTCCTGAGTGTTAGGCAACTCAAGAAACACCATCGGCTGAGCAAAAGTATTTTTCCAGTCACAGGTCTAATGGTGAACTGGGAAGATTGTACACTGAAATGCCAAAGAAACTGATATAGACATGCTTATTCAAATATAGAGATATGTAAACAGGCAAAATACGGCGATGAGGTCGGAAACGTCATTATAAGACAAAACAAGTATCTGGCGCAGTTGTTAGATTGGTTAATACTGCTACAAGGGCAGGTTACAGAGATTTAGGTGAGTTTGAACGTCCTGTTATGGTCGGCACATGACGATGGGACGCAGCATCTCCGAGGTGGCGATGAAGTGGAGCTTTTCCCCTACGACTGTTTCACGACTGTACCGTGAATATCAGGAATGCGATAAAACATCAAATCTCCGACATCGCTGAAGCCGGAAAAAGATCCTGCAAGAACGGGACCAACGATGACTGAAGAGAGTCGTTCAACGTGACAAAAGTGCCACACTTCCGCAAATAGCTGCAGATTTCAATGCTCGGCCATCAACAAGTGTCAGCGTGCGAACCATTCAACGAAACATCGTCCATATGGGTTTTCGGAGACGAAGGCCCACTCGTGTACCATTTATGACTGCACGACAGAAAGCTTTACGGCTGTCCTGGACCCGTCAACACATACATTGGGCTGTCAATGACTGGAAACATGTTGCCTGGTTGGACGAATCTCGTTACAAATTGTATAGAGTGTGTACGGGGATGGAGACAACCTCATAAATCCATGGACCCTGCATGTCAGTTGGTAGAGGCTCTTTAATGGTGTGTGGTGTGTGCATTTGAAGTGATATGTGACCCCTATTATATCGAGACACGACTCTGACAGGTGTCACATGCGGAAGGATACTGTCTGATCACCTGCATCCATTCACGCGCTTTGTGTATTCCGACTGACTTGGGCAATACCAGCACGTCATATTTGCTAAAGAGTGACTCTCGCAGCACTCTTCTGTGTTTAAACACTTTCGCTGACCACCAAACTCCACAGACATGAACATCATTGAGTACATCTAAGATGGCTTCTGCGTGCTGTTCAGAAGAGATCTCCACTCCCTCGTACTCTTACGGATTTATGGACAGGCCTGCAAGATTCATGGTGTCAGTTCCCTTTTGCACTACTTCAGACGTTAGTCGAGTCCATGCTGCTTCCGCGCGCTGGAGGGGGCCCTACACGATATTAAGCCGGTGTACCGGTTTCTTTGTCTCTTCATTGTAGTATACGTTTGGCAACTTTGTGACCGTCGATTTACTTCCTGGAGTGGTTCACATTTATCGTAGTAAACTGACTCGACATTTTCTTGTCATTTAAATTAAGTATTTTGAATGATTGTCACTTAAGGGATGACACAAGGACAGCAAATTGATCAAAATCATGTTTCTGAGTCCAGGAAGCTCGTTTCTACAGAAACTACAGCTTATTTCGCCGTTTACATTCTGAGTTCAATGTTGTATGTACGCTCCTGGAAATGGAAAAAAGAACACATTGACACCGGTGTGTCAGACCCACCATACTTTTCTCCGGACACTGCGAGAGGGCTGTACAAGCAATGATCACACGCACGGCACAGCGGGCACACCAGGAACCGCGGTGTCGGCCGTCGAATGGCGCTAGCTGCGCAGCATTTGTGCACCGCCGCCGTCAGTGTCAGCCAGTTTGCCGTGGCATACGGAGCTCCATCGCAGTCTTTAACACTGGTAGCACGCCACGACAGCGTGGACGTGAACCGTATGTGCAGTTGACGGACTTTGAGCGAGGGCGTATAGTGGGCATGCGGGAGGCCGAGTGGACGTACCGCTGAATTGCTCAACACGTGGGGCGTGAGGTCTCCACAGTACATCGATGTTGTCGCCAGTGGTCGGCGGAAGGTGCACGTGCCCGTCGACCTGGAACCGGACCGCAGCGACGCACGGATGCACGCCAAGACCGTAGGATCCTACGCAGTGCCGTAGGGGACCGCACCGCCACTTCCCAGCAAATTAGGGACACTGTTGCCCCTGGGGTATCGGCGAGGACCATTCGCAACCGTCTCCATGAAGCTGGGCTACGGTCCCGCATACCGTTAGGCCGTCTTCCGCTCACGCCCCAACATCGTGCAGCCCGCCTCCAGTGGTGTCGCGACAGGCGTGAATGGAGGGACGAATGGAGACGTGTCGTCTTCAGCGATGAGAGTCTCTTCTGCCTTGGTGCCAATGATGGTCGTATGCGTGTTTGGCGCCGTGCAGGTGAGCGCCACAATCAGGACTGTATACGACCGAGGCACACAGGGCCAACACCCGGCATCATGGTGTGGGGAGCGATCCCCTACACTGGCCGTACACCTCTGGTAATCGTCGAGGGGACACTGAATAGTGCACGGTACATCCAAACCGTCATCGAACCCATCGTTCTACCATTCCTAGACCGGCAAGGGAACTTGCGGTTCCAACAGGACAATGCACGTCCGCATGTATCCCGTGCCACCCAACGTGCTCTAGTAGGTGTAAGTCAACTACCCTGGCCAGCAAGATCTCCGGATCTGTCCCCCATTGAGCATGTTTGGGACTGGATGAAGCGTCGTCTCACGCGGTCTGCACGTCCAGCACGAATGCTGGTCCAACTGAGGCGCCAGGTGGAAATGGCATGGCAAGCCGTTCCACAGGACTACATCCAGCATCTCTACGATCGTTTCCATGGGAGAACAGCAGCCTGCATTGCTGCGAAAGGTGGATATACACTGTACTAGTACCGGCATTGTGCATGCTCTGTTGCCTGTGTCTATGTGCCTGTGGTTCTGTCAGTGTGATCATGTGATGTATCTGACCCCAGGAATGTGTCAATAAAGTTTCTCCTTCCTGGGACAATGAATTCACGGTGTTCTTATTTCAATTTCCCGGACTGTAGGTATGGTCATGATGCCAATAAAAGGTCCAAATTAGTTCAAAAGATATTTTCACCTTTCTACATCTACATCTACATCTAGATCCATACTCCGCAAGCCACCTGACGGTGTATGGCGGACGGTACCCTGAGTACCTCTATCGGTTCTCCCTTCTATTCCAGTCTCGTATTGTACGTGGAAAGAAGGATTGTCGGTATGCTTCTGTATGGGCTCTAATCTCCCTCATTTTATCCTCATGGTCTCTTCGCGAGATATACGTAGCAGGGAGCAATATACTGCTTGTTCTCGAAACTTTAACAAAAGCCCGTACCGGGCTACAGAGCGTCTCTGCTGCAGAGTCTTCCACTGGAGTTTATCTATCATCTTCGTAACGCTTTCGCGATTACTAAATGATCCTGTAACGAAGCGCGCTGCTCTCCGTTGGATCTTCTCGATCTCTTCTATTAACCCTATCTGGTGCGGATCCCACACTGCTGAGCAGTATTCAAGCAGTGGGCGAACAAGCGTACTGTAACCTACTTCCTTTGTTGTCGGATTGCATTTCCTTAGGATTCTTCCAATGAATCTCAGTCTGGCATCTGCTTTACCGACGATCAACTTTATATGATCATTCCATTTTAAATCACTCCTAATGCGTACTCCCAAATAATTTGTGGAATTAACTGCTTCCAGTTGCTGACCTGCTATTTTGTAGCTAAATGATAAGGGACCTATCTTTCTATGTATTCGCATCACATTACACTTGTCTGCATTGAGATTCAATTGCCATTCCGTGCATCATGCGTCAATTCGCTGCAGATCCTCCTGTATTTCAGTACAATTTTCCATTGTCGCAACCTCTCGATACACCACAACATCATCTCCAAAAAGCCTCAGTGAACTTCCGATGTCATCCTCCAGGTCATTTATGTATATTGTGAATAACAACGGTCCTATGACACTCCCCTGCGGCACACCTGAAATCACTCTTACTTCGGAAGACTTCTCTCCATTGAGAATGACATGCTGCTTTCTGTTATCTAGGAACTCCTCAATCCAATCACACAATTGGTCTGATAGTCCGTATGTTCTTACTTTGTTCATTAAACGACTGTGGGGAACTGTGTCAAACACCTTGCGGAAGTCAAGAAACACGGCATCTACCTGTGAACCCGTGTCTAAGGTCCTCTGAGTCTCGTGGACGAATAGCGCGAGCTGGGTTTCACACGACCGTCTTTTTCGAAACCCATGCTGATTCCTACAGAGTAGATTTCTAGTCCTCAGAAAAGACATTATACTCGAACATAATACGTGTTCCAAAATTCTACAATTGATCGACGTTAGAGATATAGGTCTATAGTTCCGCACATCTGTTCGACGTCCCTTCTTGAAAACGGGGATGACCTGTGCCCTTTTCCAATCCTTTGGAACGCTTCGCTCTTCTAGAGACCTACGGTACACCGCTGCAAGAAGGGGGGCAAGTTCCTTCGCGTACTCTGTGTAAAATCGAACTGGTATCCCATCAGGACCAGTGACCTTTCCTCTTTAATCGTCTTCTGTTGTTTGGCGTTTCATCACTCTCCCTACCAAGACCCCAGCAGTAGTCACCCATCATCAAAGAGTTCCAATGGCCTCGCTAACAATGTTCCATAGTAAGAATGTCTTGGTGAAAGCGTTCGCCATGCTCAACGCTTACGGCTCCCAATTTTTCCGGGAAGAAATCAAGGTGAGAACGTAAAAAGTGAATTTTAAGCGGCGTTCTACACCCGCTGTTATTATACTTGTCCAACAGATCATTCGCAATGGTAACATAGTTTTTGTCTTTTCTGTTACCCAAAAAGCCCTTTACAATTGCTTTAAAAGAAGATCAAGCGGCTAATTGGATATCTTGAGTTTGGTATCAAAGGTTGGATATTTCAGAAATTTTCTTATTTGTGGTTCAACAAATATACCCTCTTTCAGCTTTGCCTCACTTAATTAGGGAAACGTTTCTTTTAAGTGATTGAAGGCCTCACCTTCTATAGCCAGAGCTTTTACAAAGTACATGATAAGGCCCAACTTGATATGAAGGTGAGGCAAAATGATTTTATCGGGCTCAACCATTGGGGTATTGTTCACATTTACGTTTCCAGGAACATATGACTTCCTTATAGGCCTTTCCTTGACTGTTTAATGGTTCTTGGTGTTACGGCTGCCCCAAAGGCACAAAAAGCAATAGTATTTCGTGAATCCAGCCTGTAAACCTGTAAGGAGCGCTACAACTTTTAAATCACAGCAAAGCTGCCATTCATGATCCTTATATTTGATTGCCTTTAGCAGCAAAGCCGTGGGTTCATAAGTTTCTTTCATGTCTACTGCGAATCCAAACGTACGGATGGAAATGAATTGCCATTATGCGGTAGTACTGCTTTCAAGCTGGATTTACTGGAGTCATTAAACAATCGGTACTCCTGTGGATTATGTTGTACACCTAGTGCGTCATCAGACCATTGACATCTCTACAAACAAACACTGAAATCTGCATATAGAAATATTGAGCGAAGGAAGCTCCCATTGATCTGAAACAGGAAATTTTTGTCCCTGGAGCTAGAAGGTTCCGTTGTTGTAGTCTCGACCCCAAGTGTTCAGCTTCCTGTTTCGATAATTGTACATCGCGAACCAAATCCTTCAATTTCTTTTGATTAAAGAGCTGAGACGAAGTGTCATGATATTGACGGCAATACTCTTCTATATGTTCAATACTTTCTGATTCACTTGACATGGTGTTTGGTTCAAGCTACAGATAGGTACAGGCAGCCCCTCATCATGGGGCACAGGCAAATGCTCTGAACATACACTTAGATACTTTATTTTATGTCTAGTTTTGCTGGAATGTCCCGAAGTATTTGTAAGACAGAAATTGTTGTTGTTGTTGTTGTTGTTGTGGTTTTCAGTCCTGAGACTGGTTTGATGCAGCTCTCCATGCTACTCTATCCTGTGCAAGCTTCTTCATCTCCCAGTACCTACTGCAACCTAAGTCCTTCTGAATATGCTTACTGTATTCATCTCTTGGTCTCCCTCTACGATTTTTACCCTCCACGGTGCCCTCCAATCCTAAATTGGTGATCCCTTGATGCATCAGAACATGTCCTACCAACCAGAAATAACGGTCTGAATAACGGTCTTTAGGCGCACATCACACCATCGGAACAGCGAATGGCTTGGCTCGGCGTTTTCCTTTCAACTGCTGCTTCAAGGTTGTAGTACAGGTTATGCAGCTCAATGTGAGGTGAAAGAGTTTTATTTTGGTCAGCAGCAGAACAATCTAAATACAATTTATATGCCTTCTTAACCAAGCAGCGATTGGTTTTCTTTGGGCTTTTGGAGTGAATCTCCCACACAAATAACAAAAGTTGTCTGGTGGTTTAGACAGATTTAATAGTTGCCATTTTTCTTATTGTAGGTTTTAAACACAAAAAGTTTACACTATGTTTCACAGGAAACACACGCCGAGGATGTCTTTCACACCACTGGATTACCAACCAACCATCTACTGACGATCTGTAGATCTTCTAGCTTTCCTCTAAAAATCAAAAACAAACAACTAAACATCAAAACAGAAGAACAGCAAAAAGCGAAATACTAAATACGAAAAACAAAAAACCTTTAAAAACTCAAAAATGGTACGTGCAAGAACATTTTGAAAGGTATATTCGGATTCTACACATCAAAATGAATGCTAGTTGATTATCACATCCCAGAGGCAAAATGGCTGTTGACTAGTGTAATTTAAAGGTTTCCTTGTAGTACTTATGTCGATGAACCTCACATTTCTCATTATTTATGTTCACCTATCGCGCCATGCATATATACCGTGTAAATCATTTGGCAATTGTTTTTTACTGGACTGTAAATGACACATTCATACACAAACAATCTGAGATAGCTGGCCGGATGGTGTGGTCGAGCGGTTCTAGGTGCTTCAGTCTGGAACCCCGCGACCGCTACGGTCGTAGGTTCGAATCCTGCCTCGGGGGTGGATGTGTGTGATGTCCTTAGGTTAATTAGGTTTAAGCAGTTCTACGTTCTAGGGGACTGATGACCTCAGATGTAAAGTCCCATAGTGCTCAGAGCGATTTGAACCATTTGAGATAGCTGCTTGCATTGTCTCTGAAATGCTTCATATAGATTAAGAACTGCAGAGGGCCTATAACGGTTCCTTTGGGAATGCTAGATATCACTTCTGTTTCATTCGATGACGCTGTGTCAGATATTACTTGCTGTGAACTTTCTGACAAGACATCACAAATTCAGTAGCACATCTGCGACGATACTCCACAGGCAAAAATTGTATTGGAAGACGCTTGTGAGCAACGGTATCAACAGTCTTCTGGAGATCTAGAACTACGCAAACAAGTTGAGCGCCCCCATCGATAGCACTCATTACTTCCTTATACACTATGTTATCAAAAGTATCCGGACACCTGGCTGAAAATGACGTAAACGTTCATGACGACCTCCATCGGTAATGCTGGAATTCAATATGGTATTGGCCCACGCTTAGCCTTGGTGACAGCTTCCACGTTCGCAGCCATACGTTCAATCGGGTGCTGGAATGTTTCTTGGGGAATGGCAGCCCATTCATCACAAAGTGCTGCACTGAGGAGAGGTATCGATGTCTGAGGAGAGGTATCGATGTCTGTCAGTGAGACCTGGCACGAAGTTGGCGTTCCAAAACATCCTAAAGGTGTTCTATAGGATTAAGGTCAGGACTCTGTGCAGGCCAGTCCATTACAGGGATGTTATTGTAGTGTAAACACTCCGCCACAAGCAGTGCATTATGAACAGGTGCTCGATCGTGTTGAAAGATGCAGTCACACTCCCCGAATTGCTCTTCAACAATGTGAAGCAAGAAGGCGCTTAAATCATCAATGTAGGCCTGTGCTGTGATTGTGCCACGCAAAACAACAAGGGGTGCAAACCCTGTCAATGAAAAACACGACCACACCATAACACCACCGCTCCGAATTTTACTGTTGGCCCTACACACGCTGGCAGATGACGTTCACCGGGCATTCGCCATACCCACACCCGGCCATCGGATCGCCGCATTGTGTACCGTGATTCGTTACTCCACACAACGTTTGCTCACTGTTCAAGCCGGCCTGAGTGGCCGAGCGGTCCTAGGCGCTACAGTCTGGAACCGTTCGACCGCTACGGTTGCAGGTTCGAATCCTGCCTCGGGCATGGATGTGTGTGATGTCCTTAGGTTAGTTAGGTTTAAGTAGTTCTAAGTTCTAGGGGACTGATGACCACAGCAGTTAAGTCCCACAGTGCTCAGAGCCATTTGAACCTCACTGTTCAATCGTTCATTGTTTACGTTCCTTACACCAAGCGAAGCGTCGTTTGGCATTTACCGGCGGATGTGTGGCTTACGAGCAGCCGGTCGACAATGGAATCAAAAGTTTTCTCACCTCCCACCTAATTGTCATAGTACTTGCAGTGGGTCCTGATGCAGTTTGGAATCCCTGTGTGATGGTCTGGACAGGTGTTCGCCTATTACACATTACGACCCTCTTCTGTTGTCTACGGCTTCTCTCAGTCAACAGACGAGGTCGGTCTGTACGCCTTTGTGCTGTACGTGTCCGTTCGCTTTTCATTTCACTATCACATCGTAAACAGTGAACCTAGGGATGTTTAGGAGTATGTAAATCTCAGGTACAGAGGTACGACACAAGTGACACCCAATCATCAGACCACGTTCGAAGTCTGTGAGTTCCGCGGAGCGCCCCATTGTGGTCTCTCACGATGTCTAATGATTACTGAGGTCGCTGATATGGAGTACTTCGCAGTAGGTGGCACCACAATGCATCTAATATGAAAAACGTATGTTCTGGGGGGTTTTCGGATACTTTTGATCATATAGTGTAATAGGGGGCTAGTTGTGTTGTACAAGAATGATATTTTCGGAATCCGTGATGACTATGTGTCAACAGATTGTTTTCTTCGTGGTAATTCGTAATGTTTAAATGCAGTATATGTTCCAAAATACTACTGCAAATCGACGTCAGTAATATGGGTCTGTCATTCAGCGGATTATTTTTGTTTCTTTTCTTGGTGTGACTGTGCGCTTGATTTGGTGTTGTTAATACAAACCTAACACGGAAGATAGTGTGTAGAAATTAACGTGAATGTCAACAATTTGATGATATAACCGAATTCAAGCCAACGCGATTCGTGAGTTTAACAGTATCGCATAGAAAGACTTTTATGACAGTTTCACTTGGTTCTATGAACGTTCCGTGTTTTGTACTCAAGTGGCGGGAACCGATGCAGAACATTTGAAGGATTAAAACCACCGTCTCAACTTTATTCTGCTTTTAATTAATCCAGTCTCTAAAGTTTCTGGGCAGGCGCGCTAAAGTAAATGATTTTTTAAAACAAAACATATTTTCGAAGACATGTAGGGAAAACAGCGCTGAGTTTCGCAACTGTACTTAGTCTAGACCTCACTAATCACATTTATTTGTGACCGGTTTCAGTCCAAAGGTGCACCACCTTCACACCGTACGACAAAGTATGTGTGTGGAGGCGGAGCCACAGATCAGGACTGTATGTCTTCAGATGCTGTCAACTGCTTAGAGCAATTTTCTAAGTACGATTATTAAAAGTATTAATTACCTTTCTGCCACTGCCCTCTCTTTTAATTAAAAAAACATATTTCAGTAAATATACACATGATGTGCGGTGTATATTCCGATGCGTAGCTCGTGCATGGTTTTTAATGGATTTCACCTACATTCCGTTACCTCCTCGTCTCTGGTTTCCCTTATCTTTTGGAATCGACTATTGATCTTCCTTTGTCCATTATCATCAACTCACTACACATCCAGACCGCCTTTATTTCATTTTCACCCTAGTCTTAAGCAATAAACTCCGATTGTTTGAAGAATCGAACAACGATATATAAAACAACTTCAAACTCGTTATTAATTTGCAAATGAATTAATGTATTAGATAATAAACGACAGGCATATAAGCGAGAAAAAGTTTAGAAAAGGTTTGAAATTATATTTGAAGTTTGTTGCAAGTCGCTAAGCGCTCTCATTATCAAACACTGGATGAGTACATTCTAAAAAATTTGCGCTCCTTTTTAAAAAAGCCATATCTCCTGAATGTGTACAGTACAACGAAACAATTTTGCACAAAAATTCAGTGGTATATGTGGATCCTTTCAGCGAAATATTTTGGAATAGAGATAGTAGCAAGAAGTAATGAATGGAATCATCTTGCCTGATCCTGAAGTTTAAGTACACGAACAGCGAAAATGTAGTAATCCGTAAACTTTTTGTTTTCATTATTTTGTTGGGGGGAGGGGGGGGGGGCGGGTTTGTCAGAGAGCAAAAAAGTTTTGTAGAGGCTTCAAATTATGTCTGAAGTTCATTGAAAGATGGTAAGTGCTCTCATTCTCAAACAGTGGAGGACCCGAGTTCGATTCCAGGAATGCCAAGGAGTTCTCCTCGGTGGTAAGACTGGTATACAGGATGCGATCAGCATCGTGATGCCAATTGGGGAGCTACTTGACTGAGTAGTAGCGGCTCCACGGTCCGAAAAGTCAGCAAAATTGCCTGGAGAGCGGTATGCTGACCACATGACTCTTCGTACCGCATCCGCAAGAGGCCACAAGGCAGAAGTTGACGCAGCAGCTTTCACAGCACGGCGGGGACCTTGTTTATTTCGGCGTAGCGAGATACATTGCCTGAATATGTATTCAAAGGTTTTAATTGTAATACTTGTTTATTATGTTAGAGACATTTAACTTAAGACTATAGCTCTTAATGAGTAGATTATGAGAGCATTTTAATTATTAAAATATGTCAGTAGTCATATAAAAAATTGAAAATCTAATTTTTCTTGACCCTGAAAGCCGCTAAATAAACAATCTGCAATTGGGTTTGTGCACCATGAAACAGGTATCACGAACTGTTTCTGAGACATTTATTAGTTTTCTTGTCACCGCTCGCTGGGCAACCGTCAATATTCGTAAAGTTTCGCAATAAATGTTCACGGCCCATTGCCAAAAGTCAGATCAGGTATTAGACACATATGTTATTGCAGCTGATTTTCAACTGTAGTCTAAAACTTGGTCTATGAAGTTCCTCCTTTGGTTGGTTAAGCTTATCTGTACTAGAGGCAAACAGTATACATAACAAAGGTGACACATAAACGTTCTACTACTACGAATTCTTTCATCGTTTTACCTCTTTAATGAGGTGAAAATCTATTGCTGAACTGCTGAAAACGGTTTTCGTAATATACGGCCTCCCTTCCTTATTCCTTCTTCAGTTCTGAGTTTCGCGCTGTACTAATGAAGTCTAATGGACACTGCAGTATTGATAAATATATTCTTCATTATTTTAAAATAGGTTGCTTAATATGTTACAAGTTTTGTTCATATTGGGGCAATAATTTCTTAAGATTTTACCGCTAATAGCATACCAGAAAAAATAGTTACACCCAGGAGGCATCATACAGTGTAACACCATCTGTAGAAAATGGCCTTATTTGGAGAGGAAGAGGTTCCACAAGTTTTTTCAGGTATGCAATATCGAGACCAAGCTACCCATTGACTATTAAATTCAGTAGCGCAACAAAACTCTCAGGAGTCTGACTGTTACCTTTCCAATGCTGCTGTATATAGTCCCAGACATATTACATGGGATCAAAGACAGGTAATATATCGAGGCAATCGAGATGCGACAAGGTGTCCGAGTCTTTGTCAAACGAGGAGCGTGTGCCTGCAGGCTTTGCAAACATGGCCGCTGTCTTCTTGGAAACGGGAATGACCAAAGCATGCTCATCACGGAGACCTTGTTCGCGTTCATGGTAACATCACAGAACCGCCTCCGGCCTGAACTGCACTCGCCACACGCTACTGGTTAAGTGCATCACTCTGCAGTCGCTGCTTTGGACGCCTTGCATCATTTGAAAAGAGGCAAAACCGTTACTCGTAAGGCCATATTACAAGTCTCCAGCGAGATACTGTCCAGCCTGTATGTTGTTTGGCCCACTGCAGACGTGCAGCTGATGTGCCGCTGTGAGCAATGGTCTTTTGCTAGGAACACGACTCCAAATCTTCATTGCACGCATTTACGTTAGTAATTTTCGCTCGAAAACTAGTCGATATAACTCTGCATTCATTAATAGCAACTATTTTTTACAACACTTGTTCTTACGCCGTATTACCTGGCTGAAGTGGTAGAACATTCCTTGTATCAGAATGAAAAATGTTCCTACCGTAGCACCAAAAAAGGCGAATATGTCCTAAGAAGAGTTAGGGATGTAAAGCAAGGGAACTAGCTTTTCAACTTTTCTGCCAGCTTCAAAGACATTTAAATCAAAACATCGTGATATATTCGCGCTTTTTTACTTGATAGTGTTAGTACCCATATCAAACAGTAAAATGCATCGTGTCAAGTAAAGTAATATGATACGTGGTGCGATGTCGTATAACATGACACTTATCATGTCATCCTACATAGGATTTGTAATGTCGTGCAATATCACACCACATGTCGTTGAAGTTTCAGATGAATGCATCACCGCTCTGAGGTACTTCCTATTATAGATAACCCCCACTCTCGGGTGCTTCGCATTCTCTACACGCACATAAATTTGTGTCCATTCGTTCTTACACCCCTCACCATGCATGTGACGGGGGGTGGGTCCAAGAGTGCTCACTGTGCTCGTGAAGGACGGTGAATTCGTCAGAAAGCGCGATTATATTAAGATGTTTTGATTTAAACGTCTTTGAAGCCGTCACATACGTCGAAAAGCTCATTTCCTTCTTCTGCATCCCTAAGTTTGAAAGAAAACATATTCGCCTATTTGCAGCTACGATCGAAGCATTTTACATTCTGGTTGTCAACTGTTACTGTACCATAATTTTGATATTAAACCGCCATAACTTGTCAAGCGACGTAGACTTTTGTTGACTCGGGCGACAGCTGATCCGGTAAAAGTTTTTTATTGTGTTTCGAACTATGTTATTTACATCGTGGCAAAGGATAAGGCTTTCACAAAACAACAGGACGACCACTAATTACATGTATTTGTCTACCTTCTTACAAAATCTGAAGCGATTCGTGCAAGTTTAAAGCAAAGACGTGACGCGTTTCAAAAATTTCACGGAAAACATGTTTTTTGCACGTAAAACCCGAAAGACCCAAGATTTCTTGAAAGGATGAAAACTTATATTAGAACAAGATCCAATACACCTGTGTACCTAATCTGAACCATCAGCGTCGTCCCAGTTCGGAGTTATTTTAGGGTGTCTGTTTTTGCACATAAGATCCGAATGCTGCACGTACCGGTGGTTCCATTAACTGATCATTAGTTTTAAGCCTAGTTAAAATATTCTGCAAAAGAAATTACTCTATTCACACAATTTGTCTGGACGCTAGCTCTTGTTCATCGTTCAAACCTTGCTTAATATCCTGTAACATGGGTATACAAACAGCTGCCGGTCTACACTAAACCAAAATCTTTTTACCCAGGCGCCGAGCTTACAGCCCTTTTGTTCTTAGCTAACCACTCTCCTACGCCCACTAACCTGGACTTGGATCCTATTAATCTGCATTTTATTAATCCTGAAAATAAAATACTTGAAGCAGGAACGCAGACGTAGCTAGGATCATCTCCTGGCCTATAAAAATTTCCTTAGTTCCCTCAGTCAGTTGATTTGCTCGGGCAGAAATGTCCACATTCCAGGACATTGGCGTCTGTAGGACCTCTGACAATCCTGCGCTAGCCTTTACTAACTTGAAGAGTCTGGCGAGGCAAGTGAATTGTGCTAACGTTCAGAAGAGATGCACACGCGCTTCTAAACCTAAGCAGTTTTCATTTATATACATTTCTTTATTCGTAAATGGATACTACGTTGTCTTGGACAAAACCTAATTATATTAATAGGCTGGAAAGTGTCCCTTTCACGTCATTCGGAAATTAGAAATTTGTGGTAAACTCTTAGGGAACCAAACTGCTTAGGTCATCGGTCTCTAAGCTTACACACAACTTAATTTAACTTTAACTTACGCTAAGGACGACACACACACCCATGCCCGAGGGAGGACTCGAACCTCCTACGGGGGGAGCCGCGCGGACCGTGACAAAGAGCCCGAGACCTAGCGGCTACCCCGCGCGGCACGTCATTCGGATACCCCTGCCATTGCTCGATGGAATATGTCAGTGACTCGTTAACTAGCATTCTGTAAGAGTTCTTTTGTAAACCAAAAATTCTCAGTCTTTCCACCTCTTCCACAAGGTTGTGGTCATCACATATTCGACCATGGACTGTTGTTAGAAACCACTACAGACGTTGTGAACAACTCAGTTACACCACAACTTCGACACGCGATCGACCGCCGGAAGAGGAGCGAGAGAAAATTACACAGAAAAAGTTACGGTTTTCATCGCGTCTATTGCTTTTTGTATCAATGAGGCTACGTCAGCCAACGTCCTTCTTTTATGGGGTGCCGGCCGTAGTGGCCGAGCGGTTCTAGGCGCTACAGTCTGGAACCGGGCGACCGCTACGATCGCAGGTGCAAATCCTGCCTCGGGCATGGATGTGTGTGATGTCCTTAGGTTAGTTAGGTTTAAGTACTAGTTACAGGGGACTGATGACCTCAGAAGTTAAGTCCCATAGTGCTCAGAGCCATTTGAACCATTTTACGGGGTTTTTGTTTCAAAACATAAGATTGTACTCTCTTATCCACATGTGTTTGTGGCTATACTGACGTAGAGTCATTCTTCTTGCGTTGGTATTGTTCTGAAGTGTGTTTGTATCAATTTGATATGATAGATCGATGGATACTCACGCTATCATATATACGAAAGATTTGGAGAGGGAGAAGCACGACGGTACATTGTACTATATATTTGTCAACTTAAGTCGCCATTGATAGTCTGAAGAGCAGTGCCCTTGTCGCGTGACCGTAGACGACAGTAGTTCACCAGTTAACTATGTTTAGTACTTCATACAATTACTAAATATGGCAGCGTAACCTATATTATATGGTATCTGTATTGTCATACTACTTGACGTGCATCAGAAAAATAATCCAACGATAGGTTTCTTGGTATAGTCAGAGTACACCTGGCCAAGTTTCCTTTCGTATTTATCGAAACGCCCGAGTAAAAGCGTTAAATGGCATACCCATGTGTGCTTTTTTTATTTGTTTCCTTCATACATTAAAAAAATTATCTGTTGCCTCAAAAAATATCCTACACAGCCTTCTTCGACCTGTTTTGTCTCTACATTTATATAACAATGAATTAGCTGCTTATTATTAATAATAAACAAAACATATCTACAGCAGAACGACCCATTGTAATGTTAACTGAATCCTGCTGCAGTTACCTGTACTATGCTGTTGTACACTATCTGATCAACACATATTGTTGTTGCTGTGGTCTTCAGTCCTGAGACTGGTTTGATGCAGCCCTCCATGCTACTCTATCCTGTGCAAGCTTCTTCATCTCCCAATACCTACTGCAACCTACATCCGTCTGAATCTGCTTGGTGTATTCATTTCTTGGTCTCCCTCTACGATTTTTACCCTCCACGCTGCCCTCCAATACTAAACTGGTGATCCCTTGATGCCTCAGAACATGTCCTACCAACCGATCCCTTCTTCTAGTCAAGTTGTGCCACAAACTTCTCTTCTCCCCAATCCTATTCAATACCTCCTCATTAGTTATGTGATCTACCCATCTAATCTTCACCATTCTTCTGTAGCACCACATTTCGAAAGCTTCTATTCTCTTCTTGTCTAAGCTATTTATCACCCATGTTTCACTTCCATACATGGCTACACTCCATAGAAATACTTTCAGAAACGACTTCCTGACATTTAAACCTATACTCGATGTTAACAAATTTCTCTTCTTCAGAAATGGTTTCCTTGCCATTGCCATTCTACATTTTATATCCTCCCTAATTCGACCATCAGCAGTTATTTTGCTCCCCAAATAGCAGAACTCCTTTACTGCTTTAAGTGTCTCATTTCCTAATCTAATTCCCTCAGCATCACCCGACTTAATTCGACTACATTCTATTATCCTTGTTTTGCTTTTGTTGATGTTTATCTTATATCCTCCATTCAAGACACTGTCCATTCCGTTCAACTGCTCTTCCAAGTCCTTTGCTGTCTCTGACAGAATTACAATGTCTTCGCCGAACCTCAAAGTTTTTATTTCTTCTCCATGGATTTTAATACCTACTCCGAATTTTTCTTTTTCCTTCACTGCTTGCTCAATATACAGATTGAATAACATCGGGGAGAGGCTACAACTCTGTCTCACTCGCTTCCCAACCACTGCTTCCCTTTCATGCCCCTCAACTCTTATAACTGCAAGTTGGTTTCTATACAAATTGTAAATAGCCTTTCGCTCCCTGTATTTTACCCCTGCCACATATTACCGGACATTAATATACGATTTTTCCTCCTTTCCGCTTTATGATGGTTTAAGTTCTGCTGGGAACACTTTCAACGAGGAGTATGAATGTCTGTCAAGGAATGGCAGCCCATTCTTCCTCATTAGCGATAACAGAGGAGGTTGGATGCTGGAATATGGAACGAAATCGACGTTCTAGCTCATCCCAAAGGTGTTCCATTTGATGCAGGCATGGAATTTGGGCAGGTCAGTCCATTTCAGGAATATTATTATACACAGACCATCGTCTCACAGATGCTACTTTACGACAGAGTGCACTGTCATGTTGATATAGTCATCGTCTCTTAACTGTTGCTGTATTGTAAGCAGTACACGAAGTTTTAAAATGTGTTCATATCCTTCAGCAAATAGCGTGTTCTTAAGCACAATAAGGGAAAACAACCACGAAAAGCATCCCCACACTGTAACACCACCTGCTCAGTACTTCACTGTTAGCACTACGCATGGTGGCAGATAACGTTCTCCAGAAGTCTGCGCCAGGCATTTTCTGCTTTATGACATCAAAATCATGAGAAACACTCCCTACCGTAATAGCACCTTTTCTACTGCAGTATTGGCACGTAACGTTCTCCAGGCATTCGTCAATCCCGAGCCCTTCCATAGGATTGCCACAGGGTACAGCCTGATTAGCCGTGCGGTCTAAGGCGCTGCAGTCATGGACTGTGCGGCTGGTCCCGGCGGAGGTTCGAGTCCTCCCTCAGGCATTTGTGTGTGTGTTTGTCCTTAGGATAATTTAGGTTAAGTAGTGTGTAAGCTTAGGGACTGATGACCTTAGCAGTAAAGTCCATTTTTTTGCACAGCGTGATTCATCACTCCAAATGTCTCGTTTCCAGTCACCCTCTGTGCAGTGTCGTCGCTTTTTACACCACCACTGACTAAACCAATGTGTGGCTTATGAGGAGCTGCTGGAACACTGTACCCCTTTCCTTTTAGGTCACTACGCCAAGTCATTGTGCTAGCTGGAGTGCTGGTAGGACTTTGGAGTTCATGAGTGATTCGTTCCACTGATTTCAAGCGATACTTTAGAAACACACTTCCCAATGCGCGACGGTCGCTGTCCGTCAATACATGGCGTCTGATGGGTATTGCTTTAGCGGTGCTTACCCCTTCGTATTTCGGGTTCAGAATTACATCTCTAGCAGTCGACTTGGGCAGCTTTAGAAGGGTTTGTCATTCAATGACTGACCCATGTTGGAGGTCTCTGAGCTCTCCTGACCTACCCATTCTGTTGTCACTGCTAATCTTATCGCCTCCTTTTATACAGACAGGTCCGTCACTGGTTACATCTAGTGGTCAATTCCTCCTTACATACAGGTATCCGTGTACTTTTAATCAGATAGTGCGTATCTGGTTGAATAGGAAGACGTTTGGAGGTCAAATGGTATTCCGGCCTTACCACGAAAGACGAAAAGAAACATCTCGTGGTCGTGCGGTAGCGTTCTCGCTTCCCACGCCCGGGTTCCTGGATTCGATTCCCGGCGGGGTCAGGTATTTTCTCTGCCTCGTCATGGCTGGGTGTTGTGTGATGTCCTTAGGTTAGTTAGGTTTAAGTAGTTCTAAGTTCTAGGGGACTGATGACCATAGATGTTAAGTCCCATAGTGCTCAGAGCCATTTGAACCAAACACATTCGTTTCGACTGGTAGATCGTGGAGCTATTTCCAATAAGAAAATAAAGGTGACCAGTCACCATTATAATAGCTTGAGTAATGGTTTTTGAGACTAGAAATGATCAAATTTGATTAATAGCTATCGGGTCCGAGTGAACACTGCGAGTTATCTTAGATCTTCTGAGAACGTTGGTTCAAATGGCTCTGAGCACTATAGGACTCAACTGCTGTGGTCATCAGTCCCCTAGAACTACTTAAACCCAACTAACCTAAGGACATCACACACATCCATGCCCGAGGCAGGATTCGAACCTGCGACCGTAGCAGTCGCACAGTTCCTGACTGCGCGCCTAGAACCGCGATACCACCGCGGCTGAGAACGTTGTCAAGGCATGTAATCGACAAAGGAAAATCACAGTACATATCTTTAACTCTATAATCTCCTTTAAAGTTTCATCTGTCTATCACGCACGGTGAAAAATACTGGCGCCAGCCGTGTCATTTAACACACTGACGCATGAATCAAAGAAGCACTGTCCCGGTGTATCGAAAGTCCTCGAGAATAACAGTAGTGTTATAACTCTGCAATACATCAAAGGGTGTAAATCCAGGTGGCAGTAGAGCTCGCAGTGGATAAATTGTTTTCCCGCTGCTGTTACGATGTTGTACGGTAGCAGTAGAAAAGGAAATGCAGTTTGGTACAAGAAGTGATACAAAGACACCTGCATCGTCTGATGGTTGGGTTCTACAACTGTGCTAGCGTGGATATGCCGTGCTACATGAGGCCCTACAGAAACGATTTTTATAGCTACTAAAGACAGACATTATCCAAGGTTAATGCACACAGCCGACGGGAAAGTGCTGCGTTGAGTCAGGCAATAACGGCTGGTATATCCTTGCTGTGACCACTTATATGCTGCGCTTCATCTTCGACATCAAATTTTACACCATAAAGCGATCGTAATGGCAGTTTTAAACCCTGGCGTACGACCCGCGTGTGATACCTCCACCTTGCTACCTTCGCCTCGGCTCGAATATAGTGTTCTAGTAGGTGTTAAGCAACATAGAAAATATTGGTATTACAAAGGAGTGGATAGTACCCTCGAGACGTACTCGCGAAGAGGTTTAAAATTGTCGTCCGTCCAATCTGATATACACTGGGAAAAAAACGCAACACCAACAAATAATTAATTTAGAATAATGAAATTCGAGAAATACGTTTGTCTAGGTAACATATTTAAGTGATTATCATTGCAAGATCAGAGATTAATGTAATCGCGAGATATGCTATTGCAAATGTGAAATTCTGGTACATTAATAACAGATAATTCTGGTACATTAATAACAGAAGAATGCTGAAGATTAGATGGGTAGATCACATAACTAATGAGGAAGTATTGAATAGGACTGGGGAGAAGAGACGTTTGTGGCACAACTTGACCAGAAGAAGGGATCGGTTGGTAGGACATGTTCTGAGGCATAAAGGAATCATCAATTTAGTATTGGAGGGCAGCGTAGAGGGTAAAAATCGTAGAGGGAGACCAAGAGATGACTACACTAAGCAGATTCAGAAGGATGTGGGTTGCAGTGGGTTCTGGGAGATGAAGAAGCTTGCACAGGATAGAGTAGCATGGAGAGCTGCATCAAACCAGTCTCAGGACTGAAGACCACAACAACAATAACAACAAACAAATAACAGGTGTAACCGCCCGAATGTTGAATGTGGGCATGCAAACGTGCATGCATTGTGTTGTGCAGGTACCGGATGTAAGTTATTGTCTTGGATTAAAATTCAAATGGCTGAAAGTATTATGGGACTTACAATATGTCATCAGTCCCCTAGACTTAGAACTACTTAAACCTAACTATCTCAGGACATCACACACATCCATGCCCGAGGCAGGATTCGAACGTACGATCGTAGCAGCACCGCGGTTCCGGACAGAAGCGCCTAGAGCCGCTCGGCCACAGCGGCCGGCTATTGTCATGGAGCTCCAAGCTTGTTGCACTTGGTCGATCAATACAGCGACGGTTAAAGCTGTTTGCAAATAGCGCTGGAGCTGTAGTCCGATGATGTCCCATATGCACTCGATTGGAGACAGATCTTGTGATCGAGAAGTACAAGGCAACATCACAATACCCTGTAGAGCACGTTGGACTGTGACAGCGGTACGTGGGCGATCTCCTTTTGAAAAACACTCCCTGGAATATTGGCCAGGAATGGCAGTTCAGCAGGACGAATCACCAGACGACGTATAAATTTGAAGTGACGATGCGTCAAATAGTCACGAGAGAGCTCCTGCCATTACACGAAATCACACACTAGACCATAACTCCAAGTACAGGTCCAGTGTGTCTAGCACCCAGACAGGTTGGTTGCACGCCCTCAAGTGACCTTCTCCTAACGAACACACAGTCGAGTCAGAACAGATTTCCATCATAAAACACAACAGACCTCCAACCTGCCGTCCAATGAGCTCTCGCTGGACACCACGGAAGTCCCAAATGGTAATGGTTTAGGATCACTGGAATGCACATCACAGGGCATCTGGCTCGAAGCTGTCCCTGAAGTAACCAACCGTTCGTTATGTGACTGTGGTGCCAGCTGCTGAACAGACTGCTGCATCAGATTCAGTACGATGGGCCACAACCATACGTCGAACACGGTGGTCCTCCCTCTTAATAGTGCAACGTGGTCATCAGGAGCCTGATGTCGGGACGTTACATTCTTGTGACCAACGCTGCAATCAAGTACAGTGGCTACTTTTCTACTAGGTCTTTCTGCAATACCGCAGAAGGAACATTCAGCTTCTTACTAGAACTATTACACGACCTCGTTCAGACTCAGTGAGGTGTTGATAATGTTGTCTTTGTCGCCTTAAAGACGTTCTTGCCTAACATCAACTGAGCACGTCCAGTCTCAAAATTAACTGACGCTCACGACCGCTACAGAGTGTATTTAAAACAAACCTGTTGATTAACTGGAATAGACATCATCTTTCAGATGTATAAATAGGACTACCAACTTTCGTTTATGCTGCACAACTCGTTCTTGGTGTTGTGTTTTTTTCCGCCCCGTAAGCATAGATTTTCGATGTTTTCTCGTTGTACCACTTAGGAGAAAGCCAGGATGGTCATTTCAGTAAGTCTATGGAAATTATTTTTTATGTCGTTCTTGTCCTGGTGCTCTATCCTTGATGGAATCGCTGTCGACCGAACATTGATCCAAAACCTCGCTTGGTATTAAGAAGCTGCAAAAGTTAATATTGTTACTTCATGAATGGGACATGAAGCAAATGTCAAACTGACAAGAATTGTTCTACATTTTTCGTTATGTGAATGTTTGCATTTCACCGGAACCACACGAAGTAGTCAAAGTAGCTTCATAATCAGGAAATGAGCACAGGTGAAGAGATGCAAGAAACATTCATCGCTGTTCTAGACAAGGTCTTCATGGAAGTGATTTGTCATTGCCATCCTCTGACCTGTTATGAAGTGTCAAGCGTGTACCTTCGTCATGTGGATGACTGTGTTTTGCGCTAGTACAATATAGTGTTGGGTTTTTGTTGTTATGGACGAAGGGAAGGGGTAGAGTGAAAGCTGGTGCCAGGACATAGTCTAATCCTCTCGAAAAACAGCACCAAGAAGGCCCAGCGGTTAACTACCCATCCGACAGATGGATCACCATCAACGGTGTCACATGTCGTCACTTTGTGAGACACTGTGGAGAGGTTAGGAATTTAATGCAGGACATTGGGGAAAAAGGCTGGTCGTCAGTAGCTTAACGCCACCATGTATTCTCCCCTTGCTAGCCACATATTGACAATGAGAACCATCCAGCCCCAGGATTTGAACCGGTGTACCTTTTAGTCGAACGCCAAGCAAAGACGTGCTTTGGCGGCCTCGGCTACGGAGACGTGTGAATTGGAGAGGAGGAACGTTGTCGAAGTTCATTAGTAACAGAATTTGGATAGTAGCTTCTTGTTGGAAGATAGAGTTATGCCTCGTGTAAGAAGGAGAAACGTCTAAATGGGAATTGGACAGTAGAAGGTTCATGGACTACGGAGACTGTGCGTCATCGTTCTGCGATATTACTGTTCTTGTCGATCGAGATATCACGTGTGTCTAGCGAATACGGAATCGATGAGTTCATGAGGACCATATTCAACGACACGTAGTATCTCAAATAGCGCCACAAAGGTAGGCATATTGTTCGGTCAGCCGAGCCAGAAGCTACAGCTACGCCACGTACCTTGGCTCAGGTTATAAATTTGTTGGCAGCAAGACAGTGGAGCACTTCGGACTGCGAACGACAGCTACCGCAGTCACGCCTTTCTGAGTCGCACTAGAATAGAAAGACGGACCGAGAGTGGTGCGTCCAACGGCAACGCTTGAGTCAGGAGAGCCAGCACTTCGTCTTTTCAGATGATCGGTTCGGCGACCAGCATCACGGAGGTCTCATCCAGTGGTGGATTTACATATAGGCCCACTTGGCGCCGGCCTAGGGGCGGCACCTTAAGGGGGGAGGCATTTTTTGCTCTGTACTCATTTTAACCTTTTACATCTTAAATTAACTTCTCTTGCAAACGACAGAAATTTTTAATATTGTTAAACATCTTGCTAGTTTAAATAACCCTTAAGAACGAAATTCGAATTTGTCTGGCATCATCTATATGATTGTTCAAAATATTCTGAAGTAAGCTGTCAGGACGGCAGTCTACAATACAGTTTTTGAAACGTTATTATTTCGAGAATGTTGTCGGCTTCTACTTAACCTCACCATTTTTTCTCCGTGAAAATAACTAGTCATCCCCCTGAAAAGCTGTGATAAACTAATTAGCAGTTTCTTAAATACTGTAACACGTGTGGACCTCAGTATGTAAAACCCGACTCAACTTAAATTTCTTGTAGAAATTACGGGGAAGTATCAAGTAAACCCTACATTGCTGTAATTAATGCGAAAGTTCTGTGGTCATCAGTATCTGAGCTTTGATTTAATGACACCCGTTTAACAAAACACGTTGATACTGGGAATGTTTTACATTTTTAAACACGTTTTACGAAAATATCTAATAATGTGTGAAATACGCTTCACAACAGTTTAAAATTTTTATTTATGTAGTTAGTTACTTTTGTGCTGCAGCCTGCACGATGTCAAAGTTGCCACTCTGTGCAATCGAATAGTACGTGCCATTGCAAATTTTATATTACACTTCTTAACTAAGCTTTTTTATTCGAGGAGAGGTTATTTTTATTTTATGTTGAACAAAACGTGCATTTGCGTGTAGACATAACAGCCGTGTTCACACAAATGACAACACACCACATCAACTGCCAACAAGACCACTTAAACTATGTAGTCTGTCTTCTCTGTCCACAGAAACCGCTAAAATGTTATAAGAATAAGTGGGATAAGAGTCGATCCAGCACACCTCGCTGTAAGAAATTGCAAAAATTATTTGCTTTTTAAATTAGAAAGACAGTGTCAAGAATATTCAGAAAATACTTGCGTCCCACTTAAAATTCTAGCGACGCAGGAAACAGAAGCCAAAAAAGGGACCGTCCCGTTTTCTTTATGAGACTAATTCCAGCCGGCAGATGTGCTTCTACTGTTCAGCAACAGAGAATCAGGCGACAATGAAATTAAATTATTCTGCATTGACGTTCTCTCATAGCACAATTATGTAGAGTAATCCGAGTTGGTTAGTTCATCGCTCCTTGTTTTAAAAAAATTCTTTGTGCTCGTGTGCCGTGCTTAAAGTAAAAAGCTTTCAGCTCATGAACGGTGTAGTACGACTGGAACTGGATACAATCTTTCTTTCTTTCCTTTTACAATTTTCTTTTGTTTTGACTGTTGGTTGACAATTCTGTAAGTGCCTTAACATGAATAACAGTGAAAAAAGCAAAAGTGCAATATTAAGTGGATCGGCATTTCGGAAAGTATCGAAAGAAAGGCGAGAACGAGAAGCCAATGTTCTAAAAACGCCTGACAGAGTAAATAAATTTTTCACAAAAACGTTTCTGGTTCGGCTACGAGTTCAAGCAGTACGGATGATATTTTTTGCACAGCAGCTGTTCTAAAAAAGTAAATACAAGCATAAGTTAAAAATGAAGAAAAGCAAATTGTTCCTGATTTCGAGTATCACGAAAATCTAAGTGCTGAGTTAGACATTACAAAAGGAAATAACCTCATTAGTGATGGTGATGTGTCAATGATGTGCCAATGAATCAACCATCGACATTCTCTTACAACGTGGCATCAATCAAAATTGTAACGGTAATTTTTCTAATTAAAGATCAATAGGCGATGAAACCAGATATTTGAACAAAAATGTATTTCACCGTAAGCTTTTAAATGGTGAATCAACTTCGCGTGATTTTCTAGTATACTACTGTATCACCGGTGCTGTTTTTTGTGAACTATGTAAACTGTTCACAAGTAAGGCCGCGATTGCTACTAATGGTAGTGCAGATTGGAAAATTATTTCTAATTTTTTATCTCATCATGAGAATTCAAAATTCTAAGTAGTATCCCTCTTAACAAGAAAAAAATCGCTTGGAACAATAGATAACCATTTCGAGTCATATGTTGAGACAGAAAAAATGTACTGGCGCAGTGTGTTGAAAAGGGTGTTTGCAGTAGTGAATAAGCTAACAAGTCGTGGACTTCCCCTACATGGACACATTGAACGATTCCACTCATTACGTAAATGTCATTTTCTGATGAACTTATAGCCGAGTCTGATGCTTTTCTCGCATAGCACATTGAACGATATGGAAGTCCAAGGCAGGAACATACGAGTCATCTTTCTTCAACAATCTGTGATGAAATAATAGAGCTTCTTTCTGAACGAATAAAAAGAATTAACATAAGTGTAATAAAACAGGCCAAATATTTCTCTATAGTAGTAGATTCTACTGCAGACATTTCACATATTGATCAATTATCTTTCGTATTAAGATATGTGAACCAGAATGGTGAACCTGTTGAACGTTTCCTTCTGTTTTTACCAAACCTGCGACACAACTCCGAAAACTTTGCTGAGGCCGTACTAAAAGTCCTGTCTACAAATTCCATTGCTATTACTGGCTGTAGAGGCCAGTCATATGACAACGCAATCAATATGTGAAGAATCTACACTGTTTTGCAGGCACGCATTAAAGAATAAAATCAGAAAGCGCATTATGTGCCTTGTGCAGCACATTCTTTGAATTTAGTCGGCACTAGTGCTGCAAGCTGTTGTCGGGAAGCATGTTCATTTTTCAATGTAGTGCAAAGCCTTTATAATTTTTCTCTGCTTCTACACAGCGCTGGGATAAACTTCTTTCTTTCATGAAACCAGGAAGCAAAACGGTAAAAAGTTGATCAACTTATCTTCTCAGCAAGAGAGGAAACATCTATAAGTCTATATGAAAACTGGGAGGGCATTATCATGCCCTCACACATACTGCCAATAATGCGTTTGAAAAACCACTTGTGCGAAATAAGTCTCCAGCTTTACAGAATCAACTCAGCAGACTAGAAACAGCATTCATGATGACAGTTTGGAAGGAAATACTCCGAGATTTAATACTGTAAATCTGAAATTGCAATGTGTAAACACTGATATTAAAATAGTGCATGAATTGTATGAAACACTTGTGGGATTTATTGCATCTATTCTGGCATGTTCGACTATTACGAAAATAAATCCATGGAGACTGTGACTTTTATAGACTATGAACGCACCTACAAAAATCACGAAAACGCAAACTTCATGATGACGAAAAAGCCGACTCTTAAGAAGTTTTTCTGACTGGAAGGGAAAAATTTAGAGTCGAAACGTTTCTACTTGTACTCGACAATTTGTACGCCAGATTAGCGAGGAGGAAGGAAAACTGCAGAACACTGGTGGACTCCTTCACAGTGTTCAGTAACCTTAAGAACAGTTAACCTGACGATATTGCTGAACGTGTAACAAAACTCCAAGCGTCATATGACACATATTTAGAGCCTTCCTTCCCAGGTGAATGTGTACATTTCGCGAAACTTTTGAAATCTTCTGAGGTTAGTGATATATCAGTCTAAATGAGTAAAATTTTACGAATACTTTTTTACGAATATTTTTGTGTATGGCACTTACAAATTGTTCAGTAGAACGCTCATTTTCGGTTCTTAAAAGACTGAAATCGTACCTAAGTTCTACGTTGTCTGAGGAGAGATTGAACACCTTGTGCATTCTTCACATCGAAGCCGACCTCCTAACATAACCGTCTGAACTACAAAGATATGATCATCGAGTTTTCTGCCATCAAAGTCAGACGCAAACTTTGCTGACTGGTGAGTTTGTTTATTGGTTCATATTAGTTTTAAAAATTTAAGATTATAATGTGATTTTTATTATAACTTAGAGCACATTCATTGGATTTACAAACTACGTATTACCTGTTTATTTTATAATTGCCGATGGCAGAACGTGGAAGTAAACCTCGTTTACGTGCAGACGTGACCGAAGGCAGCCGACGATATTAAACAATACACGAATGACGCAGGCTGATCGGCGCAGTACAGTCAAATCATATTGATATTGTAGTGTATTACAACTGATGCGTATTGAGGACTGATGACTTCAGATGTTAAATCCCATAGTGCTCCGAGCCATTTGAGCGTAGTCTTGGCGTCTGCTGAAACGTATAGCTGTCGCGGAAATATACGATATCGGAGAGCACACTCAGATGAAAAAGTCTTAATAAATAGCGTAGTTCAGTTCTGTCGATAAATACGTAAAAGCTTTGCTATACCGTTAGAAAGAGCTACGATGAGAGCAGTAGCTGCAGTACAAAACTGTTCAGCCCCTCTATGGATTAAAGGTATTGTGTACACTTACTATGCAGCAACTTGCTACACAGATCGTAATGCTCTACACGTTAATTATTAGATTGTAAAACAAATTTGATTTTTCCACACTAATCTGTAATATTATGTAATAGCAAATACAGTTCTGTGTTTATTCGCCTGTATTTAATTATAGTTCGTGCACCGAAATATATTTTTCATTTTCATTTCTTACACTTTACTATAGAGTCACGTGTTAATACCAAACCTGTCTTTTGATCTGCTGCAGATCCAAGTTATTAGATCGTAAAACGACAATTAATTTTAATTTTGAGCGCATCTCTGTAAAAGTACGTATTAATTTCTAATGTATGACATGTTCGCTTCAATTTTTAGATGTTAACACAACTTTTTTATTTTCATTTTCAACGGTTTCGTATAAAAGAACATGTTAAAAGTGAATGTATTTTTAAAAAATCCGTTGTGTCCTACACGCTCTGCTGAATTTTTAGGCCATAAAATAAAAGTTATTTTCCTTGCGTTCGTTTCTTTTCTCTTTCGGCTGAAGGATGTGTTTACCCAATGCAGTTATAAGTTTGTTTTATCCGCTGCCGTACACCAAGTACAGTTCAGGAAGCATATTGCAATTTGATTGAGCTCGGCTAGACCGCTGACGCGTCCTTCAGAACAACGAATAGCAGAGTACGGAGACAGCTCCCATCGCTCCCACCCAAAACGGCAATTGTGAAGTGATCGGGCAATAGTTATTATTTAAAACATGTTTTTTTCTGGTGGTGGTGGTGGTGGGGGGGGGGGGGCGGGGGTGAAGGGGTGGGGGAAGGGGGGGGCACATATAATATGGTGTGCTTAGGGGCGCAAAATTTTAGAATCGGCCACTGGTCTCATCCGTGTTCACAGGTTCCGAGGAGAGGGGAAGCTGCCAGACTGGATTCGTCATTGTTCATTTATTGTGATTTCCTTTTTGTTGGCTTCTTTGTTATATATTCCACCCTCCGCTTCAACAGCAGAATTTTTAAATACATGTCGTTATAGAGCTTCGTTTATTTTCAGCCAAGTTGTAGCAAAGAGGGGCTACTAATCGTGAATAAACAGAAGAGCATTACCAACTCCTGTATTCGCCTCACAACCAGGAACACTCACCCAAACCTCGGTCGGAACAAGGCGATTGGAGTTACTTTTAAATTTTTACTCGGAGAATGTTGTCGGTGTCCTACAGAACAGTAGCACTCCCTCCTCAGACCACAAGTGGCCCATCGGTACCATCCGACCGCCGTGTCATCTTCAGTTGAGGATGCGGATAGGAGGGGCGTGTGGTCAGCACACCACTTTCCCGGTCGTTATGATGGTTTTCTTTGACCGGAGCCGATACTATTCGGTCGAGTAGCCCCTCAATTGGCATCACGAGGCTGAGTGCACCCCGAAAAATGGCAACAGCGCATGGCGGTTAAATGGTCACCCATCCAAGTGCCGGCACGCCCGACAGCGCTTAACTTCGGTGATCTCACGGGAACCGGTGTATCCACTGCGGCAAGGCAGAACAGTAGCTTCATTTGAAATGGATTTTGGAAAACCGATGCGTGCGTAAGTTAGTGTGGTTCGATGCAGACAGCCCCCTTGGGACTGAGCGACGTGGCACCGTAGCTAGCACACTGGACTCGCATTCGGGAGAAATCGTTTCAGGCAAATGCCGGGACGGTTCCTTTGAAAGCGCACTGCCGGCTCCCTTCACCATCGTTTCCTAATCCGATGGGACTGATGACCTCGCTATTTGGTCCCCTTCCTCAAATCAGCCAAGCAATCTCTCCTCAGGAACTTGAGTCTAGTGTCCAAAACGCTGCGTGACCTAGCTGAGTAACAACAGGTAGTAGCAAACTACTATCGAGGTGCACAATGTTTCTTTGAGTGAAGGTCCTGGATACATGGCTTCCTTGTTTCAGCCCTTTCTCTCTCATATAAATTGCTATGCTAGGTGCGCTGTTGCTGATGAGTCCCAGATAAAGTAAAAGTTGATAGCAATCGTCAGTGTACATTTGTTCCTCACGAAATAGGTGACGCATAAGCCAGTCTTCTTATTTCTCTATAATGGAGTAAGCAGTTAAACACTATATATTATTCTGTCTCTCTTGCCAGTATACGGAAGATATGATAATCCTGTTGAAATGCCCTTCGTGATCAGGGTACCAGACGGTGTATTTCAGCATGAAAACGCGAGGTCCCACACACCACCTGACGCATTGAGGAATGTACAAAGCCTTGACTGACCTGCGTGGTCTCCTGATTTGTGACCCCTAGAGGGTATTTGGGATCTGATTGAAATAGTTATATTGTCGTATCAGTCTCGATCCAGTAAGACTTACGAAGTAACGCAGTACGTGTTTCAAGCAAGGCATGACACTCCTCAAGATGACACGAAGAGGACGTTTGCTATCATCCTTCCATAAGTATTCATACCTGTGGGAGGTCACTCCTCACACTGATTTTGATGATGGTCATCAGTTCTAAATGTACTGAAAGTTTAATAGTATAATAGGCGTTAAGCGATGAACGTCCACGTAATTTGATAAATATTGAGCTGATTCTTTATGGTATGACACCGTTCCTTTCCGTCAGTGTTTTTTTATTGCGCTGATATGTTCTGCATTGTTGGGTATCTACTCCCTATGGGTTTATGGAATGAAAAGTATATCTACCGGAATTATTATAATCAAAGTGCAGCTACACACAGATATCCAGTGAGGGCTGTAATTGTATAGATATTCTAATTCGTTAATGAGGAACCAATTTATGTTGGGAAAAAATTAATTTCAGTTTTGGCCAGCAGGTGTAAGTCTAGCGCTGTGAATGCAAGAAAGACGTATAGAAATATTTCCATATGTAATGGATTACGAACAAGTGAAAACGGACGGTGTTGTTTTTATTGTTAACTATCTCGCATGGTAACAGCGATTCCCACAGACTTACGCTCTTACAAATAAGGAATCACATGCTGCGCTAGGAGGTCTCGATAACGTGCAGACGTCAGAGTACACCTTATACGCCCTTTGCGTGTATGCTCTTCAAAGAAAAACGGACAGAGAACAAAGGTGCTTGTGAATGCACATTATTGTCACATACGCCGAGTGCAGTGGGTCTTCGTGCACAGCATCTGGTTTAACGAACCCCTTATTGGTCAGTTGTGCGTATTCAGTGCACCCTCTACCGTCTCTCCACAGAATATTGGTTCAAATGGCCCTGAGCACTATGGGACTTAACTTCTGAGGTTTTCAGTCCCCTATAACTTAGATCTACTTAAACCTAACAAACCTAAGGACATCACACACATCCATGCCCTCGGCAGGATTCGAACCTGCGACTGTAGCGGTCGCTGCGATTCCAGATTGTAGCGCCTAGAACCGCTCGGTCACTCCGGCCGGCCACAGAATATTGCTCAACCGGATGTCACCAGCTTTTATCTGTGCCTCTGAACAGGAAATTCAGAACGTTACTGCAGATAATTAGGCTTCATTTGCTGCACGGTTTGGATCATGTACGGGTATCAGTGTATAACATAAACTCGGTGCACGTGCTGCATGGTCAGTTACAGCAACAGCAACCTGGTCAATAACTTCCACTGGGATAGGACGCCTTTCTTTTCTAGATGCCACACCAAGTTCAGTTGTGTTTTCAAATTTCATTATCATTTCCCTTAAACCATTTAATGACGCCGGGCCTCTCCTCGGAGCTTCCAGTCGGCGATACTCTCTCACTGCAGCACCTAATTGCCACCGTTAACGTAAAATAGTTTTACTTACAACGCACGGCCTCTCGTATCCATAATGTTCACTCACGTTATGGCCTGTCAGATGGCATACCACTACACATACAGTGCACAGCGCCAGATTTTTCCCTGGTGGCCAAAACTAATTTTTGCAGCATAAAGCAGTTAGACGTAATCGCATTACCATATCTACCACATCGCCAAACAATGATTACAGCCCACATTGGACCTCCACGAGTAGCTGCAGTTTAATTGTAACCAACCCATGCCAAATGTGAATGTTCCATTTTCTGTTACAGAAACGGTCCTGATGATTTTTGATGGTGATGTTTGGTTTGTGGGGCGCTCAACTGCATGGGTATCAGCGCTCGTACCAATTCCCAACCTTTGCTCAGTCCAAACTCGCCACATTCAGGAACGATGATGAAACGATGAGGAGAACACAAACACCCATGTCGAGGCAGGTGAAAATCCCTGACCCCGCCGGGAATCGAACAGAAACGGCCCTAACGGAGGTGACAATCTTCCCTTACATCACTACCGCATAATAAGGCATCGATGGACCGGGGGCGTCAGACTGCGCGGATTAACCAGAATGTCGGTTTGGTGAAGGCCGCCTCCCACTGGGACGCTGTCCATCCACTGCCGCGAACAGAGCGGGCAGCTGCCGGCCGCACGATTACAAAGTGGAGGTGGTGGGGCGGCCAGCGGCGACCTCTGGGTGGCCTTCTGAGGCGTGATCCAATGATTCCTAAGAGCGGCGGCGGCGGCGGCGGCGCGGGCCGCTCCCCGCGTGGCGTCCTCTTTTGACGCGGCAGTGAAATTCCGTGCGGCGCTGCGCGCGTCCTGCCGGCCAGTGTTTGCGCGGAATGCAAATGAGCGCCGGCTAACCCACTTGTCCGCCGGGGACCCCGGGTCGCGGCCGCGCTGGACCGAGCGGCTCTCTCTCCAGCGGCCGGCCGCATCCTTCACAATGCGGAATGGCTCCACAAAAGTGCTTCGCACCGTAACGAGTTGGCGGGCGTCTTCAGTAAACACCTGCTCCGCCACTCGACGTCCGTGGTGTAACATACTGGAGCTGTTCATTCTTGTATACTATAGTGCTTCTTGCGGTAGTTAGCAACCTTGATGTGCATTTGTGACGTACTCACTAATTACACGTTTCGTCATTAAAATTGCAGCAGCAGGAAGGATGAAAATGAAATTTTAATTCACCTGCCTATACGATGAGGTGACAAAATTCGTGGGATACCTCCTAATATCGTGTCGGACTTCCCATTTCCCGGCGTACAACAGCAGCTAGACGTGGCATTGACTCGACAAGTCATTGGAGGTCCCTTGCAGGAAGCCATGCTGCCTTTATAGCTGTCCATAATTGCCAAAGTATTGTCGGTGCATGATTTTGTACACGAATCGACCTTTCGGTTATGTTTCACTAAAGTTCGATGGGATTTTCGTCGGTCGATCTGAGCGGCCAAGTCATTCCCTCTAATTGACCAGAATGTTGTTCAAACCAGTCGCGACCTGTTGTGGCCCGCTGACATAGTGCAGTGTCGTCCAAGAATTCTACCGTTTTTTGGAAACATAATATCCCTGAATGGCTGGAAATGGTCTCCAAATGTTCAGTTGGACCAGAGGACCCAGTCCATGTAAACACAGTCCACAACATAAATGGAGCCATAAGCAGGTTGCAGAGTGCCTTCTAGACAGTTTGGGTCCACGGCCTCGTGGGGTCTGCGCCACTCTCGAACCCTACCATCAGCTCTTACCAACTGAAACCAGGACTCATCTAACCAGGCCACGGTTTTCCAGTCGTCCAGAGATCAACCGATACGGTCACGAGCCCAGGAGAGCCGCTGCAAGCTATGTCATGCTGTTAATAAAGACACTCCCGTCGGTCGCCTGCTGACATAGCCCATTAACGCCAAATTTCACTGCCCTGTCTTAACAAATACGTTCGTTGCATGTCAAACATTGATTTCTGCGGTTATTTCACACAGTGTTGCTTGGCTGTTAGCACTGACAACTCTACGCAAACGCTGCTGCTCTCGCTCGCGTTGTCCGCGATGCCTGAAATCTGGTATTCTCCGCACACTCTTGACACTGTGGATCTCGGAATACTGAATTCCCTAACGATATGCGATATCGACTGTCCCATGAATCTATCTCCAACTACTATTCAAAGTCTGTTAACTACCGTCGTGCGCCCATAATCACGTCGGAGACCTTTTCACATGAATGACCTGGGTACAAATGGCAGCTACGCCAGTGACTGCCCTTTGCGATACTACCCTCATCTATATATGAGCACATCGCTATCCGACAGCTCTTGTCACTCGTCTAATGCTTCAAGTGTTCTACATAGTCTTCTCTCACGTGATCACATCACACATAATGCTCACACAATCGTGTGAAAATGTCAAAAAGCCCTTTTTTACAATGTTGTTAAACTCGCACGTCACATTGGCATGAATGTTAGTTACGTCGTCAGAGAGTTGAGCCTTAATGTGAATTTTTACACTTTGTCGTTGTCCGCCCCTGGTAGCTGAATCGGCCCGCCCGGTTAGCCAAGCGGTCTCACTTACGGCTTTCCGGAGTGGGAAGGAGCGCCTGGTCCCCGGCGCGAATCCGCCCAGCGGACTTGTGTCGAGGTCCGGTGAGCCGGACAGTCTGTGGATGGTTTTGCCGGCACGGTAGCTCAGCGTGTTCGGTCAGAGAGGTGGTTGGCCTCTGTAACAAAAAACGGATGTCATGTGACGTCCGCAACGACCAAACCCAACGATCAACAACGAACAAAAAACTGCAAAAAAGGAAAAAAAAGGGCAGCATAACGGGTTGTCAATCCTCTGGGCCCGCGTTCGATTCCCGGCTGGGTCGGGGAATTTTCTCCGCCCAGGGACTGGGTGTTTTGCTGTCCTCATCATCACCTACCATCCTCATCGACTGCAGGTCGCCGAAGTGGCGTCACAATGAAAGACCGGCACCCGGCGAATGGCCTGCCCGACGGGGGACCCTAGCCATACGATTAAACAAATAAACTTTGTCGTTTTATGGTAGGATAGTACTGATAACACCAAGTCTAGCCACCTGTAATGTTTTCTTCCACAACTTAGCTGTCCGCGTCTCCAAATGGTTCAAATGGCTCTGAGCACTATGGGACTTAACATCTGTGGTCATCAGTCCCCTAGAACTTAGAACTACTTAAACCTAACTAACCTAAGGACATCACACACATCCATGCCCGAGGCAAGATTCGAACCTGCGACCGTAGCAGTCGCGCGGTTCCAGACTGAGCGCCTAGAACCGCTAGACCACCACGGCCGGCTCCGCGTCTCCCCTTTGAATTAAGTCGCTGCAGCCGTCCACGCGTAAACGAATTTTGCGCACGCTGTCCTCTTCTTCAAAACACCCTGGAGAATGACCTGAACACTTGATTTTGTTGACAACTTATTGTTAGGTTACACATATGGCGTTTACAGTTGTTGGTTCAAGGTGGCTGGCGCTGACATCGCTCGTACGCTAGGTATAAAAGCAATTTCTCTACTTTTCTTGTGGACGCTGTACAAGATGTGAAATTGAGCTCACAGATCTGCCACTTGTGGCAGCCACGATGGCTGTGATCCAACTGTGTCTTC